>NC_141873.1:460343314-460646345 GCF_056163025.1 Triticum urartu | reverse complement strand
GCTCCGCAGCTGCCGACCGCTCGGCCCGCAGTCGGAGCTGTGCACGATGAGTTCCCCGACGAGCATGCCACCTATGTCGTCTTTACAAGCCATCCCGAAGGCCGGCGCAGAAGACGCAAGAGCACCAGGAAGTCAACGTGGTCGCTACCAGCCCCGCCGAGCACATGCACTGGTCAGAAAAGCCTATCAACTGGAGTCGGGCCGACCACCCAGAGGTGATGCCATCTCCCGGCTCTTATGCGTTGGTTTTGGATGCCACCCTTGCAACGGACAGACGCGCCGCCCGTTTCTCCCGCGTGCTGATAGACGGCGGGAGCAGCATCAACATCCTGTACCGTGACACCCTGGAGAAGCTGAACGTCAAGACGAAGCAACTCGTGCCTACTCGGACTGTGTTCCATGGCATTGTACCTGGCCTGTCCTACACCCCCATTGGCAAGATCAAGATTGATGTTCTCTTTGGGGACAAGGATCATTTCCGCCGGGAGGCGATCTGGTTTGAAGTGGTGGACCTGGAGAGCCCCTACCATGCATTGCTTGGCTGTCCTGCCTTGGCCAGGTTCATGGCTGTTCCCCACTATGCTTACCTCAAGATGAAGATGCCGAGCGCCAAGGGCATCATTACCATAGCCGGCGATTACAAGAAATCTTCCGAGTGCTCAGCGGCCAGCAGTCGGCTGGCCGAGTCCCTTGTGATTGCCGAAGAAAAGAAGATGTTGGACCGAGTCGTGGCCATGGCCGGCAAACAGCCGGCCCTGTCCCCCGATCCCAAGGAGTGTGATGCCCAAGGATCTTTCCAACCCGCCAAGGAGACGAAGAAGATACCTCTTGACCCCGAGCACCCAGAAAGGTTTGCCGTCATCGGGGCAAACCTAAACAGCAAATAGGAAGGCGAGCTCGCCGATTTCCTCCGTGAGAATCGGGACATCTTTGCATGGTCCCCCAAGGACATGCCGGGTGTTCCAAAGGAATTCGCCGAGCACAAGCTACACGTCCGAGAAGGCGCAAAACCAATCAAACAACCCCTCCGCCGACTGTCGGAGGAGAAAAGAAGGATTGTAGGAGAAGAGATAGCCCGGCTTCTGGCAGCCGGCTTCAGTATGGAGGTTTTCTTTCCAGAGTGGCTCGCCAACCCGGCCCTCGTGCTAAAGAAGAACAACAAGTGGCGCATGTGCATAGACTACACGAGCCTCAACAAGGCCTGCCCCAAAGATCCCTTTGCCCTGCCAAGGATTGATCAAGTGATAGACTCCACGGCCGGATGCGAGCTGTTGAGTTTCTTGGATGCTTACTCAGGATACCACCAGATAAAGCTAGTTCCGGCTGACCGCCTGAAGACCGCCTTCATCACGCCATTCGGAGCTTTCTGCTACCTGACTATGACATTCGGCTTAAGAAATGCCGGTGCCACTTTTCAGCGTTGCATGCAGAAGTGCCTCCTCAAGCAGCTCGGCAGAAATGCCCACGTCTACGTAGATGACATTGTGGTGAAGACGGAGAAGCGCGACACCTTGTTGGAAGACCTCAAGGAAACATTTGAGAACCTGCGCCGGTTCCAGATCAAGCTCAACCCCGAGAAATGCGTGTTCGGAGTGCCAGCCGGCCAGCTCCTGGGCTTCCTGGTCTCCGAATGCGGCATCGAATGGAACCCAGTAAAGATCAGGGCCATTGAGAGAATGGCGATTCCCACCAAACTTCGAGACGTCTAGAAGTTCACCGGGTGCTTGGCCTCCCTGAACCGCTTCATCAGCCGGCTCGGGAAGAAAGCTCTCCCCCTCTACCGCCTCATGAAGAAGACCACTCACTTCGAGTGGAACGACCAAGCCGACCAAGCTTTTCACGAGCTGAAGAAGATGCTGGCCACGCCGCCTGTCCTGGCGGCACCGACTGAGAAAGAGCCCATGCTCCTCTACGTTGCCGCAACCAGCCGGGTGGTCAGCACCATCATCGTAGTCCAGCGCCCAGAAGAGGGCCGAGCCCAGCCGGTCCAGAGGCCGGTGTACTATTTGAGTGAGGTGCTATCTACCTCGAAGCAGAACTACCCGCACTACCAGAAGATGTGCTATGGCGTGTACTTCGCCGCCAAGAAGCTGAAGCCCTACTTCCAAGAGCACCCCATCACGGTCGTATGCACCGCCCCGCTTGCCAAGATCATAGGCAGCCGGGATGCATCCGACCGAGTGGTGAAATGGGCCATCAAGCTGGCCCCCTACACGATGTTCTACCAGCCTCGCACCGCCATCAAGTCCCAAGCATTGGCCGACTTCCTCGTCGACTGGGCCGAGACCCAGTACCTGCCGCCAGCTCCCGACTCCACTCATTGGCGCATGCACTTCGACGGGTCCAAGATGCGCACCGGCTTAGGAGCCGGCGTCATCCTCACCTCTCCCAAAGGCGACAAGCTCAGATACACGCTGCAAATTCACTTTGCTGCCTCCAACAACGTGGCCGAGTACGAGGCGCTCATACACGGGCTCCAGCTTGCCAAAGAGCCCGGCATACGCCAGATCCTATGTTACGGCGACTCGGACTTGGTAGTCCAGCAATCATCCGGCGACTGGGACGCCAAGGACGCAAATATGGCAAGCTACCGCTTCCTCGTCCAGCAGATCAGCGGGTACTTTGAAGGATGCGAGTTCCTCCACGTACCGCGAGCCGACAACGAGCCAGCTGATACCCTGGCTCGAATAGGCTCCACTCGGCAGGCAATACCAACCGGTGTCTCTCTGCAACGCCTCCTCAAGCCGTCTATCAAGCCGTCTCCAGAGTCCGATTCCATCTTCGTGCCGCCTGACCCCGACGCAGCCGGGTCCGGCTCGAAGAACCAAGCAGGTGACCCGGGGACTTCGATAGTCGGCCCGGGGACGTCAGTAGGTGGCTCGGGGACTTCCGTAGTTACGCCCAACCAGGGGACTGCCACACCCGGCTCGGGGACTGCGGTAGTCAGCCCGAGGACTGCACCAACACAACAGGCGGCGGCCGACTCCAGCATTTCACCACCCAGCCCGCCCGCCCTGGTCGCAGTAGCCGTGTTGGTAATAAATGAAGTCGCAGCTCCATCATGGGCCCAGTCCATCCTCAACTTCCTAATAAACCAAGATCTGCCGGCTGACGAAACAGAGGCAAGACAAGTCCAACGCCGAGCCGGAGCATACACAATCGTCAACAGAGAGCTCGTCAGGCGCAGTGTCACTGGAGTCTTCCAGTGATGCGTCGAGAAAGAGAAGGGCATTGCAATCCTCAGAGACATCCACCAAGGAGAATGCGGCCACCATGCGGCCTCAAGATCACTCGTCGCCAAAGCTTTTCGCCATGGGTTCTTTTGGCCGATTGCTTTGGATGACGCCAAGGAGTTAGTTAAACATTGCAAAGGGTGCCAAGTCTTCAGCTCCAAGCAACACATGCCAGCTTCGGCACTCAAGACCATTCTCCTCACTTGGCCCTTCGCCGTTTGGGGACTGGACATGGTGGGCCCATTCAAGATGGCGCGCGGCGGCATGACACATCTGCTTGTCGCCATGGACAAATTTACCAAATGGATTGAGGCAAAGCCGATCAAGAAGCTGAATGGGCCGACTGCCGTGACATTCATCGAAGATATAACAACTCGGTACGGCGTGCCACACAGCATCATCACCGACAATGGCACGAATTTCGCCAAGGGAGCATTGGCACGTTTTTGCGTGACGCAGGGCATCCGGTTGGACTTAGCATTAGTTGCCCACCCGCAGTCAAACGGCCAAGTCGAGCGAGCCAACGGCCTCATCCTTTCTGGCATCAAGCCCTGACTGGTCGTACCACTGGAACGTTCGGCCGGCTGTTGGCTCGATGAGCTGCCGGCCATCCTCTGGAGTCTGCGCACTACCCCAAACAAGTCAACCGGCTTCACTCCTTTCTTCCTCGTGTATGGTGCCGAGGCGGTCATCCTAACTGACATCGAGTTCGACTCGCCTCGGGTAACCATGTACACGGAGGCGGAGGCCAAGGAAGCACGAGAAGACGGCGCCGACCTACTGGAAGAAGGCCGGCTGTTAGCCCTCAGCCGGTCCGCCATCTACCAGCAGGGCTTGCGCCGCTACCACAGCCAGAAGGTCAGACCAAGATCTTTCCAAGAAGGCGACCTCGTGCTCCGGCTGATCCAGCGAACAGCTGGCCAGCACAAGCTCCCGCCCCCTTGGGAAGGCCCCTTTGTCATCAGCAGAGCGCTGGGAAATGACTCCTACTACCTGATCGATGCACAGAAGCTGAAGGTACGAAAGAGAGACGACTCCGGCAAGGAGTCGGAACGACCATGGAACGCCAACCTCCTCCAAAGATTTTACAGTTGAAATGCAGTATATATCACGCTAACTTTTGTACTAAGTACGAGACAATAGGCCCCCCGAGGAGAGCTCGGGTTCTTTTATCTATGAATGAAGAGTATCATGCTTATGATCATGTCATTACATTCACTTTTTTCATCCAGCACCGGGTTTGACTAGTCGGCCCGGGGACTGGCCACCTTGAGTTATATTAGAAGTCCTACCCGCGGTCAGACAAGTAGTGTGCCGGCACCCAAGCCTTCTCTTGCCAAAAGTCGCAGTTCGAAGAACCGGCTGTCCGGCTGGCAAGAGTTAAAGGCAGGAAAGGACGCCCACATGAAAAACGGCTAGGGACTAACGGACTAATATAACAAAAGCCGGTTTTTCTCCCACCACCGACCGACTACCAGAGTAGTCGGCCGGCCGGCTTCCATTCACCTCGCTTCAATCTAAGAAAGCTCGAGTACTTGCCTTCCCCCCCCCCCCCCCCAAAAAAAATATAGCCAAGTCCTTCCCTAGCCACAGGCTGCAGAGCAGCTGCCGGTTGGGAAGGCAGCAGCCAGGGGAAGGCGGCAAAGGAAACAACCTAAGGATAAAAAGCATACGCGAATGGAAGCCAAACACACACGCGATCATATTTATACAAAAGACCTTCGAAAGGCCAGCATTCAACATAGTTTGAATACACCCCCAGTGGGTGGAACTACGCAAGTTTAATAAAAATTGTTCAAAGAGTAACAAGCAGGAAAAGCAAGGACGGCAGATTAAGCCAAGGGAGCGACTGGCGAGTCGGGCAGGTCGGTAGAGACGGCAGTGCTGGCTGGAGGAGTGGCCGGCTGGCGAACCTCGGCATGATCACCACCTCCCGCATAGGGCGCGCTAGCACGCGCCTCATTGCTGGAGGCACGGTCAAGCTGAGGCTGGCTGGCTGCTTCACCGGCCGGCTCGACGTCTTCACCTTCCTCTCCTTCGTCGTCTTCACCTTCATCACTGGAGGCGATCTCCTCCGCCGAGTCCTCACCCTCTATCGGGTTCAGCCCGAACCATTCCTCCAGCTGGGAAACGCCGTCGTCATTTATCTCAGGAGCAAAGGCGCTGATGTCAGTGCACTCGGCGATCGTTGAGGCACGCTGAGCGATAGCCGGCTGCACCTCCTCCATCTCCTCGTCGGCTTCCAGCTGCCAGGTGCGCAGCTGGTCCAGGTTCAGCCCGGGATACCAGGCTCGGACGAACTCCAGCGCCCGCCCAGCTCCAAGCCGGGCTGCCGATGCTTTCCAGGCCTCGGAGCGGCCAACCGCAACCTCCAGCCAGTCGGTAGTCCGACTCGGGGTGCGGGGAATCGCTTCGACTGGGCAGAGGGCGGCCAACACCTGCACCCTGGCGCGCTGGAGGCGGCGGAGCATGCGGTGAGCCGGCTGCAGCCGGGCTTGGACCGCCAAGAGTTGCTCCTTAAGCGTCCGGCTCGCGTCCGGCACGATTTCAGCCCCCGCCTGCCGACGCGCCGCGCGGTGGGCCTCGATGGTCTGGGTGGCAAAGACGGAGTAGCCGGGGAAGTAGTCTGCACAAAGAACAAAAAGCAGCACAAGTCAGAACACAAATCAGGGGGCAAGGGGCAAGCAAGGACTGAGTAAGGCGACTTACCATCGATCAGATCCTCAACCCGGCCGTAGCCCTCGCTCAGCGCTTGTCTCGCCTCAGCCCAGCCCGCCGCTTCGGTCTCGAACTCAGCTTTGAGGGCGTCCTCGCTATCCTACGCCTTCTTCAGGGCCGCCTTGTGGCTCTCCTCTTGGTCGGCCAACTTCTTGGCCAGGCGGTCACGCTCCAGGACTAAGGCGTTGCACTCGGCTTCCTTGGTGCGAAGGGTGGTCTGGGCCCCGCTGAGCTGCTCCCTCAAGTCGGCATTGGCTCCTGCAAGCATGAAGACAAAGGAAAAATCAATAAGGAAGAAGTCGTCAGGGAAGATCCGACCTGACTGCTCAGCAGTCGGCCCGAATCTCGGGGACTACACCCAGTGGGTGCGCTGACGCGCCCCCACAGGAGATGAACGAGACAAAGCACACACTCCGACTATTGGTCAGGTCCTCGGTTTTTTGGCCCAGCTCCTGAGCCTGGGAGTTGAAGGCAGCAGCGCGGAGGTTATGGTATTCCTGGAAGATCAGACAGGATGCAAGAATAAGATAGCTGTCAGGACCTAGTAAGTTCCAAGCCGCCTGCTCAGCAGCCGACTCAGAACTCTTGGGTATATCGCTGCAAAAAAAGCAAAAACAACCAAGGCCAGAAGGCTCACCCGGATGATGGCCCGCGTCGTGAGGAACTCTTGGGTATATCGCTGCAGCGAAGCGGCCTGGGCTTGAAGCCGGTTCCGGACCTCCTGGGCCGCCGTGTTCAGCTCGGCCGTCCCCCCGCTGGGCGTCCACTCAGACGTGCTGGCGCTGGCCGCCTCCAGGGCCTCCGCCGTCCGGCTGGCGCCCGCAGCTCTGTGCGGCTCCAGCGCGGAGGTAGCTCCCCCTGCGCGCCAGCGAAATGCCGGCTGCACCTCGAGGCCGGCCCCTGCCTCCGTCTCGCCCCCGGCCGGCTGCTCTGGCGCCGCGGCTGGTTGGCCGCTTTGGCCCGCTCCAGTCGGCGCCGTCTGCGGCGCCTCCTCCACGAAGACCATGTGGTCCTCCCTCCTCTCCATCACCGGTGGGTCTCGGTCGACCTCCTCCGACGGGGGCACGGGGATGTCGGGGGCCACGGCGCGGAGGGGAACGACGAGCTGCGGAGGCTGGTTGTGCGAGGCCTCCGCCTCCGCCCGAGCCTTGGCTGCCGCGTCGGCCTGCTCCTTCGCCACCTGGGCGGTCCTTTGCTCCGCCGCCTCCCGCTCCTCCCGCGCCTCCCGTGCGTTCCGCTTCGTGGCCTCCATGAGGTCGGCGCGGGGATCCACGCGGCGGGAGCCTAAGGACCCTCCAGTCGGCCCGACTACGGAGCCGCCAGGACCTCGCTCGAGGGAAAGCGGTGCCCTGCCCGGCGAGCAAAGAAAAGTTTAGAAGAGCCTCAATCAAAGAAGACAACAAAAAATACAAGACGTTTGACGCTTACGCCGAGATTGCCTGCGGCTGTTTCACCGCCTTGCGGAAGCAGGCCGCCTTCACGGCCGCCTCATCCCGCTTGGTCGCAGCCGTGGAACCCTTGGATTTCTTCGGCCGGCTGCCGAAGTAGGTCGACGCGGCCCGGCGTTTCTGCGCGCCGCCACGGGCAGCCGGCGCGCCAGACGGGCCCGCGCCTGGATGATCAAGCGCCGGCTGGCGGTGCGGAACGTATTCGACCTCGTCATCGTCTGCCCAATCCTCGAGGCCGGCCCCGAGCCCTGCGCCGCCTGCCTCGTCGCCTTCCCCCACGACGGCATCCTCCATGGCGGCCGCTCCCAGGTCCGGATCATCGACGTCGTCCACCATGCGGTCGGGGAGGAGCTGGCGCTCTACCCCTGCGGCCCCGGCCGTCGGTGGAATAAGAGGGTTCTGCTGAGGGCAAACCAATTGATCAGAAGTCGGCCATCATGAGGCCGGCTACAAAAAGGAAGAAAAGAAGAAAAACTTACAGCAGGCGGAGGGTTGGCGCGAGAATACGGCCCCTTGCCGTATCGCCAATCCTCGGCGAGCTTGCAGTTGGAGATGTAGTTCACCATGTAAGACACCTCGGCATGAGGCATCTCCCTGGTGCTCAGCCGGCACGGGTCGAAGCGGCCGCTCATCTGAGAGGCCGGCCTTGGAGCGGAAGTACTCGGCGCTCCACGAAGGCGGCCACCAGGTCGGCTCCAGTCAGGCCCTCTGACTGGATCATCACCCGGAGCCGGGCGACGGCTGCGTTCCCGGCCTGAGACAACGACCTGGCCCGGTAGCTCCATGAGGGTTGCCTCCCAGCCGGCGGGCCGGCTACGTAATCCGGCAGGTTGACGAAGTCGCCTTGCTGGGCGACTTTCTTCACGTAAAAATAGGACTTATGCCAGAGCTTCACCGACTAGATCAGCGGGATGGGCGGGAATGGATTGTTCTCGCCCGTCCGCCTCATGGCAATGAAGGCTCCGCAGGGGGCGGGCACGCCTGCGACAACGGTGCCGAGCTTGCTCTGGAAGAATTCTCCCCAGAGCTCGGGAGTGGGGAGAACCCCAAGAAAGCCCTCGCACAGGGTGATGAAAGCCGACAGCAGCATCACCACATTGGGTGTAAGGTTATGCGGCTGGAGGTGGTAAAACTCAAGAAAAGCGCGAAGGAATCCGCTCGCTGGGAGGCCGAAGCCGCGCAGGCAGTGCGAGCGGAAGATTACCCGCTCGCCCTCCTCCGGTGCCGGCGAAATCTCCCTTGCCGGCGCATGATGAACCCGCACGTAGTTCTTGCCCGGCAGACGCCGCGTCCGGCGGAGGAACTCAACGTGGTCCTCGTGGACGTTGGAGCCGTCCCACAAGCTCGACAACGCCATGGGAGCGACGCGGCGAGGAGCAAGGCGATGCAATGGCAGAGACGCGCACGACCCCGCTACGGCGGGACCGAAGGAACCGAGAGGTCCGACGGCGGAGCGGCGCGGCAATGGGTCGCTGCGGCGGCGGAAGGAAGGAGAAGGAAGGCGAGAAAGGGTGGAGCGAGGGAGAGCGTGCGAGCCTCTGCCGCTCCCTCTCCTCCCTCTACTTATAGACCCGCGCGGCGGAGCCGAGGAGGCGTGGTGTGGGGGAACGTGGGATCAACTGCGCCCACTCCCCCACGTCCCGCGATTATTGCGCCCTGATGACGAAATGAAACCGCTGCGGGAAGGCGAGCGGTCCGTTGTGGGCCGCAGAAGATCCGCGCTTGGGCCGAGGCCTAGAAGTGGCGGGCCCGGGCCTGCGGCGGCGTCCCATTGCGTGCGTGCGTTGGCAGGTTTTCCTTATCACGTGGCCCGCGGGGTGGCGCGCGGTCAGCTCGCAGGCCGACCCACGTTCCCGCCTACAAGATATGGAGCTTTCCGAAGACGGCGCGCATAAGCAAAGCCGGCTCCTCAGGATAGGAAGCCGACCAAGCTTCTCGTCCCTTTGTCAGCCTCGAAGCTCGATCAGCTTCAGGGACTACTGTCGGGGTAAACGACGACGGGTAGCCTAGCCGGCTCCCCCTGGCCCTTCTGAAAAAATTACGAGCCGATTCGGCCCTCAAGAATCCAAGACGTGGGGCCGCCTTCCCCTTGCCGGCTGTCTCCCAGGCCGACTATCGGAAGGCGGCCCGGCTTTAGCCCTCATGAAGAGAGCCGCGGGAAGGCCGGCTCCAAGAAGCCGGCCGCGAGAAGGCCGACTCCAAGAAGCCGGCTCCCACAAAGCGGTCAAGATCGTACCCTCGAAGTCTGCATCCACATAACGGCGATGTGGCGGGGCGTGGCTATAGTAAAGCCTGCCACCCCCGAATCCCAGAGCACGCCTGGCACAGTGCATCGTACGGGGTGGCCATGACCCGTCCGGCGCGGCACTGTTGCCATGTTGACCCTGATGCCACCCACGACGGGCTGTCAGCGCGGCCCACGGGCGGTGGGCCCCTTCAAGCAGAGAGACACCCGAAGGCGGCTAGGCCTCCCCAAGTCGGCCCAAGACAGGGCCGGCTCCCCACAGCCGGCTTGCCTCCTCCCTCAAAGGAGACGCCCCATTAAGGAGACAAGACGTGGTAAGGCTACAGCAATCGCCCGCCGGGCGGCGGCACTATAGCCACGCCCACCTCGGCGAAGCCCTCGTCACCAGGTTTGAGGCAACAGTAACCAGCCACCGACAAGGCCCTTGACAGTGGGGCCTGCCTGTCGACCAAGGAGCCGGCAGCCGGCGGGACCCACCAGCCGGCGGGCCCCAGCAGCCGGCGCAGAAGCCGGCGAGCATAGACACAGACGGCTAGGGGCCATGCCCAGCCGGATTACCATTGTACCCCCGAGGGGTGGGCTTATATAAACCCCCTGGGGCACCCATGCAAAGGGTGGATCTGAGCTAGTTTTAGACACCACATAGAGAGGAGAGGAGAGCTAGCCGTGCCCTTCTTCTTCTTCTCGCCAAACAGCTCAAGGAGCATCTTGTAGCCACTCATTCATCTAGTGATCATGCGGAGACCCCGCAGAGCAGCAGTAGGGGTGTTATCTCCACGGAGAGCCCTGAAGCTGGGTAAGATTCGCCGGCGTGCATGTCTTCGCCTCATCCCGCTTCCAGGCACCGGCGACGTCTTACTGGCTCCCACAATGATAAGCCACCCGTTGGCATATGTCGCACCTACCACCCGACAAGTTATGTATTTTTATAGCCCTTTAATAGTAGAGATACATTGTTGAGTTTCATCTCAGTTAGCCCACTTACTATTTCTCCAGAAATACGGGTGATCACCTTGACATTCCATCCTGTTATCTTTGCTGCTTTGAATACTTAATAGTGAAACTCGCGAAAGGCATACATGATTCCAGTAGGACCACCTCTCTCGTGCAAACAGTTTGTAAAGAAGATTTAGTGCAGAAACAACATTTTACAACAAGTTAAATCATTGTTGTTGTCTAGCATATATCTTTAAGGTACTCATGCACATCAGGTTGCATTTTCAGCATTTTATTACAACTAAATCATTGTTGTTCTTCTTATTCCAATGGAAAAAGTTTCCACAAGTGGTGTGTCAATGGATAAGTGTATAGACGTAATAAAATATCAAGAGCTAAAAGCATTTGTACTGAAGAAATAAAATAATCATAAAGGACCAAGCTCTATGTACCAAACAAATTGAATCGGTTGTAAAAGCATTGTACATGATAGTAATCGTGTTTCAGAGAACTTTGTTAGTGTTAGTGACATGCCGCTGACACCAAATGTCGTTTATAATGTACTCCATAATGATCTTTTTTTTCAGTTTCTCCATAATGATCTACAACCATTCCTTGAGCGTCACATGGTACCTGGTTCTGATACAACATCAAAACAACGCAAAGTATTGTTATGTTTTAAAATGTGCTTGTCTTAGCAAGGCGTGCCTCTCGGTTTTCGATTGCACCATGTTAAACCTCCCGCTCTCAACATCTCTCTCTAAACATCTCCGCCTCCATCATCGCCCCCGCTCCCCTCACTATGTCTCTATGCACTGCCACTCCCCTGCTACTCAGTGTTGGTCCATGTTAAACTGTTTAATCATTCGTGAATTAAACACTATGCCTTGAAAAAGACTTTCCATTTATAATGAAACATGCCTACTTCTTTTCCTAAATATCATTCATCAATTTAAATTTGTGAGGTTTCTCTACTACTTAAATATTGCATTGTATCAACATAAAACTTCAAGTGAGTACAATAATTAAGTGAGGTAGCTACATGCTTGTATTTCACCTAAAAATGATTAAAAGAAGTACTATTTTGCTCTACGGTGGCATACAAACAACAATGAATCAGTGGACTTTCTGTACAATTTAGAAGAAAAGCGCCTAGTATATCATGTACTCGACCCTGCTTGGCATACAAGATGATAACCTTAAAAGATATACTATTTCTTTTCCTTAGCCTGATGGGTCTGTCTCTCACAATATTACCTCCATCCCGCTAAAACGCATGTGTTATGAATCATGAACAGGGTGACTAATGCGTACAATTTTCTGTTACAAATATGCTACCAGAAAAAGCTATATGAAATAAGCACGATATAAACGAACCATATATTCTCTGCAAATAACACATGAAAACAAAATAAACTACAACTTTGCACAAAAAAACAACTCTGGTAAACTGGCATGGACTTTACCTAGATTTGTACTGGGCAGTAGCCCATTTCTCACCGACCTCTCCTAAAAAACAATTCTCTCACCGAGCAAGCTACTCACTCCGTCACTCCATTCCCGCCACTCGGCTCGCCCATTCTCGCCGCATAGCACAACAACCATCATCCGCTCCCACAACCTCGCCCAGCCGCCTCCTTCTGCTTCTCACAGAAGAAACAGGGAAGCCCCCACAGAGGCTTGCTTCTATCTCTCGTGACGCCTCCCTCCACATGCCCTTCCTCCCCTCACCGCCAATGGCCTTGACATGTCCTAAACATCTTGTCGGCAAACTCCTTGTGGTTCTCCATGCCTTGGATCGAGAAGGATACCCATTAGTCCACCCTCCAACATATTATAACTTTATAAGATTCCAATACTTGTGGCCATTTTGTCAGGCTTCACTGTGTAGTTCTAATTAGTAGAAATTAACTGCTTGTGTCTAATAATTTAACGCCGTTCTCAATCACACTAGGGACATGATTTGCACGGATTCGATCAACCGTTTAGTACGCACCGCTGCACTTGCCGCCGCTCTCGTGGTCAGTCCTATAGGACCTTTGTCAGATCTCTATGTGGCTCCCTGAAAGAAATAACAAAAAAAATCATATTAGGTATTCTTAGGATTTTCATCTAGAAAGTTTAACAATTAAATGGCACTACAAAACTAAATAGAAAGTCGACACATTTGCAGAATTACTGTATCATGAAACCTGCAAAAATTGAGTTAATGGACGAGCATACAAACTAAAAATTGATGACCCACAAGTGTAGGGGATATATCGTAGCCTTTTCGATAAGTAAGAGTGTCAAACCCAACGAGGAGCAGAAGAAATGATAAGCGGTTTTCAGCAAGGTATTCTCTGCAGGCACTAAAATTATCGGTAACATATAGTTTTGTGATAATGTAATTTATAACGGGTAACAAGTAATAAAGGTAAATAAGGTGCAACAAGATGGTCCAATCCTTTTTGTAGCAAAGGAC
Organism: Triticum urartu; assembly: GCF_056163025.1. Taxonomy (NCBI): domain Eukaryota; kingdom Viridiplantae; phylum Streptophyta; class Magnoliopsida; order Poales; family Poaceae; genus Triticum; species Triticum urartu. Next base: position 460,633,301 of record NC_141873.1, on the reverse strand, counting down.
AAGCCTGGACAAACTCTTATATGAAGTAAAGCGCTCCCGAGGACACATGGGAATTATCGTCAAGCTAGTTTTCATCACGTTCATATGATTCGCGTTCGGTACTTTGATAATTTGATATGTGGGTGGACCGGTGCTTGGGTACTGTCCTTACTTGGACAAGCATCCCACTTATGATTAACCCCTATTGCAAGCATCCACAACTACAACAGAAGTATTAAGGTAAACCTAACCATAGCATGAAACATATGGATCCAAATCAGCCCCTTACAAAGCAACGCATAAACTAGGGTTTAAGCTTCTGTCACTCTAGCAACCCATCATCTACTTATTACTTCCCAATGCCTCCCTCTAGGCCCAAACAATGGTGAAGTGTCATGTATTCGACGTTCACATGACACCACTAAAGGGATGACAACATACATCTAATCAAAATATCGAACGAATACCAAATTCACATGACTACTTATAGCAAGACTTCTCCCATGTCCTCAGGAACAAACGTAACTACTCACAAAACATATTCATGTCCATAATCAGAGGGGTACTAATATGCATAATGGATCTGAACATACGATCTTCCACCAAGTAAACCAACTAGCATCAACTACAAGGAGTAATCAACACTACTAGGAACCCACAGGTACCAATCTGAGGCTTGGATACAAAGATTGGATACAAGAGATGAGCTAGGGTTTGAGATGAGATGGTGCTGGTGAAGATGTTGATGGAGATTGACCCCCTCCCGATGAGAGGATCGTTGGTGATGACGATGGCGGTGATTTCCCCCTCCCGGAGGGAAGTTTCCCCAACAGAACAGCTCCGACGGAGCCCTAGATTGGTTTCGCCAAGGTTCCACCTTGTGGCGGCGGACTTTCATCCCATGAGCTAGCTTATGATTTTTTCCTCGACGAAAGAATCCATATAGCCAAAGATGGGCATTGGAGGGCCACCAAGGGGCCCACGAGGCAGGGGGCGTGCCCAGGGGGGTAGGGCGCGCCCCCATCCTCGTGGACGATGGGTGTCCCCCCTCTGGTACTTCTTTCGCCCAATATTTTTATATATTCTGAAACGTGCTCCCGTGAAGTTTCAGGACTTTTGGAGATGTGTAGAATAGGTCTCTAATATTTGCTCCTTTTCCAGCCCAGAATTCCAGCTGTCGGCATTCCCCCTCTTCATGTAAACCTTGTAAAATAAGAGAGAATAGGCATAAGTATTGTGACATAATGTGTAATAACAGCCCATAATGCAATAAAATATCGATATAAAAGCATGATGCAAAATGGACGTATCAACTCCCCCAAGCTTAGACCTCGCTTGTCCTCAAGCGAAAGCCAATATCGAAAAATATGTCCACATGTTTAGAGATAGAGGTGTCGATAAAATAAAATACTGACATGAGGGCATCATGATCATTCTTAGAACAGCAACATATATATATATATATATTATCATATGATCTCCCATGCTAAAGTAACAATTCATTCACATACTCGAGTATGAATCAGAAACTTCATTGAAAACTAACAAACTATAATCTCAGTCATTGAAGCAATTGCAATTTATCATTACATAGGAAAGAGTCAATATAATAGCTTCTCAGCAAGTCCACATACTCAACCATCTTTTAGTCTTTCACAATTGCTAACACTCACGCGATATTTATGGTTATGAAGTTTTAATCGGACACAGAGAAAGATAGGGGCATATAGTTTTGCCTCCCAACTTTTTACCTCAAGGGTAATGTCAACAATAATAGTTCATGAAAACCCACATCCAATTAGCCATATATATCAGGATCTTTCCAACAAATTGTGCTTGCTAAAGGATAAAATGTAAAAAGGAAAGGTGAAGATCACCATGACTCTTTGCGTGAAGTATAAGACAAGAACAAAAGATAGGCCCTTCGCAGAGGGAAGCAGAGGTTGTCATGTGCTTTTATGGTTGGATGCACAAAATCTTAATGCAAAAGAACGTCACTTTATATTGCCACTTGTGGTATGGACCTTTATTATGTAGTCCATCGCTTTTATTTCTTCTACATCACAAGATCGTATAAAGCTTTTTTTCTCCACACTAATAAGTCATACATATTTAGAGAGCAATTCTTATTGCTTGCAATGATGACAACTTACTTGGTGGATCTTACTCAATCCATAGGTAGATATGCTAGACTCTCATGGCAAAACTGGGTTTAGGGATATTTGGAAGCATAAGTAGTATCTCTACTTGGTGCAAAGAAATTGGCTAGCAAGAGAGGGAAAGGCAAGCTCAACATGTTGGATGATCCATGACAATATAATTTATCTCAGATGTAAGAAAACATAACCCATTACATTGTCTTCCTTGTCCAACGTCAACTCTTTAGCATATCATACTTTAATGAGTGCTCACAATTATAAAAGATGTCCAAGATAGTATATTTATATGTGAAAACCTCTCTTTCTTTATTACTTCCTATTAATTGCAACGATGACCAAGACTATGTTTGTCAACTCTCAACAACTTTTATTCATCATACTTTTTATATGTGAAGTCACTACTCCCCATAAGATCCATATGATCTATTTATTTCTTCTCTTTTATTTTATTACCTCAAGATCATAGCAAAATAATCTAGTCCTTGACTCAACACTAATCTTTATTAAATATAGCTCACGGACTCGATTACATAGAAGGATCATAAAGCAAAACTCACAACTAGATCATACTAAAACTTTATTCTACTAGATCAAGATATTACCAAAAGGATCGAACTAAGAAAAACGGTAAAGATAAAAGTGATGGTGATACGATACCGGGGCACTCCCCCAAGCTTGGCAGTTGCCAAGGGGAGTGCCCATACCAATGTGTTTATGTTTCCTTCCTTGGAGGCCGTGATGAAGGAGTTGTTGATGATGTAGGCTTGTCGTCCATCTTCCAAGGCATAGGCTCACCATCATAGAAGGATGATCGAGTCTCCGGGATCCTCAAATTTGCAACCAAGCTCATCCTCTTGAATCTATATTCATACTCACAATTTTGATTTTGCAGGTCATAGATCTGGGCTTGGAGGCGCTTGATTTTCTCGTGAAGCTTCAAGATGGCCTCCCCAATGTTCTTGTCATCCAGCTTGTGGTTGTTGGTGAACTCCATGATCATTATATGATTGGAGTCGAGTCCATGTTCCATCATCTCCTGGCACTTGAAAACTTGTTGCTCCAATGCCTCGAGCCTTGTCTCCATGCTTCCGGTCCTCCTTGGTCCCTCAACATCGCGGATATGCAGCAAACCCTCATGCATCTCAATGGTTTGAGGGTGTTGTAGCACCTCCGCAAGGTAGGGGTTGATGACCTTCTCGAAGAACTTGTCCTTGGGGGCACTTGGAGACGCCATGGCGATCTAGATCTGTCAGAAAAATAGCTCGAAACAAAGACAGAGGATATTTGCATGATACGGTGGTCAAAACCTTCGGGAGATTATATAATTAATTTTTACTGCCCAAAAGAAGTATCGTGCAAGAAAACGGAGTCCGGAGAGCACACGAGGTGCCCACGAGGCAGGGGGCGCGCCCAGGGGGTAGGGCGCGCCCTCGGCCCTCGTGGAAGCCTCGTGTCCTTTCCGGTCTGCTTCTTATTTTTCCTATTTTCTTAAATATTCCAAAACGGAGAAAATTGCCATTAGAACTGTTTTAGAGTCGGTTTACTTACCGTACCACGTACCTATTCCTTTTTGGAGTCTGAAACGTTCTGGAAAGTGTCCCTTATGTATTCCTCCGGGGTTACGGTTTCAATAACATTAGTTTCAACATTTATAGGATTACCTGAGATATAATGTTTGATTCTTTGACCGTTCACCACCCTCGGATTTGTGCCTTCGAAGTTGTTGATTTTTATGGCACCGGAACGGTAGACCTCCTCGATGATGTAAGGACCTTCCCATTTAGAGAGGAGTTTGCCTGCAAAAAATCTTAAACGAGAGTTGTATAACAATACATAATCACCTACATTAAATTCACGTTTTTGTATCCTTTTGTCATGCCATCTTTTAACTTTTTCTTTAAATAGTTTAGCATTCTCATAAGCCTGGGTTCTCCATTCATCAAGTGAGCTAATGTCAAAAAGCCTCTTCTCACCGGCAAGTTTGAAGTCATAGTTGAGCTCTTTAATAGCCCAATATGCCTTATGTTCTAATTCAAGAGGTAAGTGACATGCTTTACCATAAACCATTTTATATGGAGACATACCCATAGGATTTTTGTATGCAGTTCTGTAGGCCCATAATGCATCATCAAGTTTCTTGGACCAATTCTTTCTAGATCTATTGACAGTCTTCTGCAAAATTAATTTAAGCTCTCTATTGCTAAGTTCTACTTGACCACTAGACTGTGGATGATATGGAGATGCAATTCTATGATTAACATCATACTTAGCAAGCATTTTACGAAAAGCACCATGAATGAAATGTGAACCACCATCAGTCATTAAATATCTGGGGACTCCAAACCTCGGAAAAATAACTTCTTTAAGCATCTTAATAGAGGTGTTATGATCAGCACTACTAGTTGGAATAGCCTCTACCCACTTAGTATCAACAACAACTAAAATATGTGTATACCCATTAGAGGAAGGAACGGTCCCATATAATCAAATCCCCAGACATAAAATGATTCAATAACAAGTGAATAATTCATAGGAATTTCTTGATGTCTACTAATATTACCAATTCTCTGACATTCATCACAAGACAAAACAAACTTACAGGCATCCTTGAAGAGAGTAGGCCAATAAAAACCGGATTGCAATACCTTATGTGCAGTTCTATCTCCAGCATGGTGTCCTCCATAAGCTTCAGAGTGACACTTGCGTATGATCTGTTCCTGTTCATGCTCAGGTACACAACGTCTAATAACACCATCCACTCCTTCTTTATAAAGATGTGGGTCATCCCAAAAGTAATGTCTTAAATCATAGAAGAACTTTTTCTTTTGCTGGTATGTGAAACTAGGTGGTATAAATTTAGCAACAATGTAATTAGCATAATCAGCATACCATGGAGCAGTGCGAGAGGCATTTATGACAGCTAGTTGTTCATCAGGAAAGCTATCATCAATAGGTAGTGGGTCATCAAGAACATTCTCTAACCTAGACAAGTTGTCTACAACGGGGTTCTCAGCTCCCTTTCTATCAATAATATGCAAATCAAATTCTTGTAGCAAGAGAACCCATCTAATACGACTAGGTTTAGCATCTTTCTTTTCCATAAGATATTTAATAGCAGCATGATTAGTGTGAACTGTTACTTTAGAATCAACAATATAAGGTATGAACTTATCACAAGCAAATACAACTGCTAGAAATTCTTTTTCAGTAGTAGCATAATTTCTTTGGGCATTGTCTAGGGTTTTACTAGCATATTGGATAACATTTAATTTCTTATCTACTCTTTGTCCTAGAACAGCCTCTACAACATAATCACCAGCATCACACATAATTTCAAATGGTAAATTCCAATCAGGAGGTTGAACAATAGGTGCAGAAACCAAAGCTTTCTTAAGTATTTCAAATGCTTCTACACAGTCATCATCAAAGACAAAAGGGACATCTTTTTGTAAGAGATTAGTCAGAGGCCGAGAGATTTTAGAGAAGTCCTTAATGAACCTCCTATAAAAACCGGCATGACCAAGGAAACTTCTTATACCTTTAATGTCCTTGGGACATGTCATCTTTTCAATAGCATCAACCTTAGCTTTATCAACTTCAATACATCTTTCACAAATTTTATGCCCCAAGACAATACCTTCATTAACCATAAAGTGGTACTTCTCCCAATTCAAGACAAGATTAGTTTATTCACATCTCTGCAAAACTCGATCAAGGTTGCTTAAGCAATCATCAAAAGAAGTCCCATAAACAGAGAAATCATCCATGAATACCTCAACAATCTTTTCACAAAAGTCAGAGAATATAGCGGTCATACATCTTTGAAAGGTAGCAGGTGCATTACATAAACCAAAAGGCATACGTCTATAAGCAAAGGTACCAAAAGGGCAAGTACAACTTGTCTTTTCTTGATCCTCTTTTGACACAAGTATTTGAGAAAACCCAGAATAACCATCTAGAAAGCAAAAAAATGTGTATGTTTGGATAATCTTTCTAGCATTTGATCCATAAAAGGTAAAGGGTAATGATCCTTTTTAGTGGCTTTATTTAATTTGCGTAAATCAATTACCATTCTATAACCTATAACAATTCTTTGTGGGATCAATTCATCTTTATCATTAGGAACAACAATAATACCTCCCTTCTTAGGGACACAATGGACAAGACTTACCCACTGACTATCAACAACGGGATAAATTATAGCTGCCTCCGAAAGCTTTAGTATTTCTTTTCTTACCACTTATTTCATCTTAGGATTTAACCGTCATTGGTGATCAACAACCGGTTTAGCATCCTTCTCCAATTTTATTTTGTGCTGGCAGAGAGTGGGACTAATGCCCTTAAGATCATCAAGAGTATATCCAATAGCAGCACGGTGCTTCTTCAGAGTTTTCAATAATTTATTTTCTTCATGCTCCGAAAGGTTAGCACTAATAATAACAGGATATATCTCTTTCTCATCAAGATAAGCATATTTAAGAGTATCAGGTAAAGGTTTAAGCTCAAACACGGGATCACCCTTAGGTGGAGGGGGATCCCCTAGGATTTCAACATGCAAGTTGTGTTTCAAAATAGGTCCCTGTTTAAAGAATACTTCATCTATTTCTATTCTTTCATTCATAAACATATCGTTTTCATGGTCTAACAAATATTGTTCTAAAGGATCAGTAGGAGGCACGACAATAGAAGCAAGACCAATAATTTCATCTTTACTAGGCAATTCTTTATCATGGGGTTGTCTACGAAATTTAGCAAAATTAAACTCATGAGACATATCCCCTAAACCAACAGAAACAATATCCTTATTGCAGTCTATCTTAGCATTAACAGTATTCAAGAAGGGTCTACCAAATATAATGGGACAAAAGTCATCTTGTGGGGAACCGAGAACAAGAAAATCAGCAGGGTATTTAACCTTCCCACACAAGACTTCAACATCTCTAACAATCCCAACTGGTGAAATAGTATCTCTATTGGCAAGCTTAATTGTAACATCAATCTCTTCTATCTCAGCAGGTGCAATATCATGCATAATTTCTTGGTATAAGGAATGAGGTATTGCACTTGCACTAGCACCCATATCACATAAGCCATGATAGCAATGATCTCCTATTTTAACGTAAATAACAGGCATGCCTACAACATGTCTATGTTTATTTTTAGTATCTGGTCTAGCAATTCTAGCAGATTCATTGCAGAAGTAAATAACATGCCCATCAATATTGTCGGCCAAGAGATCTTTAACCATAGCAACACTAGGTTCAACTTTAATTTGCTCAGGGGGTTTGAGTGTCTTAATATTACTTTTGTTAACCACGGTTGAGGCTTTAGCATGATCCTTTATTCTAACAGGGAAAGGTGGTTTCTCAATATGAGCAGTAGGAACATCAGGATCATTATAAGCGATAGTCTTTTCTTTAACTTTAATAGGTGCAACTACTTTTACTTCAATGGGAGGATTATATTTAAACCACTTCTCCTTAGGAAGATCTATATGAGTAGCAAAGGATTCACAGAAAGAAGCTACTATCTCAGAGTCAAGTCCATATTTAGTGCTAAATTCACGGAAAGCATCGGTATCCATAAAAGATTTAACACAATCAAACTTAGGTGTTATACCTGACTCCTTACCTTCGTCGAGGTCCCAATCTTCAGAGTTGCATTTAATTCTTTCCAATAAATCCCATTTGAATTCAATAGTCTTCATCATAAAAGATCCAGTACAAGAAGTATCGAGCATGGAGCGATTACTGAGAGAAAGCCGAGCATAATTTTTTTGAATAATCATTTCTTTTGAGAGCTCATGATTGGGGCATGAATATAACATTGACTTAAGCCCCCCCCATGCTTGAGCGATGCTTTATCCTTCGCGAGGCCAAAAATTATATATACAATTACGATCATGATGAACCAGATGCATAGGATAAAACTTCTGATGAAATTCCAATTTCAATCGTTGGTAGTTCCATGATCCAATATCATCACATAGCCTCAACCATGTCAATGCATCTCCCTTCAAAGATAAAGGGAAGACCTTCTTCTGGATAACATCCTCGGGCATACCTGCAAGCTTAAATAATCCACAAACTTCATCCACATGGATTAGGTGCAAATCGGGATGTAATGTTCCATCACATGTGAAAGGATTAGCTAGCAGTTTCTCTATCATACCTGAAGGAATTTCAAAGTAAACATTTTCAGTAGGTTCAGTAGTAACAAGTGATAGTAAATTTCAGCACACTATATAAATTTTTCCTTACCAAATTCCACCTACCAAAGGCGCTTCACTCCCTGCAATGGTGCCCGAAAAGAGCCTTGATGACCCACGAGTGTAGGGGATCTATCGTAGCCTTTTCGATAAGTAAGAGTGTCGAACCCAACGAGGAGCAGAAGGAAATGATAAGCCGTTTTCAACAAGGTATTCTCTGCAGGCACTGAAATTATCGGTAACAGATAGTTTCGTGATAAGGTAATTTATAACGCGTAACAAGTAATAAAGGTAAATAAGGTGCAACACACTAGTGCAGAATCGGGCAATAGCACCGGTTCGTAAGGCCCTTTAGTGCCGGTTCGGTAACCGGCACTAAAGTGTGGGCACTAAAGGCCCCCCTTTAGTACCGGTTGAAAGTGCGTTATATCGACTAGAGGGGGGTGAATAGGCGATTTTTATGAAATTCTTCACTGAGGAATTTGCCGGTGAGGAAATTCCTTAGCGAAGAACTACTAGCAGCGGAATAAGTACTCAAAAGTAAACATAACAGAATACAAGCATGGTCATCATGATGAAATGAAGACAGGCACAGAGTACAGGTAGCGTAAGCACAGGATAACACAGGATGAAGACAAACAGACTGAAAAAATTGAACTGAGGAAATTGAGAAAGTCTTTAGTCAAAGTCTTCAAATACAGATATGAACAAGCACACAACACAGTTATGAGGAAATGAAAGAGTTGAGGAAATAGAACCAGTAAGCTTGGTGAAGACAATGATTTGGTAGACCAGTTCCAACTACTGTCTCAGTTGTACGTCTGGTTGGAGCGGCTGAGTATTTAAACTCGAGGACACACAGTCTCGGACCAGTCCTGAACACGCAGCTCAGGACACCAAGTCCTCACCGTATTCTCCTTGAACTAAGGTCACACATGAAAGTGCGTTATATCGACTAGAGGGGGGGTAAATAGGCGATTTTTATGAAATTCTTCACTGAGGAATTTGCCGGTGAGGAAATTCCTTAGCGAAGAACTACTAGCAGCGGAATAAGTACTCAAGAGTAAACATAACAGAATACAAGCATAGTCATCATGATGAAATGAAGACAGGCACAGAGTACAGGAAGCGTAATCACGGGATAACACAGGATGAAGACAAACAGACTGAAGAAATTGAACTGAGGAAATTGAGAAAGTCTTCAGTCAAAGTCTTCAAACACAGATATGAACAAACACACAACACAGTTATGAGGAAATGAAAGAGTTGAGGGAATAGAACCAGTAAGCTTGGTGAAGACAATGATTTGGTAGACTAGTTCCAACTGCTGTCTCAGTTGTACGTCTGGTTGGAGCGGCTGAGTATTTAAACTCGAGGACACACAGTCCCAGACACCCAGTCCTGAACACGCAGCTCAGGACACCCAGTCCTCACCGTATTCTCCTTGAACTAAGGTCACACAAACCTCGTCCAATCACTCATGGTAAGTCTTCAGGCGACTTCCAAACCTTCACAAACTTGGTCACTCAGCGATCCACAATTCCTCTTGGATGCTCTATACCATGACGCCTAACCGTCTAGAAGAAGCACAGTCTTCAAAGGTAACAAGTGTCGGATCCACACAGGATCAATCTCTTCAGTGATGCTCAATCACTTGGGGTTTGTAGGTGTTTGGGTTTTGGGTTTTTGGTTTTTCCTCACTTGATGATTTTCGCTCAAAGTCCTCAGAGGATGGGTTGCTCTCAAATGACAAGTGTCAGTTTCTCTCGGAGCAACCAACCAGCTAGTGGTTGTAGGGGGCGGCTATTTATAGCCTAGGGAGCAGCCCGACATGATAAGACATAAATGCCCTTCAATGATATGACCGTTAGGTGGAAAGATATTTTGGGACAGCTGGCGCATAGCACAGCAACAGTTGGAATTTTGAGTAGCAAAATCCTCAGGGCTATCATGTTCCTCACTATGTAGGCTATCCGCACTGGCGAATTCCTAACTCCTTAGTCAAGACAAATTCCTCAGAGACCATAAGAACTTCATCTCTGTCACTGAAGAAATTGACTGAACTGTATGAGATTTCCAATGGCTTCACTCGAAGGGATTGGTAGGTGTAGGATTTTGAGTTGAGCATCACATGGAAATTTTTCCTTAGTATTTCCTCGACCCCCTTTAACAGTACGATGTTTCCTATGACTCAAGAAAGAGAAAAACAAAACTATGAAAACGAAAGTCTTCAAGCTTCATATTCCTCGCATGAATATCAAGTCTTCACGGACACACCAATTTCTTCACTTTCAAAGTCTTCATGAAAGTCTTCAGAAATATCAAAATCTTCAGTCGAAGATATTTATTTTTAGGGGTCGACTTTTCCTGTAAATATCAAACTCCTCATAGACTTATAGACCTGTGTACACTCACAAACGCATTAGTCCCTTAACCTATAAGTCTTCAATACACCAAAATCACTAAGGGGCACTAGATGCACTTACAATCTCTCCCTTTTTGGTGATTGATGACAATATAGGTTAAGTTTTCAATGGGGATAAACATATGAAGTGTAACTACTGATATTGAGGAATTTGATTGCAAGATATAGAAGAACTCCCCCTGAAGATGTGCATAGTGAGGAATTTGCTTTTGAAGCAATGCACACTTGAAGAGTTGAATCATGGAGATCTCCCCCTATATCTTGTAATTCATACATGCATTTAACATATAATATGAAGAATTTGAAATGCATGATGAAAATATGGTGCCTGATGAAATTCAGCATGCGTGTAATAATATTAACGAGGAATAAGCATGCAGAATAGTGCATCAAAAGTATCAGAGCACAATGCATCAAAAGTATCAGAGCACCATCGGGTTTAAGATTACAACTCGATCCAATAAAGTTTCAGAAGAACGAGAGTTGTAACTTAGCAAGAAAAAAACGCCCATATAGTCGACCCGCTTGAAGACTAACTCATATTTCTCCCCCTTTGTCACCGAATGACCAAAAGGATCGAAAATGAGGACTAACGCCCCTGAAGATAATCATGTTGATGAAGGAGCGCCAGCGTTGTTGGGGTCGTTTGTTGATGTAGGGCCTGCCACAGTGTCGTCCAAATCTTCATGTTCACCAGTGTCGCATGATGAAGAATATGAGCTGGCCACCAGAGAAGGAACCTTGACCTTCTTGAATTTCTTCGGTGGAGGTGCAGACCAGTCAAAATCTTCTTTGAGACCCATGTTCTTCAGATCTTCTTCACCATACAGATGTGACAGGATTGCCCAGGTGCGACCGAAGACTTGATGGAGGTAGTAGTGGTTTTTCTTCACTGCATTGTGTGTGGCAGTCATGTTGTGAAGAAGTGAACCAAACTGACGCTTAACCCATTTGTGAGTTCGATCCACCTTCTGGTGAATACTAAGCAGAAGTTCACGGTCAGTCATCACGCGCGGAGCAGTGGCTTGAGGAGTGGACTTGGGTGCATTGGCAGAGTCATGTGTGGCAGAGTCATCATTGGTGGAATAAGATGCAGCTTTGCAAAACTTACCATCCAATGGACGAATGCCTTCATCTATTACAGCTGGCGCCTTGCCCTTTCCATCAACTGAGGAATATGTCTGCTTGAGGACTTCAATTGGGGGCAAGTAGCTGAGGTGATTCTGGAAATCAGCTTTGTAGTTGAGTGAAGACCTTGTCCTGAGGAATCTCAGAATCCAAGGTGCATAAGGCTTCAGCTCAAACGAAGACAGTGCAACATTGGCCATAGTCCTCATGAAGAAATCGTGATAATTGACAGGAATGCCATGAACGATGTTGAATACCAGATTGTTCATGATGCCAACAATTTCCTCATCAGATGAGTCATGGCCTTTGATGGGACTGATTGTCCTCGTAAGAATATGATAGATAGTTCTGGGCACGTACAACAATTCCTTCACGAGGAATTTGGTTCTTGGTGCTTGACCTGGATTCAAAGGTTTCATCAGCACCTGCATGTAATGATGTGTGAGCTCAGGTTCACTGTAGATGCAACGAGCTTCTTCAAGGGGAGGACTGAGTGGTAGAGCACGAAGCAATTCAGAGACTGGTGCAGTGTAGTGAGTGTTTTCAGACATCCAGTCCAGCACCCATGAATTCACATCTTCAGCATCTCCGGTGATGTGCAGCGTTGCATAGAATTGAAGAATCGGTTCTTCATTCCAATCACAGATGTCAGAGCAAAAGTTTAGCAGTCTAGCATCGTGAAGAACACTGAGGATTGGTGTGAAGCACGGCAGAGATTCCATATCCACGTGAGGAATATGCTCATGGTAGAAGATCTTCTCCTTGTTGAACAGCACTGAGGAATAGAAATTGGCTTGACTAGCAGTCCAGAAATGCCTCTTCCTAATGCGAGCAGAGTCATATGGGTTGTAATCTTCGAAGAATACGTGCTCACCGAAGAAATCATCAGCCTTGAACTTTTTCTTGCGTGAGAATGGATCCTTTGGCTTCGGCAGAGGAGTGTTAGTGAGTTGCATCACGACCTCAGGAATCTCAATCGCAGGTTCTTCAGGCTGAGGAATTTCTGGTTCCTCCTTAGTGGCACTCTGCATCGTTGGTTGTTCAGCAGCAGCAGTTTCTTCAGCGCTAGTGGCTGGAATTTCCTCATGGACAGATGCAGTGGGATGAGTTTCTTCAGAGCCCATGTGAACAGTTTGTGTGGGGGACTGAGGAATTTGCTGTAGAGGGGTGAACATTGGAGAGTTTGGATGCTGACTTTCCCAGAATTCATCACTAATTACGGGTGTGGAGCAGCCAATGTCCACATCTTCATCTTCCATTTCTTCAACGCCAGCCTCTTCAGCTGTGAACTGAGGCATAGGCGAGGAGATGATAGGTGTTGAAGGGATCGCATCCACTTCAATTTCTTCATCCAATGGTTCAGACGAAGCAGCAAAAGGAGTTTCTTCATCAGATCCACTGGGGATCACATATTCTTCATCAAAAGGAACAAGGTCCTTTGATGGCCTGGTTGAGATGGGAACAACATCAATCGGATTTGCAAATGAACTTGTCATAGGCTTCATTTTCTTCGGAGCTGAAGAATCTGAAGCAACTGATGCTTTCCTTTTCTTCACTGCAGCACGCTCTGCAGCCTTGGTCTTCTTCACATCTGATGCAGATGGAAGGATTGGAGTTGAAGTTGGTGCAGGAGCAGCTGAGGAATCTGGTTGATTTTCTTCAGGCACAACTGATGCAGTTGCCCTGAGTTCTTCAGTTTCTTCAGGCACACCACTAGTGGGTGCCCTGGCAATTTCTTCAGCGGCTGGAATGCAGTCATCAGCCCTGGAACTCACATTACATTCAGCAGCCTGATTGTCATCAGCGGTGCTGGCATTTTCTTCAGTAGGCTGAGCAGATGCTTCAGCCTGAGGAATTTCCTGTTGCATTGGGGCTGCAACATTTGAAGTGAAGTTATCCGCAAGTTTCACAAAACGAACCTTGGCTCCAAGCCAATCAGCGCGATATGCGTCAAAGTCATCACTGAGTTTCTTAATCTCAGTCTGAATAGTGACAAGTTCTTCAGTTGTCATAGAGTCAACATTTTTCTTCAGATAGCGCTCTTTCTTGTACTGCGCTTTCTTGATCTGTGTGGCCTTCTCAAATTTCCACTTTTCTTCTTGAATGAAGTGGGTCAGCATGTGACTCTGGCCAGGAGTCAGCTTGAAGTCAGGCAAGGGAGTGTTGGGGTCCTTGTGCCAATCATCAATGTAGTCGAGGATCAGCTTGGGATCCAAAAGCAGTGGCACCTCTGATCCTATGGCTCTAGCGGCCCTGACTTGCCCGTCTCTGATGATTTCTGCAAGTTCATCATCATCAGCTTCGTCTTCATCAGATGGCACTTGGAAAGCGACTTGCTTCTTTTGAGGACTTGGGCGAGGACCTCGTCCAGCAGTGGCCTTTGTCTTCAGCAGTGAGGGGCCAGCTAAGGAACTTGGTGCAGCTGAGGAACTAGCTGAGACACCTGAGGCAATGGAGATGCCGGCAGTCCTTTGGCACGAGGCGAGATGCATAGGTGCTGAGGATTTAGTCGGAATAGCTGAAGGCTTTGGCGGAGGAGCTGAGGACTTTGGAGGAACAGGAGCAGCATGAGGAATTTGCCGTGAGGGCTTTGAGGATTCTGGCCGTGAGGGCATTGCTGAGGAACTTGGCCTTGAGGGCATTGTTGGTGAAGCACTTGGCTTGCGCGCAGGCTTCTTTGACATGGCCTTCTTTGGCTTGACAGCAAAGGCCTCAACAGAGGCAGCAACAACAGAGTCTTCATTAAATTTCCTCACTGCTTCTCTGGCTTGCTTAGCCAGCTTGGCTTGGCGCTTGGCCCATTCATTAAAATAGTCCTCACCGCACTTGAGGCTGGTGGGATCAGTGATTTGGCCAGGTGCCAATGGAGCTCTTGGGCATGGAGGATTGAGTGCGATTTCTTCATGTACTTAGGAGTGACATATCTGTACTCCCTCCATTCTCTTGCCCATCTCCTCTCTATCTTCCGAATGCGCACTTTGCGCTCATTCTTGGTTTCCTCAGTAGGTGTGCAGTACCCAGCATATATGTCATCAGGGATCTCAAACGTTGTATTTACCTCAGGCCTCTTTCCTCCCTTCTGTGCCTTCTTACCGTCAGCCATTTTCTTCAGTTGAGGAATTTGAACAATTGAATTCTCTGAAGAAGTATGCAACTTTTCTTCGAGGAACGCTGCAAATGAGTTAAGTTGATGAGAACCTAGTGATTCAGCAGCTGACATGTGTACCTGTGAACAGAGTATAGTTGCGAGGAATTTGGAGAGGTCATATGCGTTCTCAGAAGGTTTTGAAAAAAAACAAGTTTGAGGAATTTGACCAGATGAGTCTTGAAGAATTTCACTAAGCGTTCTTTGTCTTAGGTTCAAGAGATGTGTAGATTAAAAAATCCACACATTTGAGGAATCTTGAAGAGAAAAAATGGCTTAGAGAAATGAGTCAAGAACAGATGACTTGTGAGGTGTTTAGTGTGTGAATCTATGAAGAAAAACACCTTTGAAGATTTTGAAGATAATCATTCGAATCAACGAGGGTAGTAAAAGTAACTTTTAATTACCCTGGACGAAGAACATGACGAACTGGAGTGAGGAGATGTGAAGTTCATCTGTGCAGATCTTCCACGCCCTAACTTGGCGGAGGAAGACAGCTACGGCGACGGCGGAGTGAAGATTTCCGCGGTCGGCGCGAGTACGTCGGCGACGAGGTCGAGGCAGTGAAGCTCTTACTCACCGGCGGCGATGAAGTAGCGGCGGCGCAAGGGTTTGAGAAGCTCGAGTTGGAGAGAGAGGTCGAGCGGAGTAAAAGAAGTGAGGAAGGGAAGGAGGGGTATTTATAGCCACAGTGAAAAACTGTTCGCTCGAAGAAATTGGACAAACGTGCCCCTGACCCTTCTCATTCGCATGACATGTGTCACCCACGTAGTGAGAGGTGGAGATCGTGTTAGATTGTGGGTGAGTGGATAAGTGTATCGTGGGATGCGGAACGGTTTGAGCGGCAAAGCCGAAAATTTCGATAAGATAGGTTTTAAAGTTCCGTTCGCAATTTCTTCAGCTGACAAGGACACAGTGAAGATTTTGAACGAGTTTCAAATAGAACGCACATGAAGAATTTGTGAACAGATTAGGTTGAGTATAGCATAGAGGGGAAGGGTCCGATCACAGTCACTTAGCAGAGAACCAACTTGAAGAAATAGCAATAAGTGAATGCTGTAGAGGACATAAACTCATATATATATATCCAATGAAGAAAAACGACGGAACCAGTGAAGACTATGCAAAGTTGAAGAATATGAATAATTTGAGGAATTTCAACTTTTGGTGGTGGCGTGACCCACCATATAAGAATGATGATTTCAGACACCGCGTACAATTATCGTAGGGTTCTAAGAATCAAATTCTTCATTAATTTCTTCACACTAAGAGTGTTATTCTTCATTGATTGAAGAAAAACGTTTCTTCATGTGTTGCACATCTAAGTCATCAATTTTGCATAAGTGTTAGGATGAGTGTCCTTTTCAAAGAACATTCGAAGATTATAGGATATTTAGCTCACACCGCAACTTGCTAAATCTCTTCTCATCCAAGGGCTTTGTGAAGATATCGGCTAGTTGTTCTCCAGTCTTCACATGCTCAATAGAAATGTCGCCCTTCAACACATGATGACGAAGAAAATGATGATGTATTTGAATGTGCTTTGTCTTCGAGTGCTGAACTGGGTTGTGAGCAATCTTGACGGCACTCTCATTGTCACAGAAGAGAGGCACATTCTTCATGTTGACGCCGTAGTCCTTGAGAGTTTGCTTCATCCATAGCAATTGGGCATAGCAAGAACCAGCGGCAATGTACTCAGCTTCAGCAGTAGATAGTGATACGCAGTTCTGTTTCTTCGAGGACCAACAGACCAAAGATCGTCCGAGGAAATGACATGTACCAGATGTTGACTTGCGGTCCACACGATCACCAGCATAGTCAGAGTCGGAATATCCAATGAGATCAAAAGCCGAGCCCTTGGGGTACCGTAATCCAAGTGTTGGTGTGTGAGCTAGATATCGAAGAATATGCTTCATAGCCTTATGGTGTGATTCCTTCGGTGTAGCTTGAAATCAGGCACACATGCAAACACTAAGCATTATATCTGGCCTAGATGCACATAAGTACAATAAGGAACCTATCATGGAGCGGTATACCTTATGATCAAAGTCAATACCATTTTCATCAGTGCACAGATGCCATTTGTGGGCATAGGAATTTTGATGCCTTTGCAATCTTGCATGCCGAATTTCCTCAGTACATCCTTGAGGTATTTCTCTTGAGATATGAATATGCCATTGCGTTGTTAACGAATTTGAAGACCTAAGAAGAATTTCAACTCTCTCATCCTAGACATTTGATATTATTCACTCATCATATAGGAAAATTCATCACTATAACGTTGGTCAGTACAGCCAAAGATAATATCATCAACATATATTTGGCACACAAACAATTCACCATCATAAGATTTAGTGAAAAGAGTAGGGTCGAGTGAACCGGGTTTGAAGCCTTTCTTCATGAAGAATTCCTTCAAGGTATCATACCACGACCGTGGGGCCTGCTTGAGGCCATAGAGGGGTTGAATGTGAAGACTTTGTTAGGATTCTTTGGATCTTCAAAACCTGGGGGTTGAGCAACATATACTTCTTCCTCAAACTTACCATTGAGGAATGCACTTTTCACATCCATTTGATATAAAGTGATATCATGATGGTTAGCATAAGCAAGTAATATGCGAATAGCCTCAAGTCTAGCAACAGGTGCAAAAGTTTCATCGAAATCAATTCCTTCAACCTGTGTGTAGCCTTGAGCTACAAGCCGTGCCTTATTCCTCACCACAAGGCCATTTTCATCTTGCTTGTTGCGGTAGATCCACTTTGT
Organism: Triticum urartu; assembly: GCF_056163025.1. Lineage (NCBI taxonomy): Eukaryota > Viridiplantae > Streptophyta > Magnoliopsida > Poales > Poaceae > Triticum > Triticum urartu. The sequence goes on along the minus strand of NC_141873.1, from coordinate 460,615,494 downwards.
GCCGATGATATTGTGCTTGCGAGGATCTGGACGTTTGACCAGTTCCCAGACATTGTTGATCTCGAACTGATGTAATTCTTCTTGCATGGCCTGAATCCACTCAGGCTCCAGAAATGCTTCATCTACCTTAGTGGGCTCTGTAATAGAGACAAAAGCATAGTGCCCACAAAAGTTAGACAAATGTGAAGCTTTTGAGCGTGTGAGAGGACCTGGCGCTTTGATATCATTGATGATCTTTTCAACTTGCACTTATTTTGCATTGCGAGGATGAGCTGGTTGTCATTGAAGAATTTGATCAGCGTTTTCTTCAGCACCATTTTCTTCAGCATTTTCTTCACGTGCATTAGCCCGACGTTCTTCATGTTCTGGAATGAATTCTTTAGGAGATTCTTCAGTAGGAATGACATCCTCAGTAGCCTTGAACTTGATAGTTTCCTCACGTGCTGGTTCATCTATCATAGTAGGTAGGTGCTCTCTTTGCGAGACATTAGTTTCATCGAACCGCACATCTATAGTTTCAACAACTTTGTGAAGAATGTTGTTGAAGACTCTGTAGGTGTGCGAGTCCTTTCCATAACCAAGCATAAAACCTTCGTGTGCTTTCGGTGCAAATTTTGAGTTGTGATGAGGATCTCTAATCCAACATTTAGCACTGAAGACTTTGAAATAACTTACATTGGGTTTCTTATCAGTGAGGAGTTCATAGGCAGTCTTTTTGAAGAATTTGTGAAGATATACTCTGTTGATGATGTGGCAGGCAGTATCAATTGCCTCAGTCCAGAAACGACGAGGCGTTTTATATTCATAAAGCATAGTGCGAGCCATCTTAGCAAGAGTCCTGTTCTTGCGCTCCACGACGCCATTCTGCTGAGGAGTGTAAGGAGCAGATAACTCATGAGTAATACCAAGTTCATCAAGATAGTCATCGAGACCAGAATTCTTGAACTCAGTGCCATTGTCACTTTTGATGTGCTTGATCTTCACACCAAAGTTGGTTGAAGCCCTCGAGGAAAATCGTTTGAAGACTTCCTGCACTTCATGTTTGTAAGTAACAATGTGTACCCATGTGTATCGAGAGTAATCATCAACAATAACAAAGCCATATTGAGATGCATCATTTGAAACAGCAGAATAATGGTTAGGACCGAAGAGATCCATGTGAAGCAATTCAAATGGACGAGTCGTGGTCATGATAGTCTTCGCTGGATGCTTGGCCTTTGTCATCTTCCCTGCTTCATAGGCTCCACATAAGAGATCCTTGAGGAATTTGACATTCTCAATGCCAATGACATGCTTGTTCTTCGCAAGCGTGTGCAAATTCCTCATGCCTGCATGACCAAGTCGTCGATGCCAGAGCCAGCCTTCTGAAGCTTTTGCAAGTAGACACACGGCTGGTTGTGGTCCTGTAGAGAAATCAATAATATACAGGTCTCCTCTCCTAAAGCCTTCGAATACTTTGGAATTGTCAGCTTCCATAACCACAACACAACGGTATTTGCCAAAGACAACAACCATATAAAGATCACAAAGCATTGAGACAGACATAAGGTTGTATCCTAAGGACTCAACAAGCATGACTTTGTCCATGTGTCGATCCTTTGTAATCGCAACCTTACCTAGACCCAATACCTGACTTTTACCTTTGTCAGCAAAGATGATATGCTTCAGATGCGACGGAGATAATGGAGCATCCATCAATAGATTCTTGTCACCAGTCATGTGGTTTGTACATCCACTATCGAGGACCCACTCAGTGGCTTTGGGTTGATCATCCTGCAGACGAATTAGTGCAGCTTACAAACTCATATACTTCATCAGTGAAGAATATGACATCAATTCATCAGATCAATTTCATCAAGTAAAAGAACTGATAAAGCAATATGAGGATGTGAGAAATGAAAGTTCATTTCTTCATGATTAGCCTGCGTCCTATCAGGCATGCTCAGGTCTCCAGCAAATTCTTCAGACGATTACGTGCGTCTGGAGACCTGACCCTGCAGAAGAGAGTAGTTCTTTTTCTTCACCACCCACATCTGAAGGGGTGGCAAAGAGTTCATCATTCCGCGAGCTCCATACGATAAGGATGGCATAGAAGCCAGTCCATTTCGTTTCACATAAGAGGGGTTAGATTAAGCATAAGAGTATGCAGAGAAATTCTTCGAGGACTTATGGACATAATGATTTAAAGAATAATGCATATATCCATAATCCTTAGATCTTCCCTGCGAAACAGACGGGTTAGCACGATGATGTTCATATGAGGACTTTGATCCATTTGAGGAATTTGGTCCGTATGAGGACTTGAATCCATATGAAGAATTTGATCTGGGGTTCCTATTCTTCACAGGTGGCGTCATGATGACATTCACCTGAAGATTTTCAAGGCATCTTTTGGGAACCCAGATTTTCTTCATAGGGGAGCCGTTCCTGCAGTTAGTGCCAACATATCTAGCAAATACCCCACCATTCTGATTTTTGAACAGTTTATAGTTGGAGTCAATTGACTCATCATTAGAATGAGGAGATTCACATGCAAATCCAGATAAGTTAGATGGATCAACTGGAGGTCCCTTTGCAGCAACCCATGTAGTTTTGGGGTACTGCTCAGGCTTCCAATATGTACCATCAGCATTGAGTTTCCTCTCAAAGGCGATACCCTCTTTCCTAGGGTTCCTATTGAGGATCTGCTTTTTAAGCACATCACAAAGAGCCTGATGCCCTTTGAGGCTTTTTTACATGCCTGTCGTGTACAATTCCTTCAGCCCTGCATCGTTAGTGATACTAGCAATGTCCTCAGATGAGGAATTAGTGATAGCAGAGGCATGTGAAGAATTTGAAACGTTAGCAGCATTTGAACATTCAGGTGAAGAATTAACTGATTCACGTTCAATGCACTTCAAGCATGGAGGAACAAATTCTTCCTGAGAAGCACTGATTTGTTGAGCAAGTAATGAATCGCGCTCCTTCTGAAGATCTTCATAACTCACTCTTAGCTTCTCAAGGTCTTGCTTTCTTGGAAGAAATTCATAAGAAAGCTTCTCATGATCGGATAAGAGAGTGTAATGATGACTTTGAAGTTTGTCAAACCTAGTCTGAAATCTTTGAAGATTTTCAGTCAGGGCTTTAGTGCGATCCATTTCTTCACCCAACATATCATCACTTTTGTCTAGCATGTTTTGAACATTTTCTAAAGCCCTTTGTTGTTTTACAGCAATCTTAGCAAGTTTAGAATAGCTGGGCTTAAGATTTTCATCAGATTCATTCTCACTTGATTCAGATGAGGTATATTTGAGTACCTTGGCACCCTTTGCCATGAAGCAGTAGGTGGGAGCGTAGTCATCATCCCCTTCATCAGCTTTGTTGGTGAGGTTATTTTCTTCACTATTGAAGATAGACTTGCTAACGAATGCAGTAGCGAGAGCTAGGCTCGCCACTCCGGATTCAGACTCCTCAGATGACTCCTCTTCCTCATTTTCTTCAGATTCAGCCTCAGAGTCCATTTCCTTGCCAATGAATGCCCTGGCCTTCTTGGAGCTGCTCTTCTTGTGATATGAAGGCTTGAGGATTTTGATGATGAGGATTTTGAGGATTGCTTCTTTTTCTTCGCATCATCAAAACTGTAATCCTTGTATTTCTTCTTCTTTGATTCCTTTTCCCATTGAGGACAGTCTTGAATGTAATGTCCAGGCTTCTTGCATTTGTGGCAGAGCCTCCTCTTGTAGTCACTTGATGAGGAATCATTGCTCCTTGAGGGTCTTCCAAGGCGACCACGTCTTGAGAACTTTTGGAACTTCTTCACGAGCAGAGCCAGATCATGGCTCAGTTCTTCAGGATCACCAAGGCTGCTATCAGAGTCTTCATCTTCGGACTCAGATACTGCCTTGGCCTTTAGTGCACGTGATCTGCCATAGCTTGAACCATAGAGATCTCTCTTTTTAGCAAGTTGGAACTCATGAGTATTTAGCCTCTCGAGAATATCAGCGGGATCAAGTGACTTGTAATCAGCACGTTCTTGTATCATCAATGCCAGAGTGTCAAATGAGGAATCAAGCGATCTCAGCAATTTCTTCACCACCTCATGGTCGGTGATGTCAGTGGCACCAAGTGCTTGAAGCTCATTTGAGATGTCAGTGAGGCGATCAAAGGTTTGTTGAACATTTTCATTGTCGAGTCTTTTGAAGCGGTTGAAGAGATTGCGAAGAACATCAACTCGAGAGTCACGCTGAGTTGAGACTCCTTCATTCACTTTGGACAACCTGTCCCAGATAAGCTTCGCTGTCTCCAAAGCACTCACTCTGCCATACTGTCCTTTGCTCAGATGGCCACATATGATATTCTTCGCTTGAGAGTCGAGTTGCTTGAATCTCTTCACATCAGCAGCATTCAGAGAAGGTGTGACTGAGGGAACACCATTTTCCACAACATAGCAGAGATCGTTATCAATTGCTTCAAGATGCATTCGCATCTTATTCTTCCAGTAGGGGTAGTCCATCCCATCGAAGGTAGGACACCCAGCAGAGACCTTGATCATACCTGCGGTCGACATAACTAAAACTCCAGGTGGTTAAACCAAAATCACACAGAACAAGGGAGTACCTTGCTCTGATACCAATTGAAAGTGCGTTATATCGACTAGAGGGGGGGGGTGAATACGTGATTTTTATGAAATTCTTCACTGAGGAATTTGCCGGTGAGGAAATTCCTTAGCGAAGAACTACTAGCAGCGGAATAAGTACTTAAAAGTAAACATAACAGAATACAAGCATAGTCATCATGATGAAATGAAGACAGGCACAGAGTACAGGAAGCGTAATCACAGGATAACAAAGGATGAAGACAAACAGACTGAAGAAATTGAACTGAGGAAATTGAGAAAGTCTTCAGTCAAAGTCTTCAAACACAGATATGAACAAACACACAACACAGTTATGAGGTAATGAAAGAGTTGAGGGAATAGAACCAGTAAGCTTGGTGAAGACAATGATTTGGTAGACCAGTTCCAACTGTTGTCTCAGTTGTACGTCTGGTTGGAGCGGCTGAGTATTTAAACTCGAGGACACACAGTCCCGGACACCCAGTCCTGAACACGCAGCTCAGGACACCCAGTCCTCACCGTATTCTCCTTGAACTAAGGTCACACAGACCTCGTCCAATCACTCGTGGTAAGTCTTCAGGCGACTTCCAAACCTTCACAAACTTGGTCACTCGGCGATCCACAATTCCTCTTGGATGCTCTAGACCATGACGCTTAACCGTCTAGAAGAAGCACAGTCTTCAAAGGTAACAAGCATCGGATCCACGTAGGATCAAGCTCTTCAGTGATGCTCAATCACTTGGGGTTTGTAGGTGTTTGGGTTTTGGGTTTTTGGTTTTTCCTCACTTGATGATTTTCGCTCGAAGTCCTTAGAGGATGGGTTGCTCTCAAATGACAAGTGTCATTTTCTCTCGGAGCAGCCAACCAGCTAGTGGTTGTAGGGGGCGGCTATTTATAGCCTAGGGAGCAGCCCGACATGATAAGACATAAATGCCCTTCAATGATATGACCGTTAGGTGGATAGATATTTTGGGACAGCTGGCGCATAGCACATCAATGGTCGGAATTTTGAGTAGCAAAATCCTCAGGGCTATCATGTTCCTCACTGTGTAGGCAATCCGCACTGGCGAATTCCTAACTCCTTAGTCAAGACAAATTCCTCAGAGACCAGAAGAACTTCGTCTCTGTCACTGAAGAAATTGACTGAACTGTATGAGATTTCCAATGGCTTCACTCGAAGGGATTGGTAGGTGTAGGATTTTGAGTTGAGCATCACATGGAAAATTTTCCTTAGTATTTCCTCGACCCCCTTTAACAGTATGGTGTTTCCTATGACTCAAGAAAGAGAAAAACAAAACTATGAAAACGAAAGTCTTCAAGCTTCATATTCCTCGCATGAATATCAAGTCTTCACGGACACACCAATTTCTTCACTTTCAAAGTCTTCATGAAAGTCTTCAGAAATATCAAAATCTTCAGTCGAAGATATTTATTTTTAGGGGTCGACTTTTCCTGTAAATATCAAACTCCTCATAGACTTATAGACCTGTGTACACTCACAAACGCATTAGTCCCTTAACCTATAAGTCTTCAATACACCAAAATCACTAAGGGGCACTAGATGCACTTACAACACAGACCTCATCCAATCATTCGTGGTAAGTCTTCAGGTGACTTCCGAACCTTCACAAACTTGGTCACTCGGCGATCGACAATTCCTCTTGGATGCTCTAGACCATGACGCCTAACCGTATGGAAGAAGCACAGTCTTCAAAGGTAACAAGCGTCGGACCCACGCAGGATCAATCTCTTCAGTGATGCTCAATCACTTGGGGTTTGTAGGTGTTTGGGTTTGGGTTTTTCCTCACTTGATGATTTTCACTCAAAGTCCTCGGAGGATGGGTTGCTCTCAAATGACAAGTGTCAGTTTCTCTCGGAGCAGCCAACCAACTAGTGGTTGTAGGGGGCGGCTATTTATAGCCTAGGGAGGAGCCCGACATGATAAGACATAAATGCCCTTCAATGATATGACCGTTAGGTGGATAGATATTCTGGGACAGCTGGCGCATAGCACATCAACGGTCGGAATTTTGAGTAGCAAAATCCTCAGGGCTATCATGTTCCTCACTGTGTAGGCAATCCACACTAGTGAATTCCTAACTCCTCAGTCATAACAAATTCCTCAGAGACCAGAAGAACTTCGTCTCTGTCACTGAAGAAATTGACTGAACTGTATGAGATTTCCAATGGCTTCACTCGAAGGGATTGGTAGGTGTAGGATTTTGAGTTGAGCATCACATGGAAATTTTTCCTTACTATTTCCTCGACCCCCTTTAACAGTATGGTGTTTCCTATGACTCAAGAAAGAGAAAATGAAACTACGAAAACAAAAGTCTTCACGCTTCATGTTCCTCGAATGAATACCAAGTCTTCACGGTCACACCAATTTCTTCACTTTCAAAGTCTTCAGAAAGTCTTCAGAGATTCAAAGTCTTTAGTCGAAGAACTTCATTTTTAGGGGTCGACTTTCTCTGTAAATATCAAACTCCTCACAGACTTATAGACATGTGTACACTCACAAACGCATTAGTCCCTTAACCTATAAGTCTTCAATACACCAAAATCACCAAGGGGCACTAGATGCACTTACAGTCTCCCCCTTTTTGGTGATTGATGACAATGTAGGTTAAGTTTTCAACGGGGATAAACATACGAAGTGTAAATACTGATATTGAGGAATTTGATTGCAAGATATAGAAGAACTCCCCCTGAAGATGTGCATAGTGAGGAATTTGCTTTTGAAGCAATGCACACTTGAAGAGTTGAATCATGGAGATCTCCCCCTATATCTTGTAATTCATACACGCATTTGACATATCACAATGAAGAATTTGAAATGCATGATGAAATATGGTGACTGATGTAATTCAACATGCGTGCATTAGCATATATGAGGAATAAACATGCAGAAAAACATATCAAAAGTATTAAAGCACCATCGGGTTTAAGTTTACAACTCGATCCAATAAAGTCTCAAAAGAACGAGAGTTGTAACTTAACAAAAAAACGCCCATATAGAAAGACCCGCTTGAAGACTAACTCAAAATTCTCCCCCTTTGTCATCAAATGACCAAAAGGATCGAATATGAGGACTAAACGCCCCTGAAGAATATCAAGTTAATGAAGGAGCGCCAGCGTTGTTGGGGTCATTTGTTGTAGTAGGGCCTGCCGCAGTGTCGTCCAAGTCTTCATTTTCATCGATGTCGTGCGATGAAGAAAATGAGCTGGCCACCAGAGAAGGAACCTTGACCTTCTTGAATTTCTTCGGTGGAGGTGCAGACTAGTCAAAATCTTCTTTGAGACCCATGTTCTTCAGATCTTCTTCACCATACAGATGTGACAGAATGGCCCAGGTGCGGCCGAAGATTTCATGGAGGTAGTAATGGTTTTTCTTCACTGCATTGTGTGTACCAGTCATGTTGTGAAGAAATGAAGCAAACTGACGCTTAACCCATTTATGATTTCGATCCACCTTCTGGTGAAGACTAAGCAGAAGCTCACGATCAGTCATCACACGAGGAGCAGTGGCTTGAGGAGTAGACTTGGGTGCATTGGCAGAGTCATGTGTGGCAGAGTCATCATTGGTGGAATAAGAGGCAGCTTTGCGAAACTGACCGTCCAATGGACGAGTGCCTTCATCTATAATAGCTGGTGCCTTGCCCTTTCCATCAACTAACAAATAGGTCTTCTTGAGGACTTCAATTGGGGGCAAGTAGCTGAGATGATTTTGAAAATCAGCTTTGTAGTTGAGTGAAGACCTTGTCCTAAGGAATCTCATAATCCAAGGTGCATAAGGCTTCAGCTCAAACGGAAACAGTGCAACATTTGCTAGAGTCCTCATGAAGAAATCGTGATAATTGACAGAATGCCATGAACGATGTTGAATACCAGATTCTTCATGATGCCAACAATTTCCTCATCAGATGAGTCATGGCCTTTGATAGGACTCATTGTCCTCGTAAGAATACGATAAACAGTTCTGGGCACATAAAGCAATTCCTTCACAAGGAATTTGGTTCTTGGTGCATGACCTGGCTTCAAAGGTTTCATCAGCACCTGCATGTAGTGATTTGTAAGCTCAGGTTCATTGTAGATGCAACGAGCTTCTTCAAGGGGAGGACTGAGTGGTAAGGCACGAAGCAATTCAGAAGCTGGTGCAGTGTAGTGAGTGTTTTCAGACATCTAGTCCAGCACCCATGAATTCACATCTTCAGAATCTCCTGTGATGTGCAGCGTTGCATAAAATTGAAGAATCAGTTCTTCATTCCAATCGCAGATGTCAGAGCAAAAGTTTAACAGTCCAGCATCGTGAAGAACACTGAGGACCGGTGCGAAGCACGGCAGAGATTCCATATCTACATGAGGAATGTGCTCATGGTAGAAGATTTTCTCTTTGTTGAACAACACTGGCTTGACTAGCAGTCTAGAAATGCCTCTTCCTAATGCGAGCAGAGTTATAAGGGTTGTAGTCTTCAAAGAATACATGCTCGCCGAAGAAATCATCAACCTTGAACTTTTGCTTGCGTGAGAATGGATCCTTGGGCTTGGGCAGAGGAGTGTCAGTGAGTTGCATGACGACCTCAGGAATCGCAATCTCAGGTTCTTCAGGCTGAGGAATTTCTGGTTCCTCTTCAGTGACAGTCTGCGTCTTCAGATGTTCAGCAGCAACAGTTTCTTTAGTGCTAGTGGCTGGGATTTCCTCATGTACAGGTGAAGTGGGGTGACTTTCTTCAGAGCCCATTTGAACAGTTTGTGCGGGGGACTGAGGTATTTGCTGCAACGGTGTGAACATTGGAGAGTTTGGATGCTGACTTTCCCAGAATTCATCACTCATCACTGGTGTGGAGCAGCCAACGTCCACATCTTCATCTTCCATTTCTTCAACGCCGACCTCTTCAGCTATGAACTGAGGCATAGGCGAGGAGATAACAGGTGTTGAAGGGATCGTATCCACTCCAATTTCTTCATCAATCTGCTCTGACGAAGCAGCAGAATGATTTTCTTCATCAGATCCGCTAAGGATCTCATATTCTTCATCGAAAGGAACAAGGTCCTTTGATGGCATAGTGGAGAGAGGAACAACATCAATGGGATTTTCAAACGAGCTTGTCAAAGGCTTCATCTTGTTCGGAGCTGAAGAATATGAAGTAGCTGATGCTTTCCTTTTCTTCACTACTGCACGCTCTGCAGCCTTGGTCTTCTTCACATCTGATGCAGATGGAAGGATCGGAGTTGGTGTTGGCATAGGAGCAGCAGAGGAATCTGGTTGATTTTGTTCAGGCACAACTAATGCAGTTGCCCTGATTTCTTCAGTTTCTTCAGGCGCACCACTAGTGGATGCCCTGGCAATTTCTTCAGCGGCTGGAATGCAGTCATCAGCCCTGGAACTCACATTTTCTTCAGCAGCCTGATTCTCATCAGCGGTGCTGGCATGTTCTTCAGTCGGCTGAGCAGATGCTTCAGCCTGAGGAATTTCCTGTTGCGTTGGGGCAGCAACATTGGAAGTGAAGTTATTAGCCAGTCTCACAAAACGAACTTTGGCTCCAAGCCAATCAGCATGGTATGCGTCAAATTCATCACTGAGTTTCTTAATCTCGGATTGAGTAGTGACAAGTTCTTCAGTTGTCATAGAGACAACGTTTTTCTTCAGATAGCGCTCCTTCTTGTATTTTCGCTTTCTTGATGTGCCTGGCCTTCTCAAATTTCCACTTTTCTTCTTGAATGAAGTGGGTCAGCATGTGACTTTGGCCAGGAGTCAGCTTGAAATCAGGCATGGGAGTGTTGGTTTCCTTGTGCCAAACATCAATGTATTCGAGGATCAACTTGGGATCCAAAAGCAGTGGCACATCTGTTCCCTTGGCTCTAGCGGCCCTGACTTGCCTATCTCTGATGATTTCTGCAAGTTCATCATCATCAGCTTCGTCTTCTTCAGACGACACTTGGAAAGCGACTTGCTTCTTCTGAGGACTTGGGCGAGGACCTCGTCCAGTAGTGGCCTTTGTCTTCAATAGAGAGGGTCCCGTTGAGGAATTTGGTGCAGCTGAGGAACTAGCTGAGACACCTGAGGCAATGGAGATGCCTGCAGTCCTTTGGCATGAGGCAAGATGCACAGGTGCTAAGGACTTTGTCGGAATAACTGAGGACTTTGGAGGAGCAGGAGCAGTATGAGGAATTTGCCGTGAGGGCTTTGAGGATTCTGGCCGTGAGGGTATTGCTGAGGAACTTTGCCTTGAGGGCACTGTTGATGAAGCACTTGGCTTGCGCGCATGCTTCTTTGACATAGCCTTCTTTGGCTTGACAGCAGAGGCCTCAGCAGAGGCAGCAGCAGCAGAGTCTTCATTGAATTTCCTCACTGCTTCTCTGGCTTGCTTAGCCAACTTGGCTTGGCGCTTGGCCCATTCATCAGGATAGTCCTCACCACGCTTGAGGCTGGTGGGATCTGCTATTTGGCCAGGTGCCAATGGAGCTCTTGGGCATGAAGGATTAAGTGCGAATTTCTTCATGTACTTTGGAGTTACATACCTGTACTCCCTCCATTCTCTTGCCCATCTCCTTTCTATCTTCTGAATGCGCACCTTGCGCAGATTTTTGTCTTCCTCAGGAGGTGTGCAGTACCCAGCATAGATGTCATCAGGGATCTCAAAGGCAGTCATAACCTCAGGCTTCTTTCCTCCTTTCTGTAGCCTTTTACCATCAGCCATTTTCTTCAGTTGAGGAATTTGAACAATCGAATTCTCTGAAGAAGAATGCAACTTTTCTTCGAGGAACACTGCAAATGAGTTAAGTTGATGAGAACCTAGTGATTCAGCAGCTGACATGAGTACCTATGAATAGAGTATAGTTGCGAGGAATTTGGAGAGGTCATATGCGTTCTCAGAAGGTTTTTCAAAAAGAACAACTTTAGGAATTTGACCAGATGAGTCTTGAAGAATTTCACTAAGCGTTCTTTGTCTTAGGTTCCAGAGTTGTATAGATCGAAGATCCACACAATTGAGGAATCTTGAAGAAAAATGATGCTTAGAGAAACGAATCAAGAACAGATGACTTGTGAGGTGTTTAGTGTGTGAAGATATGAAGAAAAACACCTTTGAAGATTTTGTATATAATCATTCGAATCAATGAGGGAAGTAAAAGTAACTTTTAATTACCCTGGATGAAGAACACGATGAACAGTGAAGTGGAGAGGTGAAGTTCGTCTGTGTAGATCTTCCACACCCTAACTCGGCGGAGGAAGACGGCTACGGCGGCGGCGGAGTGAAGATTTCCGCGGCCGGCGCGAGTATGGCGGCGACGAGGTCGAGGCAGTGAAGCTCTTCCTCACCGGCGACGATGAAGTAGCGGTGGCGCTAGGGTTTGAGAGGCTCGAGCTGGAGAGAGGTCGAGCGGAGTAAAAGAAGTGAGGAAGGGGAAGAGGGGTATTTATAGCCATAGTGAAAAACTGTTCGCCCGAAGAAATTGGACGAACGTGCCCCTGACCCTTCTCATTCGCTTGACATGTGTCACCCACGTACTGAGAGGTGGAGATCGTGTGTGATCGTGGGTGAAAGGATAAGTATATCGTGGGATGCGGAACGGTTTGAGCGGCAAAGCCGAAAATTTAGATAAGATAGGTTTTAAAGTTCCTTCCGCAATTTCTTCTACTGACAAGGACACAGTGAAGATTTTGACCGAGTTTCAAAAAGAACACACATGAAGAATTTGTGAATAGATTGGGTGGAGTATAGCATAGAGGGAAAGGGTCCGATCACATTCACTTAGCAGAAAAACTAACTTGAAGAATTAGCAATAAGTGAATGTTGTAGAGGACATAAACTCATATATATATATATATATATATAGCCAATGAAGAAAAACGATGGAAACTGTGAAGACAATGCAAAGTTGAAGAATATGAACAATTGAGGAATTTCAACTTTTGGTGGTGGCGTGACCCACCGTATAAGAATGATGATTTCAGACACCGCGTACAATTATCGTAGGGTTCTGAGAATCAAATTCTTCGTTAATTTCTTCACACTAAGAGTGTTATTCTTCATTGATTGAAGAAAAACGTTTCTTCATGTGTTGCACATCTAAGTCATAAATTTTGCATAAGTGTTAGGATGAGTGTCCTTTTTCAAAGAACATTCGAAGATTCTAGGATATTTAGCTCACACCGCAACTTGCTAAATCTCTTCTCATCCAAGGGCTTTGTGAAGATATTTGTAACATCCCAAAATTCTAAATTTTGGAATGTTATACTAAATAGATAGATTTGTTTGATTGAGTGTGATTGAGTGAAATTCGAAACTTTTTGAAAGTTAAATGAGAGGGAATAAAAGGACTTTCCCAAACTTTCACATTTGCATTTTTATGATCTCTTGAATTCAAATTCTTTTCAATCACAAAACCCTGGAGAGAAGATGACATGACTTCTTCCATTTATTCAAATGACAAGGGGTGTTGAAAATATTTGAATTTCATTTGAAAATATTTCCAATTCTGAAACTTTATGCAACTCAATGATTTTCACGAGAGAAGATAAAATGACTTCTTCAAATTATATGAAATATGAGTTGGGAGTTTCAAAGAAACTCAAATTAAAAATCCATTTGAAATTATTTTCAATATTGGGTTATTTGAGTTTTATTCAAATTATTTTTCTCCAAAAATAAAATATATGGAAATTAGGGTAACATGATTCCCTACAACAGAAAATTGGAGAGAAATAAATTTGAAATCATTTTGGTATTTTTAATATGATTTTTATTGGGTTTTATTAGACGAGTAGCACTCTTTAAATTATCTGATTTTGTGTGTATTTTATTTATAAAAATGTTCACGTTGTAGGAATTCTTTTTCTGAAAATTTTGATATATTATATGCCTATATAATATTTTTTTTTATCTGTTGCCTGGAAAATCTTTTAAAAAATAATAAAAAAATAAAAAAACAAATCTTCGCCGACGGGGCCGGCCCAGCACCCAGCCAGGCCGCGGCCCAGCCAGCCCAGCCCCGCGCGTCCCCGACCTCCGCTCGGTCTCCCGAGCCAGCACGGGAGTGCCGCCGCCATGGACGCCGTGGTCGCCCCGGCCTCCTCCTTGCCCCTCACGCACGCCAAGCCACCGCCTCCCCTCCCCTCCTATAAAATCGCCACCCCGGGCCCCGCCTCTCTCTCCTCCCTCGCACTCCCGCGCCGCCGCAGATCCGCATCGCGCCGCCTCGCCGGACTTCGCCGCCTCCGCGTGCCGTGCGCCGCTGCTTCCCCGCTGTTGCCGCCGGCTTGCTGCTCCGCCCCGCGCCGCTCCCGGCCTTAGCCGCGCCGCCACCCGCCGCTGTCGCCGCTCCTCGCAGTCGCTGGAGCCGCGCCGCCCTCGCCGGAGATCCGCCGCCGGTTCCTCACCGAAGAACCGCCCCGAACCGGTATAAAACCGCCCCGATCTGGTTTATTTTCCTTTAGGTTTATTTCGGTTTTTGTTTAAAAGAAAACGGTTTAGTTTTTTTAGTTAGATCTATTTAGAGAACGTTCTCTGTTTAGAACTAGTTAGTGAACGTTCGTTATTTAGGGTATTTCTTTTTCTGTTAATTTCGGCCAGGGACCTAGATGTGAATACTTTATTACAAAATAGTCCCTGTTCGTCAAACAAGCACAACTTTTTACTCGTTTGTCCAAATCCAATGAAACCAACACCCACGTCTTTGTTATGATCCCCTCTATCCATTAAAACAACTCAAACATGTTTTTGAAAAGTTTAAAATTTGAATTAGATCAGATTTGAATTCAAACTTTGTTTGATCATAACTTGAGTTTCGTAGCTCCGTTTGAGTTGATTCTTTTTGCAAATCGAAGCTCTTGACCTAAACTTTCTGATAAGGCCAAATTCATATAATTTTGGTACTGTTAGAAATTGTTTTATCTTGCAAGAGTTATTTGCTTGGTTTTGATGTTTTCCGAATCGTCTTCTTCGATCTTTCTAATCTTTTGAGTGATTGCTTATGTGTGGTTACTATTGCTTGCTTACGATAGATTGACCGGAGTGTGACGAGTAGATCTATCAAGATTTTTGAGTGTGAATCATCTTCATCAACATTGCAGGCAAGTTCACACTTTGATCATATCCCCTTCATACCCAGTTTTCATTGCATTAGATCAAACCTCAAACATTGCATGATTAGGATCTAATTAAATTGTGGGATTGGGAAGTAGTTGATGAGGTAGGAACCTATTACCTGTTTATTATCAAACCCTTGGTAGTTACTATTACGTTATGCTTATATTGCCATGCTATGCTCGTAGACGTGGATTGGGTTTGAGAGTATTTCATGACAGATGTGAGAGATTATTGTTAACTAAGGTTTAACTTAAGGTGGCTACTTTAATACACATCTGGGTGGATTGGTTGGGGCACCCTGGGGATATACCAGTGGATTTGCCTGGACACCTGGGGAAATACCAGTGTTGTCCTAGGAGATCCTGGGGATATACCGTGTGATCATCCTATGGTTCGCCACCCAGGCTCAAAGGGATCATGAGATTATTCATACTAGAAACTTCCGTGTGCAGCCACAAGCTATTATGGGCTCTAGCATAGTTGATTAAGTCGTGTGAACTCTTACAGTGGTAGACTAGCAGATGTAGGGGTTGTAGGTGGTACAGTCTACCCATCGTAAGGTGCAAACGCTTCTGAAAGACTATGTCTCGGTCATCCGTTTCTCAAACACCTTGTAGTGCGAGAAATCCAACGGAGGAGATCGGGTCTTGTGGGGAAAAGTGCGCAAACCTCTGCAGAGTGTATAAACTAATCATGATTAGCCGTGTCCCCGGTTATGGACAACTTGAGTATCTAGTACCTGGATTATCATCTGAATCTCATCATGTTATGTTAAATTAATTTTGTTGGGTTTTAATGAGGATACTTAATTGGGATTGAGAATGCTGTCAACCATTCTCAATGTTTAACAACCACCATGATAGTTAAATAAAATTTATTCCTTTGCAGTAGGGAAAAATTGGCTTTTCGCAAAACTTATAACCATAGAGCTTTTCCACCAGCCATATATGCATGTAGTGATAGCCATTGTTCATCATTCCCTATGGTGTGAATTTGCCAGTACATTCAATGTACTGACCCTTTGTGGCTGCAACATCTCATGTTGCAGGATTTCTTATGACGAGTAAGTGATATGTTAGGGTTATGATTTCTACACTCAACTTTGCCGTTGGTGTTGATGGGAATCCACAACCTTGTTACTTCTGCTATTTTGGATTGAGGTAATAGTATTTACGTTACTTTTACATGTGATTTACCTCTGTTATAAATCCTCGAGTACTGTGTGTGTCAGCATACCGATCCAGGGATGACACTTAAGCATAGAGACTTGATCCATTCGGGTCGGGTCGCTACAAGATGGTATCAGAGCACATGTTGACTGTAGGACGTGACCCTAGAAACTGGCAAGCCCATAGCAAAGATTTTTCTCTACAACTTTCCCTTTCAAAAAGACCTTTTACCTCTCTTCTCTTCCGAGCTTATTCAAAAATTTCCTTTTAATGAGACTATACCCCTTTCCCCTTTTGACCACACGAAGATTCGACTGATGAGACCACTCCAAGAAGTACAAGATATCGGACAACTAAGACCACTTCGGAATGAAGAGTATTTTCCGTGCATCTGAATAATGGAAACTACAATGGTTGAAGACCAAAGACAAGTAGGATTGAAGGCTCTGAAGAATTCCCAGATTTGTATGACCTAGGAAGGCTACCCTTATGGAACTTGACAGATTATGGAAGTTGTCAATGCCAGAGATCAAGGTGTATCGGAGAAAGACCGGAGCATGGAGCATGAGAACTCAAAGTTTTGTCAAGAAAACCCTAAGGCAGGAGATATCAACTATGGAAGATAGTTTATGGCAATGACAAGGGCAGAAACATGGTTATCCGTGATGTCATCGCCGCTGATGCTATTGTCACTGTGCTGAGTTAATGGTGCATTTCTTCATAATGGATTTGATGGAAGAAGGCTGATGGAGCACCTATTAGTAAGATGAAGTTTTAACCTTAGCAGGTGTATCACTAGGATCTGGAGTAGTACATCAAGAAGTTTAAGATGGAGCTCCATGAAGCCGTATTAGACAAGGAAGCATTTCGTGAAGAACTCAGGAATCAAAAGCTGAAAGTAGCCAAGTTGGAGGAGCAAAAACTCGAGATACCGGAGATTCGTCAGGAACTGAAGGACAGTAGGACCATGGTTCATGCCAAGGATATTGAAACCCAGAAGTTTGGAACGCAACTCCAAAAATAATTAAAGGAGGTCACGAGAGATTTCACGTCAACAGAGATGATATGGCAAAAGAACTTGAGAAGACAAGCATGATCGGAAGAAGCCATTGGAGGCATGAACAAGGCTTGAAGAGTTTGGAGACATTGAAGATTTATTGACCTTTAGAAGACAAAACCCCTGTTATATACCTACGTTAGATGCAACGTTTGTGAGCTGTCATTTGATTGATGTTTTTTCTCGACAGCCACAATAAAAATCTGTCTTTTCAAAACTTTTGTTTGTATTGTGTGCATCCCTCTCTATTTCTCTTATCTCACCCCAAACCCATGGACCCAATAGAGGATGAATGAAGATGAGCTTGTATTTTATGGACCGATGAGTCAGTTGGAGACGGACCGATGGATTCAGAACATGGAGGATCATATGAAGAATAACCCTATAGTTGGAAAGGATATGACCCAACACGCTCTTTAGTGCTTTGAAAGAGGTGCCGCTACTTGGTGGAGGATATACCAAACCATGAATGGATGGCAAGGAGTAACCACTTGGAAAGAATTTAAGTTGACTTTGCAAAGATCTCACCTTGTGTCCCAGAAGTTGAAGCCTTATGGAAAGGATATGAAGAAACCTTGTGCATGCAAGATTTGTGGAGAAATAGGACACACCCATAAAGAACACAAGGATGAATGCCCTAATTGTGAAGAAGTCACCCAGTTGAAGAATGCCCAATTAGGCAGATTACTTGTTTCTTGTGTGAAGGGACTACCCACTATCCTGCTTAGTGTCACATTTACCCCATGGTACAATGAACCATCCAGCAGAAGAAAGAAGTAATGAAAGGAGCCCTTATGGAAATTTTAGAAGAACCCGTGATGAAGGAAGAGGTGGAGGACACACCCAAAGAAGAACCAATTAAACCCTGCACCAAGTCATGCTATTCATGTGGGGAAGAAGGACACATCTCCCAGAATTGCATGAATGGGGATCTAGTAGAATTCCCGACAGAGGAAGTAGAGTATGACTGAGGGAGTCCTGGATTAGGGGGTGTTCGGGTAGCCGTACTATACCTTCAACCGGACTCCTGGACTATGAAGATACAAGATTGAAGACTTCGTCCCGTGTCCGGATGGGACTTTCCTTGGCGTGGAAGGCAAGCTTGGCAATGCAGATATTCAAGATCTCCTTCCATTGTAACCGACTCTGTGTAACCCTAACCCTATCCGGTGTCTATATAAACCGGAGGGTTGTAGTCCGTAGGCAATCAACTCCATATACAACAATCATACCATAGGCTAGCTTCTAGGGTTTAGCCTCCTTGATCTCGTGGTAGATCTACTCTTGTACTACCCATATCATCAATATTAATCAAGCAGGACGTAGGGTTTTACCTCCATCAAGAGGGCCCGAACCTGGGTAAAACATCGTGTTCCCTGCCTCCTGTTACCATCCGGCCTAGACGCATAGTTCGGGACCCACTACCCGAGATCCGCCGGTTTTGACACCGACATTGGTGCTTTCATTGAGAGTTCCTCTGTGTCGTCGCCTTTAGGCCCGATGGCTCCTTTGATCATCAACAACGATATGGTCCAGGGTGAGACTTTTCTCCCCGGACAGATCTTCATCTTCGGCGGCTTCGCTCTGCGGGCCAATTCGCTCGGCCACCTGGAGCAGATCGAAAGCTATGCCCATGGCCATCAAGTCAGGTTTGGAAGCTTAAACTACACGGCTGACATCCGCGGAGACTTGATCTTCGATGGGTTCGAGCCACGGCTAAGCGCGCCGCACTATCTCGAGGGGCACGACCTAGCTCTGCCTCCGGACAATGTCCTGGAGGCCGCACACGCATCGGTTCCGACCCCTAACTCGGAGCCTATTGCGCCAATCGAGGATGAGCGGTTGGACGTCACCTCGGGGGCTTCGATCTCAAAGGCGATCGAGCCGAACGCTAGCCCCGCACTCTGCATGATCCGTGACTCCGAGGATCCGGACTCCTTTCCGAACTCCGAACCCCCCGCGCCCCTGCCGATCGAATCTGATTGGGCGCCGATAATAGAGTTCACCGCCGCAGACATCTTTCAGCACTCGCCTTGTGGCGATATCCTGAACTCTCTCAAGTCTCTCTCCATATCAGGAGAGCCCTGGCCGAACTACGGTCAGCGAGGATGGGATACGGACGATGAAGAAATTCAAAGCCCACCCACCAGCCACTTGGTAGCCACTGTCAACAATTTAAACGACGTGCTCAACTTCGACTCCGGAGACATCGACAGCATGGATGATGATGCAGGAGATAACGACGAACCAACGCCCATAGGGCATTGGACAGCCACCTCATCTCACGATGTGTACATGGTGGATACCCCTAAAGGAAGCGACAATGAGGAAAAAGGGGATGGGACGGGAGATCGACCCCCCGAAAAGCAATCAAAGCGTCAGCGTAAACGCCGACCCAAGCCCTGCCTCGACAAAAACCCAGCCATAGAGCAGGACAAGCCGGTAGACGACGAGCAGGCCTTAGAGCAACCGTCCGAACAGGGCAACATGGATAGAGAAACTGAACATCCCTCCTCCGACGAAAATGGCATTCCGGACAACCTCACGCCGAATAAACCTATGGAGCAGAAGAATCTCCACGAGAGGATCGTTGCAACTGCACGCAGCCTAAAAAAGCAGAAGCGGAAGCTAAAAACAGCGAAGATGCACTCCGGATTAGATGGAGCAAAGTAATCAATACCACAGATAAGTACGGTGATAGTCGCCGCACTAAAAGCTATTCGAAAAGAAAGCTACTGCCTAAATTCGACGAAGAGGCCCTAGAGCCCTCGCATTCAAAAAATGAAAAAGCCACACGGTCGGATAGACGACCGCATAAAGCGGCAAGCGGCGCCGCACCTAAATCGGCATGCGACCCACTTAAGGATTCGCATCATGGCCTAGTCAGGTCCATTTATGGGCCAAGAAAGCAAGCTCTCGTAAGCAACGCTATGAAGCCATCATCAGAATCCGGGACACCCAAATACAGGGGCGCCGCACACCCCCTATGTTTCACCGATGAGGTCCTGGACTATGAATTCCCAGAGGGATTCAAACCCGTAAACATAGAGGCATATGATGGAACAACAGACCGTGGAGTTTGGATCGAGGATTATATCCTCCACATACACATGGCTAGAGGAGATGATCTCCACGCCATAAAATATCTACCCCTTAAGCTTAAAGGGCCAGCCCGGCATTGGCTTAAAAGCCTTCCCGAAAACACAATTGGAAGCTGGGAAGAGCTCGAGGATGCTTTCCGAGCAAACTTTCAAGGGACCTATGTCCGCCCTCCGGATGCAGACGATCTTAGTCACATAACTCAACAACCCGGAGAATCAGCTCGGCAGTTCTGGAATAGATTCCTCACTAAAAAGAATCAGATAGTCGACTGTCCGGACGCTGAAGCCTTAGCAGCTTTCAGGCATAACGTCCGAGACGAATGGCTCGCCAGACACCTCAGCCAAGAAAAGCCAAGAACAATGGCTGCACTAACAAGCCTCATGACCCGCTTTTGTGCAGGGGAGGACAGCTGGTTGGCAAGGTGCAGCCCCAGCAACCCAAGTACATCCGAAACTAGGGATGGAAACGGAAAACCGCGACACAACAAGGACCGTCGCTGGACTAAGGACAAAAGTCCGAAGAGCACGGCAGTCAATGCCGGATTCAAAGGCTCACGACAAAATCAGGAAAAATCGCCCCCAGGATAACAGGGACGATCCATCCAACCTAAATAAAGTCCTGGACAGGATATGTCAGATACACAGTACTCCCGGGAAGCCTTCTAACCATACCCACAGAGACTGTCAGGTTTTCAAACAATCCGGCAGACTCAATGCCGAACACAAGGGGCTTGACACACCAAGCGAAGACGAGGACGAACCCCAAAAGCAGCGCACCAGGAAAAAAAGAACTTCCCACAAGAAGTAAAAACAGTGAACTCACTTCACATAACAAAACGTGCGGCGCCCGTTAAGGTACGCACCACACGGCCCATCCCCAAAGGGTCCTGCCACTGGTTGTCAAAACCGATCATCTTCGATCAGCTAGATTATTCTAGGAATATCAAGAATGTAGGCTGGACTGCCTTGATACTCGATCCAATAATTGGCGGACTCCAGTTTTCAAATGTCCTTATGGACGGCGGCAGTGGACTAAACCTGATATATCAGGATACAATCCAGCACATGGGGATAAACCCAGCAAGAATCCGCCGCAGCAAAACCTCCTTTCAAGGGGTAATACCTGGTCCGGACACCCATTGTATGGGTTTTCTCCGGCTCGAAGTCATATTCGGCTCTGCCGATAACCTCCGCCGCGAAAAGCTGACCTTCCATATCGTCCCGTTGTCAAGTCGCTATCAAGCACTACTAGGACGCGAAGCTTTGGCTCGCTTTAACGCAATACCGCATTATGCATCTCTTACGCTTAAGATGCCCGGTCCATGAGGCATCATCTCTTTGAAGGGAAAGCACTAAAGTGCGCCTCCCCAAGCGGAGGACTGTGCGGCCGCTTTGACAGCCCCACAGCAAAATGGCCTCATCGGCCAAAAAAACTTCGAAATAGGTCATTCAAGACCACGAACGCGGATAGACGAGTTTGGTGCAAAATCATCATTGATGCAGGCCTAGAAGCCATATACCCCCGCACTAGGGGCTCCACGCGTATACAATAAGAGACAATAAAGCTCAATCTTATATATCTTACTTTATACTTTGCTTATTTTAAACTTTTTCGGCATGACCCGTTTCCAACTCAGTTCCTCTCTTTTACAGATGAACGTCGTGCGACGCCCGTCCAGGATACGGCACAATGGAGACACAGGCGCAGACGTGCAGTAGGGACCCGTCCTAAAGGATTCTTTTCAGATTAAGACCCTGCGTAAACCTTTTTTACTGTCTCTTGTTGCTACACATCCCCTGGTTTTTTCTTTCTGATATAACCAAGGAGGAGGCTGGCGTCTTGGCATGTGGCCATGTCAGAATTTTTGTACGTACCTGGACACTAGGGGCTTTTTTTAATAAAGAGTGTTGTTTCGCCCGCACTCATAAAGACCGAACACCTTAGGGAGTGTTCGGCGTCGCGAGTTTTGGCATTATATGCATCAGCTCCGAATCATGTCTTTGGTCAAATGTTGGGTTGCCCGGCTCCTGAGTTCGGCTACCTTACGTTCCGCTCTATCGGCTAAGGTAGCACCAGGAGAACTACTGCGATTGTGCCCCGGTTCGGCCGGGCGAGCACCTCAGTAGAGAAAGCCGAAAACTGACTGTCATGATGTAGCGTGAGACTGGTCAGCCACTCGATGAACTATCGGAATCTATAGGATTCCTCCGCTTTAACGAAGGGCCGCTTCCCGGTCAGGCACATACGCGCCCCGAACTCGGATGAGCGCAGTTGCCACCAAGGGGCTACCTAAATAGTCTCACTGTCAAACTCCTATGGCTAAGTGAAAGTGTTAAAGCATTATAGTCCGGTTGCCTGGCCCGCTGCGCTATCACCTCCTTTGTAGGACCAAGATGTTGGGTTAAGTGTGAAAATGCGTCTTCTGCGAGCACCCCCGCACTATGTGCGTGGGGGCTGAAGCCAACGACTGCCATCTTTCAGATTTTGTATATATATATATATATATCTTAAAACAGCCGCACAGGAGGTGTTCCCAATACTTGGAGGCACAAGTATAAAAAAGGCCACTACAATTTATCAAAATATTACTTTATAATTACATATGCTATCATAACATAGCATCTTTCGGGCACTGTGTCTCTATTACACGAGCGCCTTCAAGAACTTCCTGAAAATAGTGCTCGGAGGGTACTCGGCTTTTGTCCGAATCTCGGGACGCAACAACGGTGGTCTCCATCTCTGCCCAGTATGTCTTAACACGGGCAAGAGCCATCCTAGCGCCCTCTATGCATGCTGACCTCTTCACTGCATTTATACGCGGCATCGCGTCAAGGAATTGCTGCACCAAGCTGAAATAACTCTTCGGCTCCGATCTCCCCGGCCACAGGTGACCCATGACGTACTTCATGGCGAGTCCAGACAACCTATTCAGTTCGGCCCATTGAGCCAAACGATCATCCACTGCCAGTGGACGCTCTGGATTGTGAAACTGCAACCAGAAAAGCTTTTCCACTTCGCGATCTTTCTGATCTCGAAAGTGTTTGGTCGCATCAGCAGCACTCGCTGCCAAGTCCAGATAGGTATCCTCCACACTCCACATCCGGTCCAACGGAGCAAACTTCGGATCACAAAATTTCCTTCGCAGCATAAAGGGCTTTCCAGCCGCAATCTGTTCGGCCTGACGCAGCTCCTCCTTCGCAGCTCTCATCGCAGAGCGCGCGTCCTTGGCATTGGCAACGGCCTTCTCTAAGTCCGTCTGTTTCGCCTGGTCTTCTTTTTCAAGAAGTCTGCAACGGTCTGTAGCGCTTTTTAACTTTTCGGCCATCTCGGCCATCTCTTCTTTGCTTCGGCAATGAGCAGCCAGTTCGGCTCTTAGCTCTTCAAGGGCTTTCCTGGTGGCCGCATCACTTTCGCTGGCTTGTTCTTTAGCTCGGGCAAGTTCTGCCCTAAGACTCTCCACGGCGGCCGCACCATCTGCGTCAAGCACACACATCGTAAGACACAGGCATAAAACTGTTCTTACCTGATGCTGCCCGAGGAATTACATACCTTGAGCCTCATCAAGCCGCTTATCGACAAGCGTGATGTCGGCATCTGCCACTTCCAGTTGCCGCTTTAGTTCGGCAAAATCGTCAGTTCGGCTCGATTCCGGACACCTTGCTGCCTACATTCAAAGGCGACATCTTAGACCTAGGATTATGATCCTCCGCGTTCTGTCATTTCTTGACGACGCGCAGTCTCAGGGGCTACTACCTACACAGGGCGCATCTTATTCATGCGCAACTGACAAAAGTATACATTATCTAATGTACCTCGAAACCCGTCAGTAAACTTTTGACGGCCTCATACAATCCGCTCTCTACGGATGAAATCCTTTCAATCACCGTGCCCATCAATGCGCGGTGCTCCTCTGAGATAGAAGCTCGCCCCAGCAGAATCTTTAGCTCCTCCGGCCGAGCACCAGATGGTGCCGGACTCGTCCCATGACCTCTTTCGAAGGCCGGACGCGGAGAACCTCAGGGGGCCGCATAGCCACCTTCCGTCCCTGCCGGATTTGGAGAAACCCTCTGCGACGACACCTCAGGGTCGCCCGCCTCGCTAGGCGGCACGGCAGGGGGAGGCGTCCCGCTCTCCATCATCTCCGGAAGGAGATCCCCCGAAGACGAGCTCTGCTGAGAAGGGCTGAGGTCCGAGCTACAAGATAAAGGTTTGGCTAATCTTCTCAGATATAAATCAAGGACTTCCCTCATCCCTCAAAAGGAAAATCTTTTCTCCACTTACGGCTCGCTGGAGGGCTGATCCCCTTGAGGGCGTAGTCCGGCCGAGGAACTCCCCAGCCGAGGACCCTCTGACGAGGATTTTCTCCCCCGTTTCGAGGCCATGGTTTTCGGGTCGTCAGAGGCGGCTCTCTTCTTCCCCTTAGGAGAGGAATTGTCGGTTCCTCCCTTCGGAGAAGCCTCCTTCGAGGAGGCCATAGCTTCCTTGTCCTCTCCCTCCAAAGGCATTATCTCCAGCATCCTGACCAGCATGGGATCCGGCCTGGTTTCAGGAAGGGGAGCCGGACACCTGATCAGCTTCGCCTTTGCTATCCACTCCTATTTAAAAGGACGGCTCTTTTAGGGGCAAGTTTATGACAATTATACGGATAGAAGGTCCGGGCACAAGGTTGCTTACTTGAGTATCCGGGCGATTGCAGCTTAGGCCTGCGTCCTCGGTTAAATCCGGACACATCTCTTGTGATCCGAAGAACAGTCTATACATCTCCGCGGGCGTTGCGCCCATAAAGTTCTGGAGAGCTCGCGGTCCCTCTGGATTAAACTCCCACAGGCGAAGGGGGCGACGTTTGCCGGGCAATATTCGGTGAATCAGCATGACCTGCATCACCTTGACCAAGCTGAGGCCTCCTTCCAAGAGATCCTTAATTCGGCCCTGTAACAGGGGCACGTCTTTGGGCAAACCCCAATCTAACCCTCTGTTAACCCATGACGCTAGCCGTGGTGGGGGACCCGAGCGAAAGGCAGGAAGCGCCACCCACTTGGTGCTCTGGGAAGCGGTGATATAAAACCACTCTCGTTGCCACAAGCCTAGCTCCTCTTGAAAAGAGCCCTTGGGCCATGGAGCATCAGCATTTTTGCTTATAACAGCGCCTCTGCACTCTGCGTGCCGTCCCTTGATCATCTTCGGCTCCACTTTGAAAGTCTTGAGCCATAATCCGAAGTGAGGGGTAACACGGCGGAACGCTTCGCATACAACGATAAACGAGGAGATATGGAGGATGGACTCCGGAGCTAAGTCATGGAATTCCAGCCCGTAATAAAACAGCAGTCCCCTCACAAAGGGGTCCATCGGGAAGCCTAACCCCCGAAGGAAGTGAGACACGAACACTACGCTCTCACCGGGCTGGGGACTGGGGATAGCCTGCCTTTGAGCAGGAAACCTGTGTGAAATTTCGGCGGTCAAGAACTTAGCCTCTCTCAACTTTAGCACGTCCTCCTCCGTGACGGAGGAGGGCATCCATCGGCCTTGAAGGTCGGAACCGGACATTGTCGAAGGTCTAAGGCGCCCGGAATTTGGAGCCTAGGGTGTTGGAACTCGAGGCGACGGGCGAACTTGTTTTGGGATTGGAGAAAAGGAGTAAGGCCCTGGTCTCTTTATAAGAGGTTGAATACCAGGAGCCCTTCCAGTAACCGTTTGGGACTCGCCTTTAATCGAGAAAACATGCTAACGGGCACGATTGGGTTACCCACGTCCGTATTGATGAGAATCCCATAAAAGGGGGGCACACGATCTCTGCTTTGACAAGACGTGCCAAGGAAATCGCCTCGCAAAACACGCTGAGGTGGAAAAGTGAAGACGATTCGAGTGAAGGACTTGGCTGTAGTGTGATGACGCACTACGGAATACGTCAGCAGATTTGCTTTGTGTTAATATTATTCTCTCTATGGCAATATGTGGAAGCTTATTTTGCAGAGCCGGACACTACTCTTGGTGTTTACAATCTTCTATGAAGGACTTGGAGGAGGAACCCGCCTTGCAATGCCGAAGACAATTTGCGCGCCAGAATCGTCGTCATTGAAGCCTGGTTCAGGGGCTACTGAGGGAGTCCTGGATTAGGGGGTGTTCGGGTAGCCGGACTATACCTTCAGCCGGACTCCTGGACTATGAAGATACAAGATTGAAGACTTCGTCCCGTGTCCGGATGGGACTTTCCTTGGCGTGGAAGGCAAGCTTGGCGATGCGGATATTCAAGATCTCCTACCATTGTAACCGACTCTGTGTAACCCTAACCCTATCCTGTGTCTATATAAACCGGAGGGTTGTAGTCCGTAGGCAATCAACTCCATATACAACAATCATACCATAGGCTAGCTTCTAGGGTTTAGCCTCCTTGATCTCGTGGTAGATCTACTCTTGTACTACCCATATCATCAATATTAATCAAGCAGGACGTAGGGTTTCACCTCCATCAAGAGGGCCCAAACCTGGGTAAAACATCGTGTTCCCTGCCTCCTGTTACCATCCGTCCTAGACGCACAGTTCGGGACCCACTACCCGAGATCCGCCGGTTTTGACACTGACAATGACCCACAAGAAATAGAAGCCATGATTGGAATGGAAAAGTCCAGGAAGAGAAACCGATTGGAGCCCAGGAGGGACCTGAGTCATATCACCTGTTACAGGTGCAAGGAGTCAGGGCACTACCTCAACAGTTGCCCAAAAAGGAAACCTCGAGACTTGTCAGAAGTAATATGTTTTAGCTGTAATGGAGCAGGGCACTTTGCCAGAGAATGCCCTAAGGAGAAGGAAACTTGTGCTAGATAGTTGAGTTTGCAACAAAAGAAATGGAGTAGTAGAAGTGAGAACATTTTTCTTATATATTGAGGTGTTGAGATGAGACATGTAATGGAGAAGCGAGAGATTGTAATCACTTGAGAATGAATAAAGTTAGCATCGTTGGTACTGATATGGATTTTATGAGTTGTAACTCTATGAAGAAGAATTTTGGCCATTCTGAGGATATGAGAAATATGGTCTATGGAAGATTTGTGCATTTTAAGGGTGGTAGCACCCTGTAAGAACCCTTGACCACTAGAAAAGATAAGGATACTCCACTGAGTGGATTTCGGACAAAATGAATACGAGTTTTGTCTCGATATGTGTGATACCCCAAGAGTGTGTGGGATGAAGTTGGAGACCGTCAGTTGTTTGGACCAAATGTGATCAAGGAGTCAGAAGAGAATGTTAAGTTGACTCGAGATAGACTGAAGGTAGCTCAGTCCAGGCAGAAGAGTTATGTAGACAAAAAAACGCAAGGAGATAGTCTATGAAATTGGAGATAGAGCATGTCTTCGTGAATCCCCTTTGTGAGGAATTAAACGATTTGGAGTTAAGGGACAGTTAGCCCCGAGATTTGTAGGACCATACCGAGTTTTGGAGTGTATGGGAGAAGTGGCCAACAAGTTGGAGTCACCCGAAGGACTGTCAGGAGTTCATGATGTGTTTCACATTTCCCAGTTGAAGAAGTGCCATGCAGAGATGGCCAATATTCCCCTATAAGAACGCTTGACCCTGGAAAGGAAAATGATGTTCCACGAAGTAGAATATGGATTTCATAAGTATAAGTTTTTATTTCGGTATGTGGGATATCCCACGAGGATGAAGAGATGAATTACTATTGGATATAAAGGAGGTATGATGTTGGAAATATGGATCAATGGAAATTCCATGATTAGTCTGAGTACTCACGTCTTGGTTTGGTGCCAATAGAAGGAAAAGAGACAGTACAATTGGATGAATATTAAGGATGCTAGGAAGTTGGATGCTGGAATAATGATCAGTTGCCCCGAGGATGAGTTCAATGATTACAAGTAATAAGATGGGCCATAACCCACAGGCCCCAGGACCTGCCAAGAAGCAAGCACACTCTTGCTAAAGGAAAAACCCTGGAAGGAGTTATGTTTTATCGATAGGCAATCTTATAGGAATTACGCAAAACCTGAGAGTTGTGAAGGGATGATAGATGTTTGTTTGGCTTGCAGAATCAATGGATTATTCCGAACACAGTTCATCGACAAGAGAAATTCTGCAATGCTTGTGAGGATGACCGAGTGTTAGAATGCGAGATTCACTAAACCGTATATGGGGTAATAATTTGGGTGCGGGATGGATTGATCACCATACCGACTTACTCTTATTATTCGCCTTGCTATGTGGGATGGTAAATCTGAGTGACTTACCTATAGTAAAGAGACGACGATCAAAACCCTGTTTAAACTTAGAATGGTATAAGTATTTTTCCCTTATACACGGCAGTTGTTGCCAACTGTGGGTTATACGGTGAGGATCAACCAGACCCATTTACTGCAGGAGAAACCATAAATGGTTGACCACCATGAGATATCGATAGTTGTTTAGTAATGGCGCCAGACCCGTCAGCTAAGAAGACCCAGTCTCGGAATAAACTTACCAGGATGAAAGTACAGAAGAATTGAGGAAAAAGGTTATGCCGCTGCCGGAAGAGCCAGAGAAGGAATTATCCTTATGATCTAAGAAGACCGGCCCTGTCAAGAATAAGGATGGAGTATATGAGTATTGATGGGACCGTAACAATGTTTCTAAGGGTGGTAGCACCCGAGACCCCGGAGACGATCGATGGATTTTGAGAAGACCCCGAACCGAACCTATTTCTTTCTAGCCTCTCCGAATCTCGAGGACGAGATTCATTTTAAGGGTGGTAGGTTTGTAACATCCCAAAATTCTAAATTTTGGAATGTTATACTAAATAGATAGATTTGTTTGATTGAGTGTGATTGAGTGAAATTCGAAACTTTTTGAAAGTTAAATGAGAGGGAATAAAAGGACTTTCCCAAACTTTCACATTTGTATTTTTATGATCTCTTGAATTCAAATTCTTTTCAATCACAAAACCCTGGAGAGAAGATGACATGACTTCTTCCATTTATTCAAATAACAAGGGGTGTTGAAAATATTTGAATTTCAATTGAAAATATTTCCAATTCCGAAACTTTATGCAACTCAATGATTTTCACGAGAGAAGATAAAATGACTTCTTCAAATTATATGAAATATGAGTTGGGAGTTTCAAAGAAACTCAAATTAAAAATCCATTTGAAATTATTTTCAATATTGGGTTATTTGAGTTTTATTCAAATTATTTTTCTCCAAAAATAAAATATATGGAAATTGGGGTAACATGATTCCCTACAACAAAAAATTGGAGAGAAATAAATTTGAAATCATTTTGGTATTTTTAATATGATTTTTATTGGGTTTTATTAGACGAGTAGCACTCTTTAAATTATCTGATTTTGTGTGTATTTTATTTATAAAAATGTTCATGTTGTAGGAATTCTTTTTCTGAAAATTTTGATATATTATATACCTATATAATATATATATTTTTATCTGTTGCCTGGAAAATCTTAAAAAAATAAAAAAAATAAAAATAAAAACAAATCTTTGCCGACTGGGCCGGCCCAGCACCCAGCCAGGCCGCGGCCCAGCCAGCCCAGCCCCGCGCGTCCCCGACCTCCGCTCGGTCTCCCGAGCCAGCACGGGAGCGCCGCGGCCGCCATGGACGCCATGGTCGCCCCAGCCTCCTCCTTGCCCCTCGCGCACGCCAAGCCACCGCCTCCCCTCCCCTCCTATAAAATCGCCGCCCCGGGCCCCGCCTCTCTCTCCACCCTCGCACTCCCGCGTCACCGCAGATCCGCATCGCGCCGCCTCGCCGGACTTCGCCGCCGCCGCTGCACGCTTCGCCGCCCCGTGCCGCGCGCCGCTGCTGCTTCCCCACTGCTACCGCCGGCTTGCTGCTCCGCCCCGCGCCGCTCCCCGCCTTAGCTGCGCCGCCACCCGCCGCTGTCGCTGCTCCTCGCTGTCGCTGGAGCTGCGCCGCCCTCGCCGGAGATCCGCTGCCGGTTCCTCACCGAAGAACCGCCCCGAACCGGTATAAAACCGCCCCGGTTCGGTTTATTTTCCTTTAGGTTTATTTCGGTTTTCGTTTAAAAAATGGTTTAGTTTTTTTAGTTAGATCTATTTAGAGAACTTTCTCTGTTTGGAACTAGTTAGTGAAAGTTCGTTATTTAGTGTTTTCTTTTTCCGTTAATTTCGGCCAGGGACCTAGATGTGAATACTTTATTTACAGAATAGTCCCTGTTCTTCAAACAAGCACAACTTTTTACTCGTTTGTCCAAATCCAATGAAACCAACGCCCACGTCTTCGTTATGATCCCCTCTATCCATTAAACAACTCAAACATGTTTTTGAAAAGTTTAAAATTTGAATTAGATCAGATTTGAATTCAAACTTTGTTTGATCATAACTTGAGTTTCGTAGCTTCGTTTGAGTTGATTCTTTTTGCAAATCCAAGCTCTTGACCTAAACTTTCTGATAAGGCCAAATTCATATAATTTTGGTATTGTTAGAAATTGTTTTATGTTGCAAGATTTATTTGCTTGGTTTTGATGTTTTCCGAATCGTCTTCTTCGATCTTTCTGATCTTTTGAGTGATTGCTTATGTGTGGTTACTATTGCTTGCTTACGATAGATTGACCGGAGTGTGACGAGTAGATCTATCAAGATTTTTGAGTGCGAATCATCTTCATCAACATTGCAGGCAAGTTCACACTTTGATCATATCCCCTTCATACTCAGTTTTCATTGCAGTAGATCAAACCTCAAACATTGCATGATTAGGATCTAATTAAATTGTGGGATTGGGAAGTAGTTGATGAGGTAGGAACCTATTACCTGTTTATTATCAAACCCTTGGGAGTTACTATTACGTTATGCTTATATTGCCATGCTATGCTCATAGACGTGGATTGGGTTTGAGAGTATTTCATGACAGATGTGAGAGATTATTGTTAACTAAGGTTTAACTTAAGGTGGCTACTTTAATACACATCTGGGTGGATTGGTTGGGGCACCCTGGGGATATACCAGTGGATTTGCCCGGACACCTGGGGAAATACCAGTGTTGTCCTAGGAGATCCCGGGGATATACCGTGTGATCATCCTATGGTTCGCCACCCAGGCTCAAAAGGATCATGAGATTATTCATACTAGAAACTTCCGTGTGCAGCCACAAGCTATTATGGGCTCTAGCATAGTTGATTAAGTCATGTGAACTCTTACAGTGGTAGACTAGCAGATGTAGGGGTTGTAGGTGGTACGGTCTACCCATCGTAAGGTGCAAACGCTTCTGAAAGACTATGTCTCGGTCATCCGTTTCTCAAACACCTTGTAGTGCGAGAAATCCAACGGAGGAGATCGGGTCTTGTGGGGAAAAGTGCGCAAACCTCTGCAGAGTGTATAAACTAATCATGATTAGCCGTGTCCCCGGTTATGGACAACTTGAGTATCTAGTACCTGGATTATCATCTAAATCTCATCATGTTACGTTAAATTAATTTTGTTAAGTTTTAATGAGGATACTTAATTGGGATTGAGAATGCTGTCAACCATTCTCAATGTTTAAACCACCATGATAGTTAAATAAAATTTATTCCTTTGAAGTAGGGAAAAATTGGATTTTCACAATAACTTATAACCATAGAGCTTTTCCACCAGCCATATATGCATGTAGTGATAGCCATTGTTCATCATTCCCTATGGTGTGAATTTGCCAGTACATTCAATGTACTGACCCTTTGTGGCTGCAACGTCTCATGTTGCAGGATTTCTTACGACAAGTAAGTGATACGTTAGGGTTACGATTTCTACACTCAACTTTGCCGTTGGTGTTGATGGGAATCCACAACCTTGTTACTTCTGCTATTTTGGATTGAGGTAATAGTATTTACGTTACTTTTACATGTGATTTACCTCTGTTATAAATCCTCGAGTACTGTGTGTGTCAGCATACCGATCCAGGGATGACACTTAAGCACAAAGACTTGATCTATTCGGGTCGGGTCGCTACAATATCGGCTAGCTGTTCTTCAGTCTTCACATGCTCAATAGAAATGTCGCCCTTCAACACATGATCACGAAGAAAATGATGACGAATCTGAATGTGCTTTGTCTTCAAGTGCTGAATTGGGTTGTGAGCAATCTTGATGGCACTCTCATTGTCATAGAAGAGAGACACATTCTTCATGTTGACGCCGTAGTCCTTGAGAGTTTGCTTCATCCATAGCAATTGAGCACAGCAAGAACCAGCGGCAATATACTCAGCTTCAGCAGTAGATAGTGATACGCAGTTCTGTTTCTTCGAGGACCAACAGACCAAAGATCATCCAAGGAAATGACATGTACCAGATGTTGACTTGCGGTCCACACGATCACCAGGATAGTCAGAGTCAGAATATCCAATGAGATCAAAAGCCAAGCCCTTGGGGTACCATAATCCAAGTGTTGGTGTGTGAGCTAGATATCGAAGAATATGCTTCACAGCATTATGGTGTGATTCCTTCCGTGTAGCTTGAAATCGGGCACACATGCAAACACTGAGCATTATATCTGGCCTAGATGCACATAAGTACAATAAAGAGCCAATCATGGAGCGGTATACCTTATGATTGAAGTTGATACCATTTTCATCAGTGCATAGATGGCCATTTGTGGGCATAGGAATTTTTACGCCTTTGCAATCTTGCATGCCGAATTTCCTCAGTACGTCCTTGAGGTATTTCTCCTGAGATATGAATATGCCATTGCGTTGTTGACGAATTTGAAGACCTAAGAAGAATTTCAACTCTCCCATCATAGACATTTGATATTCTTCACTCATCATATAGGCAAATTCATCACTATAACGTTGGTCAGTACAGCCAAAGATAATATCATCAACATATATTTGGCACACAAACAATTCACCATCATAAGATTTAGTGAAAAGAGTAGGGTCGAGTGAACCGGGTTTGAAGCCTTTCTTCATGAAGAATTCCTTCAAGTATCATACCACGCCCGTGGGGCCTGCTTGAGGCCATAGAGGGCCTTGTTGAATCTGAAGACTTTGTCAGGATTCTTTGGATCTTCAAAAACTGGGGGTTGAGCAACATATACTTCTTCCTCAAGCTTACCATTGAGGAATGCACTTTTCACATCCATTTGATATAAAGTGATATCATGATGGTTAGCATAAGCAAGTAATATGCGAATAGCCTCAAGTCTAGCAACAGGTGCAAAAGTTTCATCGAAATCACTTCCTTCAACCTGTGTGTAGCCTTGAGCTATGAGTCGTGCCTTATTCCTCACCACAAGGACATTTTCATCTTGCTTGTTGCGGTAGATCCACTTTGTGCCAATGATATTGTGCTTGCGAGGATCTGGACGTTTGACCAGTTCCCAGACATTGTTGAGCTCGAACTGATGTAGTTCTTCTTGCATGGCCTGAATCCACTCAGGCTCCAGAAATGCTTCATCTACCTTAGTGGGCTCTGTGATAGAGACAAAAGCATAGTTCCCACAAAAGTTAGATAAATGTGAAGCTTTTGAGCGTGTGAGAGGACCTGGCGCTTTGATGTTATTGATGATCTTTTCAACTTGCACTTATTTTGCAATGCGAGGATGAGCTGGTTGTCGTTGAAGAATTTGATTAGTATTCTCTTCAGCACCATTTTCTTCAGTATTTTCTTCAGGTGCATTAGCTCGACGTTCTTCATGTTCTGGAATGAATTCTTCAGCAGATTCTTCAGTAGGAATGACATCCTCAGTAGCCTTGAACTTGATAGTTTCCTCAGGTGCTGGTTCATCTATCACAGTAGGTAGGCGCTCTCTTTGCGAGCCATTAGTTTCATCGAACCGCACATCTATAGTTTCAACAACCTTGTGAAGAACATTGTTGAAGACTCTATAGGTGTGCGAGTCCTTTCCGTAACCAAGCATAAAACCTTCATGTGCTTTCGATGCAAATTTTGAGTTGTGATGAGGATCTCTAATCCAACATTTAGCACCAAAGACTTTGAAATAACTTACATTGGGTTTCTTATCAGTTAGGAGTTCATAGGCAGTCTTCTTGAAGAATTTGTGAAGACATACTCTATTGATGATGTGGCACGCAGTATCAATTGCCTCAATCCAGAACCGACGAGGCGTTTTGTATTCATCGAGCATAGTGCGAGCCATCTCAGCAAGAGTCCTGTTCTTGCACTCCACGACGCTGTTCTGCTGAGGAGTGTAAGGAGCAGATAACTCATGGATAATACCAAGTTCATAAAGATAGTCATCTAGACCAGAATTCTTGAACTCAGTTCCATTGTCACTTCTGATGTGCTTGATCTTCACACCAAAGTTGGTTGAAGCCCTCGAGGAAAATGTTTGAAGACTTCCTGGACTTCATGTTTGTAAGTAACAATGTGTACCCATGTGTATCGAGAGTAATCATCAACAATAACAAAGCCATATTGAGATGCATCATTTGAAACAGCAGAATAATGGTTAGGACCGAAGAGATCCATGTGAAGCAATTCAAATGGACGAGTCGTGGTCATGATAGTCTTCGCTGGATGCTTGGCCTTTGTCATCTTCCCTGCTTCATAGGCTCCACATAAGAGATCCTTGAGGAATTTGACATTCTCAATGCCAATGACATGCTTGTTCTTCGCAAGCGTGTGCAAATTCCTCATGCCTGCATGACCAAGTCGTCGATGCCAGAGCCAGCCTTCTGAAGCTTTTGCAAGTAGACACACGGCTGGTTGTGGTCCTGTAGAGAAATCAATAATATACAGGTCTCCTCTCCTAAAGCCTTCGAATACTTTGGAATTGTCAGCTTCCATAACCACAACACAACGGTATTTGCCAAAGACAACAACCATATCAAGATCACAAAGCATTGAGACAGACATAAGGTTGTATCCTAAGGACTCAACAAGCATGACTTTGTCCATGTGTCGATCCTTTGTGATCGCAACCTTACCTAGACCCAATACCTGACTTTTGCCTTTGCCAGCAAAGATGATATGCTTCAGATGCGACAGAGATAATGGAGCATCCATCAATAGATTCTTGTCACCAGTCATGTGATTTGTACATCCACTATCGAGGACCCACTCAGTGGCTTTGGGTTGATCATCCTACAGATGAATTAGTGCAGCTTACAAACTCATATACTTCATCAGTGAAGAATATGACATCATTTCATCAGATCAATTTCATCAAGCAAAAGAACAGATAAAGCAATATGAGGATGTGAGAAATGGAAGTTCATTTCTTCATGATTAGCTTGCGTCCTATCAGGCACACTCAGGTCTCCAGCAAATTCTTCAGACGATTACGTACATTTGGAGACCTGACCCTGCAGAAGAGATTAGTTCCTTTTCTTCACCACCCACATTTGAAGGGGTGGCAAAGAGTTCATCATTCTGCGAGCTCCATACGAGAAGGATGGCATAGAAGCCAGTCCATTTTGTTTCACATAAGAGGGGTTAGATTAAGCATAAGAGTAAGCAGAGAAATTCTTCGAGGACTTATGGACATAATGATTCAAAGAATAATGCAAATATCCATAATCCTTAGATCTTCCCTGCGAAACAGACGGGTTAGCACGATGATGTTCATATGATGACTTTGATCCTTTTGAGGAATATGATCCATGTGAGGAGTTTAGTCCGTATGAGGACTTGGATCCATATGAAGAATTTGGTCCATATGAGGAATTTGATCTGGGGTTCCTATTCTTCACAGGTGGCGTCATGATGACATTCACCTGAAGATTTTCAAGGCATCTTTTGGGAACCCAGATTTTCTTCATAGGGGGGCCGTTCCTGCAGTTAGTGCCAACATATCTAGCAAATACTTCACCATTCTGATTTTTGAACAGTTTATAGTTGGAGTAATATGACTCATCATCAGAATGAGGAGATTCACATGCAAATCTAGATAAGTTAGATGGATCAACTGGAGGTCCCTTTGCAGCAACCCATGTAGTTGTGGGGTACTGCTCAGGCTTCCAATATGTACCATCAGCATTGAGTTTCCTCTCAAAGGCAATACCCTCTTTCCTAGGGTTCCTGTTGAGGATCTGCTTTTTAAGCACATCACAAAGAGTCTGATGCCCTTTGAGGCTTTTGTACATGCCTGTCATGTACAATTCCTTCAGCCCTGCATCGTCAGTGATACTAGCAATGTCCTCAAATGAGGAATTAGTGATAGCAGAGGCATGTGAAGAATTTGAAACATTAGCACCATTTGAACATTCAGGTGAAGAATTAGCAGATTCACGTTCAATGCATTTCAAACATGGAGGAACAAATTCTTCCTGAGAAACGCTGATTTGTTGAGCAAGTAATGAATCATGCTCCTTCTGAAGATCTTCATAACTCACTCTTAGCTTCTCAAGGTCTTGATTTCTTTGAAGAAATTCATAAGAAAGCTTCTCATGATCGGATAAGAGAGTGTTATGATGACCTTGAAGATTGTCAAACCTAGTCTGAAGTCTCTGAAGATTTTCAGTCAAGGCTTTAGTGCGATCCATTTCTTCACCCAACATATCATCACTTTTGTCTAGCATGTTTTGAACCTTTTCTAAATCCCTTTGTTGTTTTACAACAATCTTAGCAAGTTTAGAATAGCTGGGCTTAAGGTTTTCATCAGATTCATTCTCACTTGATTCAGAGGAGGTATATTTGAGTACCTTGGCACCCTTTGCCATGAAGCAATAGGTGGGAGCGTAGTCATCATCGCCTTCATCAGCCTTGTTGGTGAGGTCATTTTCTTCGGTGTTGAAGATAGACTTGCTGACGAATGCAGTAGCGAGAGCTAGGCTCGCCACTCCGGATTCGGACTCCTCAGATGTCTCCTCTTCATAATTTTCTTCAGATCAGCCTCAGAGTCCATTTCCTTGCCAATGAATGCCCTAGCCTTCTTGGAGCTGCTCTTCTTGTGATATGAAGGCTTTGAGGATTTTGATGATGAAGATTTTGTGGATTTCTTCTTTTTCTTTGCATCATCAGAACTGTAATCCTTGTATTTCTTTCTTCTTTGATTCCTTTTCCCACTGAGGACAATCTTGAATGTAATGTCCAGGTTTCTTGCATTTGTGACAGAGCCTCCTCTTGTAGTCACTGGATGAGGAATCATTGCTCCTTGAGGGTCTTCCAAAGCGACCACGTCTTGAGAACTTTTGGAACTTCTTCACGAGCAGAGCTAGATCATGGCTTAGTTCTTCAGGATCACCAAGGCTGCTACCAGAGTCTTCATCTTCGGACTCAGATACTGCCTTGGCCTTCAGTGCACGTGATCTGCCATAGCTCGAACCATAGAGATCTCTTTTTTCAGCAAGTTGGAACTCATGAGTATTTAGCCTCTCGAGAATATCAGCGGGATCAAGTGACTTGTAATCAACACGTTCTTGTATCATCAATGCCAGAGTGTCAAATGAGGAATCAGCAACCTCAGCAATTTCTTCACCACCTCATGGTCGGTGATGTCAGTGGCACCAAGTGCTTGAAGCTCATTTGAGATGTCAGTGAGGCGATCGAAGGTTTGTTGAACATTTTCATTGTCGAGTCTTTTGAAGCAGTTGAAGAGATTGCGAAGAACATCGACTCGAGAGTCATGCTGTGTTGAGACTCCTTCATTCACTTTGGATAACCTGTCCCAGATAAGCTTCGCTGTCTCCAAAGCACTCACTCTGCCATACTATCCTTTGCTCAGATGGCCACATATGGTGTTCTTCGCTTGAGAGTCGAGTTGCTTGAATCTCTTCACATCAGCAGCATTCAGAGAAGGTGTGACTGAGGGAACACCATTTTCCACAACATACCAGAGATCGTTATCAATTGCCTCAAGATGCATTCACATCTTATTCTTCCAGTAGGGGTAGTCCGTCCCATCGAAGGTAGGACACCCAGCAGAGACCTTGATCATACCTGCGGTCGACATAACTAAAACTCCAGGCGGTTAAACCAAAATCACATAGAACAAGGGAGTACCTTGCTCTGATACCAATTGAAAGTGCGTTATATCGACTAGAGGGGGGGGGGGGTGAATAGGCGATTTTTATGAAATTCTTCACTGAGGAATTTGCCGGTGAGGAAATTCCTTAGCGAAGAATTACTAGCAGCGGAATAAGTACTCAAAAGTAAACATAACAGAATACAAGCATGGTCATCATGATGAAATGAAGACAGGCACAGAGTAAAGGTAGCGTAAGCACATGATAACACAGGATGAAGACAAACAGACTGAAGAAATTGAACTGAGGAAATTGAGAAAGTCTTCAGTCAAAGTCTTCAAACAAAGATATGAACAAGCACACAACACAGTTACGAGGAAATGAAAGAGTTGAGGAAATAGAACCAGTAAGCTTGGTGAAGACAATGATTTGGTAGACCAGTTCCAACTGTTGTCTCAGTTGTACGTCTGGTTGGAGCGGCTGAGTATTTAAACTCGAGGACACACAGTCCCGGACACCCAGTCCTGAACACGCAGCTCAGGACACCAAGTCCTCATCGTATTCTCCTTGAACTAAGGTCACACAGACCTTGTCCAATCACTCGTGGTAAGTCTTCAGGTGACTTCCGAACCTTCACAAACTTGGTCACTCGGCGATCCACAATTCCTCTTGGATGCTCTAGACCATGACGCCTAACCATCTCGAAGAAGCACAGTCTTCAAAGGTAACAAGCGTCGGATCCACGCAGGATCAATCTCTTCAGTGATGCTCAATCACTTGGGGTTTGTAGGTGTTTGGGTTTGGGTTTTTCCTCACTTGATGATTTTCACTCAAAGTCCTGGGAGGATGGGTTGCTCTCAAATGACAAGTGTCAGTTTCTCTCGGAGCAGCCAACCAGCTAGTGGTTGTAGGGGGCGGCTATTATAGCCTAGGGAGCAGCCCGACATGATAAGACATAAATGCCCTTCAATGATATGACCATTAGGTGGATAGATATTTTGGGATAGCTGGCGCATAGCACAGCAACGGTCGGAATTTTGAGTAGCAAAATCCTCAGGGCTATCATGTTCCTCACTGTGTAGGCAATCCGCACTAGCGAATTCCTAACTCCTTAGTCAGAATAAATTCCTCAGAGACCAGAAGAACTTCGTCTCTGTCACTGAAGAAATTGACTGAACTGTATGAGATTTCCAATGGCTTCACTCGAAGGGTTTGGTAGGTGTAGGATTTTGAGTTGAGCATCACATGGAAATTTTTCCTTAGTATTTCCTCGACCCCCTTTAACAGTACGGTGTTTCCTATGACTCAAGAAAGAGAAAATGGAACTACGAAAACAAAAGTCTTCACGCTTCATGTTCCTCGAATGAATACCAAGTCTTCACGGTCACACCAATTTCTTCACTTTCAAAGTCTTCAGAAAGTCTTCAGATATTCAAAGTCCTTAGTCGAAGAACTTGATTTTTAGGGGTCGACTATATGTGTAAATATCAAATTCCTCATAGACTTATAGACCTGTGTACACTCACAAACGCATTAGTCCCTTAACCTATAAGTCTTCAATACACCAAAATCACTAAGGGGCACTAGATGCACTTTCACCAGTTCAGCACGAAATGGTGCTAAAGGGCAACCACGTGGCACGAGCCAGCTCCGGGGGCAGGGAGCCCTTTAGTACCGGTTGGTGACACCAACCGGTATTAAAAGGTTGGGGGGTTTTGGGTTTATGATTTCTTTTTCATTTAATTTTGTGTTTTCCATTTAATTCTATTTCGTTTGCTGGTATTTTACGATACTACATATTGTACACGTTATGCATATATATAAATAGAATTTCTAGTAGAACCGATCATATATATATATATCATCGAATGTCTCACAACCACCATTAATTAATTCACACATATATACACACATGTATATATATACAATTAGCTAGCTATATACAATTCCTCCTAAGTGGTGCCTTCGGAGCCAGTGGCATTAGCCTAATTGGTGCCTTCGGAGCACGATGACAATTGGAAGTGGTTCATGGGGGCGGTAGCGGGTAATAGTATTCTCCTTTGGGATCTATGACCTGGTCGAGCAAAAATCCCGCTATTTCCTCTTGAATTGCTTCTATGCGGTCCTCTGCTAGGAGCTGCTCCCGCACCTCTTTGAACTATTAAGAAGGAGATCAATATGCATGTGTATTAGTTGTGTGACTAGATATCGATAATGGTGTAAAAATTGTGAATAGTGTTCTGACAAACGTACCCACTCCTGTCTTTGAGATCTGCTCCTTTCAGACGCCATCATGTGAATGTTCTCGCAAACGTAGTATGCACACATATTATTCCCCGACGCCTGCTTCAGGGCCTTTACAAGAATGGAATTTGATCAGATAATAATTAATCAAGCATGATAATTAAAGAGATGGCAGCTAGCTAGCTAGTACTACTTAATTACTTACCTTGGGTCGATACCATTTCAGCTTTCGTTTCCATTGGCCTGGAGTGACACTGATGAACTTTGCCCAAGCCCTGCCCGCCGACAAAGAAAATGAATAAAGGGGTTATTAAATAGTTCATATCAGGAAATGACGAACTAAATAGGCCGATATATAGTTAATAATGATTGAAATTACCTGTTGACTATCCCAAACAAGATGGTGTAGTCACTTGCTTTTTTAAGTAGTGAGTCCAGTATTTCAACTGTTCCTTCATCAACTTTAATGATTAACAAGATCCAGTGAAATCTACATGCACACACGTTTGCATGTCTTAATTAAGCGGGCATATGTAAGCAAAAACATGTAGCTAGCTAGTAGGCAAAAACAAAATTTGTAGTACAAGACAGTGTGACTCACTCGAAGTTGTAAGGAAGTAGTATATCTTCATTGGTATTGAGGTGCTTCAAGAACTCTAGCATGCTTTCCTCTACACTTTTTCATAATATGGATCTAATTTCCATGTGTATTCATTAATGGTATTTGGGTCAATGAACCCAATGCCATAGCATCCACCTTTTTTCATTTCATAAATCTTCATCCTGCATAATACCACAGAAAAGAATATAGTGAGGATAATTACAGGTAATGATTGATTAAAATGATCACTACAGCTAGCTTGAGACTTAAATTACAGAAAGAAATCACTTACAGACAATAGCAACTGATGATAGATTTGTCGAGTGTGTCTTGATTGTATAACTGAAATAGTTCTGAATACTCAACGGACACAGCTTTCTCATGGTAGTAATGATCCTTCTTGACATTCACCATGAGGGACTCTCGATTGGAAATCTTGGTAATGTCCATGTACCATTGATGCAATTCATACATTCTCATTGGGAGCTTCTTGACCTCGTCTGGCTCGACCAAAGGTTGGCCCCGGACATATTTCCGTTTTATTTCCTCCTCTCTAAGCTGAGACATGGGCTCGATGTCGAGGAGTTGTCCAACAGTGATCTTGACCATTTCAGCCTGCTCAATATGCTCCTCGGTTATCACCACATCGCCCAGTCTGGGAACGTTAACGGTTTGCCCACAATAATATTGGGCGCGCGTACTCTCATGTGTTGTTGGGACAACAAGCAGGGGGATTGATTGCCCCACCTGTTCTCCCAGCTGGGGAACGGTTTTACCGCTCCTTTTGCCAGCTGATTTGCTCGAGCTCGAGCTTGCCTCTTTCTGTAGACGTGCTCGATTAACTTCCTGATGTGGCGCTCATAGTCTGTGTCAACAGGCTTGGGAGCTGGTGGTCTAGCCATACGAATGAAGTGGTCAATCTTTTCCTCAGGCACTTTCTCCCTCGGCGGCGGTGGCGGTTTCGGTGCAAAATGGGCTTCCACCTCGGCCTTCGATATGGCTGCGTTTTCCTCCTCGGACTTGTCGTAAGGCCTCTGCGGAAGAGGTGCGAGGCTGCTTGGACCATATTGAAATCGCTTGCCTCCGTCTATACCTCCAGTACTACCTCGACTTGTACCGCTACGCACCATAGCTGAGGCGGCTCTCTTCCGTGATTGCTGAGGCGGCAAAGATGGCTGACGTGGCTGAGTTGGAGGAGGAGGAGTGGCCTGAAGCTGTGCCGGACTTGGAGGAGGAGTGGCCTGAAGCTGTGCCGGACTTGGAGGAGGAGTGGCCTGACGCTTTTCCGGACTTGGAGGAGGAGGAGTGGCCTGAAGCTGTGCCGGACTTGGAGGAGGAATGGCCTGACGCGTTGGTGGACTTGGAGGAGCGGGAGTCTGCTGACTCGGTGGCGGACTCCGACGAGGAGTCGGATGACGCGGTGTCAGTGGCCTTCGAAAGATGATGCAATCCTTCCTCCATAGGATGATACGATGGTTGGCCTCTCCCAGTGTGTGCTCCTCGTCACCTCCAGGAATGTCAAGCTGTAGCCCCGAATATTGGTCCACCACCTCATCAACCAAGACACGAGCATAGCCCACTGGAATCGAATTGCAATGGAAGGTTGCCTCGGGGGGATTTGTAAAAGCAATGACATCCGCCACCTTCACAGATATGTTCTTCATGTTGAAGTGTAGCTCGCAGTTAGTGTTCTCCATGATGTCATCCACTGGGTAGCTATCCAGCAATGCGTCGCCCGGGGAGGAACCCACACTGCTTCTCAGCATGGATGGGATGGTGCTATCCAATGCTGGATCATCCGCTAGCTGCTACTACTGAGACCCCCTTTGTTGGCTAAGTGAGTCGATCTACTCCTGCTGCCGCTGGAATTTGGCAGCCAAGTCCATGTGCGCTGATTCTAGGCCTTGAAGGCATTCATAGTCCAGCTTCCTCTGCTCCTCCTCCATCTTCCTCTTCTTCTCCTCAGCAATCTTCTTTCTCGCACGGGTTCTGTAGTCGGCGTTATAGTCCAAAAACCCCTCATACCACAGAATAGCGCCCTTGCCTCGTGTTCTTCCCGGGTGTTCAGGATTTCCCAGGGCACACGTAAGCTAGTCGTTCTCTCTGTTGGGCTCGAACACCCCCGATCGAGCCTCTTCTATTGCAACAAGTAGCTTATCTTCGGCTCCGTCCAGACATGCCTTCTTCGAAACTTTGCCTGTCTTCGGGTCCAACTCCCCCCCATGCGCATAGAACCAAGTCCTGCACCTGGGGGGGGGGGGGCAGCTCAATGTTTCTGGAGTGACACCTGCATCCTCCATCTCTTTCTCAGACTTATCCCACTTAGGCATTCCCACCGCGTAGCCACCTGGCCCCAGCTTATGGAACTTATCCTTTTTGCGGCATTGACCTTGTTTATTCTCGACCGTTCCTTAGATAATCCCGATTCCTTGGATTTCACGAAATCGTCCCAATGAGCACTTTGCTTCTCTAGTGTTCCCTTGAACACTGGAGTCTTCTTTCCTCCCTTGACGTACTGGTCCCATACACGATTCTTGTGGTTGTTGAATGCAACCGCCATCTTCCTAAGAGCAGCGTCCTTGACTTTCTCCACATCTGCATTTGTGAAATGATCTGGTAGGGTGAAATGTTCCATGAGCATTTCCCAAAGCAGAAGTTTTTGTGTGTCGTCGACAAAAGTAAGATCTGGACGTGGCTTTGCTGGCTCTCTCCATTCTTGAAGGGAGATCAGGAGTTGGTCCTTCACAAGAACTCCGCACTAACGAATGAACTTGTCCGCAATCTTCTTAGGCGCTAATGGTTCGCCATTAGGTTTGATGGCCTCGATATTGTACTTTACGCCCTCCTTCAACTTTTTGTTCGGGCCTCGTACTGTCCTGCTGCCTGAAGATTTGCTCAATCCGGATGGCTGAAAGAAGAAAGATCGATTCGTTAATATATATCTTCAAGTCATTTAAAACATGTGATGGTCACCAGATGCCTGCTTATATAAATATACCTCGTCGGTCTTTGTTGTTTCAAGATCAACATTTTCTTCGTCATGTTCATAGTTCATGACTTCATCAATTCGGTCGTCGCGATCGAATATCATATCACCCTCCCCGTGTTGGGGATCGTAGCAGAAATTTAAAATTTTCTACGCATCACCAAGATCAATCTATGGAGTCATCTAGCAATGAGAGAGAGGGAGTGCATCTTCATACCCTTGAAGATCGCTAAGCGGAAGCGTTCAAGAGAACGGGGTTGACGGAGTCGTACTCGTCGTGATCCAAATCACAGATGATCCTAGCGCCGAACGGACGGCACCTCCGCATTCAACACACGTACGGAGCGGAGACGTCTCCTCCTTGATCCAGCAAGGGGGGAGGAGAAGTTGATGGAGATCCAGCAGCACGACGGCGTGGTGGTGGAAGTAGCGGGATCCCGGCAGGGCTTCGCCAAGCACAAGTGGGAAGGAAGAGGTGTCACGGGAGGGAGGCGCTAGGGCTTTAGTTGCGGCTGCCCTCCCTCCCCTCCACTATATATAGGGGCCTAGGGGGGCGCCGTCCCCTTGTAGATCCCATCTAGGGAGGGGGGTGGCAGCCCTAGGGGTGGCTTGGCCTCCAAGCCAAGTGGAGGCGCCCCCACCCCTTAGGGTTTCCAACCCTAGGCGCATGGGAGGCCCAAGGGGGGCCGCACCAGCCCACCAGGGGCTGGTTCCCACGCCCCTTCAGCCCATGGGGCCCTCCGGGATAGGTGGCCCCACCCGGTGGACCCCCGGGACCCTTTCGATGGTCCCGGTACAATACCGATGACTCCCAAAACTCACCCGGTGGCCGAAACTGGACTTCCTATATATAAATCTTTACGTCCGGACCATTCCGGAACTCCTCGTGACGTCCGGGATTTCATCCGAGATTCCGAACAACTTTCGGTTAACTGCATACTAATATCTCTACAACTCTAGCGTCACCGAACCTTAAGTGTGTAGACCCTACGGGTTCGGGAGACATGTAGACATGACCGAGACAACTCTCTGGTCAATAACCAACAATGGGATCTAGATACCCATGTTGGATCCCACATGCTCCATGATGATCTCATCGGATGAACCATGATGTCGAGGATTCAATCAATCCCGTATTCAATTCCCTTTGTCTATCGGTACGATACTTGCCCTAGATTCGATCATCGGTATCCCGATACCTCGTTCAATCTCGTTACCGGCAAGTCTCTTTACTCGTTCTGTAACACATCATCCCGTGATCAAATCCTTGGTCACATTGTGC
This sequence comes from Triticum urartu, assembly GCF_056163025.1. Taxonomy (NCBI): domain Eukaryota; kingdom Viridiplantae; phylum Streptophyta; class Magnoliopsida; order Poales; family Poaceae; genus Triticum; species Triticum urartu. The sequence goes on along the minus strand of NC_141873.1, from coordinate 460,570,508 downwards.
ACATTATGATGATGTCCTACTGAGTGGGCCCAGAGATACCTCTCCGTTTACACGGAGTGACAAATCTCAGTCTCGATTCGTGCCAACCCAACAGACACTTTCGGAGATACCCGTAGCGCACCTTTATAGCCACCCAGTTACGTTGTGACATTTGGTACACCCAAAGCATTCCTACGGTATTCGGGAGTTGCACAATCTCATAGTCTAAGGAAATGATACTTGACATTAGAAAAGCTTTAGCAGACGAACTATACGATCTTGTGCTAGGCTTAGGATTGGGTCTTGTCCATCACATCATTCTCCTAATGATGTGATCCCGTTATCAATTACATCCAATGTCCATGGTAAGGAAACCATGACCATCTATTGATCAACGAGCTAGTCAACTAGAGGCTTACCAGGGACATGTTGTGGTCTATGTATTGACACATGTATTACAGTTTCCGGTTAATACAATTATAGCATGAACAATAGACAATTATCATGAACAAGGAAATACAATAATAACCATTTTATTATTGCCTCTAGGGCATATTTCCAACAGTCTCCCACTTACACTAGAGTTAATAATCTTGTTCACATCACTATGTGATTGTAATGAATCCAACACCCATGGGGTTTGTTCATATCTTGCTTGTGAGAGAGGTTTATCAGTCAATGGTTCTGAACCTTTCAGATCCATGTGTGCTTTACAAATCTCTATGTCATCTTGTAGATGCAGCTACCACGCACTACTTGGAGCTATTCCAAATAACTTTTCTACTATACGAATCCGGTTTACCACTCAGAGTCATCCGGATTAGTGTCAAAGTTTGCATCGACGTAACCCTTTACGATGAACTCTTTTACCACCTCCATAATCGAGAAAATTCCTTAGTCCACTAGTTACTAAGGATAAGTTCGACCACTGTCATGTGATCCATTCCTGGATCACTCTTGTACCCCTTGACTGACTCAGGCAAGGCACACTTCAGGTGCGGTACACAGCATAGCATACCATAGAGCCTACGTCTAAAGCATAGGGGACGACCTTCGTCCTTTCTCTCTCTTCTGCCGTGGTCTGGTCTTGAGTCTTACTCAATACTCACACCTTGTAACACAGCCAAGAACTCCTTTGCTGATCTATTTTGAACTCCTTCAAAATCTTGTCACGCTATGTATTCATTTGAAAGTACTATTAAGCGTTTTTGATCTATCCTTATAGATCTTGATGCTCAATGTTTAAGTAGCTTAATCCAGGTTTTCCATCGAAAAACACTTTACGAATAACCCTGTATGCTTTCCAGAAATTCTACATCATTTTTGATCAACAATATGTTAACAACATATACTCATCAAAAATTCTATAGTGCTCCCACTCACTCCTTTGGAAATACAAGTTTCTCATAAACTTTGTATAAACCCAAAATCTTTGATCATCTCATCAAAGCGTACATTCCAATTCCGAGATGCTTACTCCAGTCCTTAGAAGCATTGCTGGAGCTTTGCATACTTGTCAGCATCTTTTAGGATTGACAAAACCTTCTAGTTGTATCACATACAACCTTTCCTTAAGAAAAATGTCGAGGAAACAATGTTTTGACATCCTATTTGCAAGATTTCATAAATAATGCAGTAACTGCTAACATAATTCCAACAGACTCTTAGCATCGCTACGAGTGAGAAAGTCTCATCGTAGTCAACTCCTTGAACTTGTCGGGAAACATCTTAACGACAAGTCGAGCTTTCTTAATGGTGACACTTACCATCATTGTCTGTCTTCCTTTTAAAATCCATCTGCACCTAACAGCCTTACGACCATCAAGTAGTTCTTTCAAAGTCTATACTTTGTTTTATACATGGATCCTCTCTCGGATTTTATGGCCTCGAGCCATTCGTCGGAATCCGGGCCCACCATCGCTTCTCCATAGCTCGTAGGTTCATTGTTGTCTAGCAACATGACTTCCAAGACAGGATTACGTACCACTCTGAAGTAGTACACATCCTTGTCGACCTATGAGGTTTGGTAGTGACTTGATCCGAAGTTTCATGATCACTATCATAAGCTTCCACTTCAATTGGTGTAGGTGCCACAGGAACAACTTTCTGTGCCCTGCTACACACTAGTTGAAGTGACGGTTCAATAACCTCATCAAGTCTCCACCATCCTCCCACTCAATTCTTTCGAGAGAAACTTTTCCTCGAGAAAGGACCCATTTCTAGAAATAATCACTTTTGCTTCCGGATCTGAAATAGGAGGCATACCCAATTATTTTTGGGTTTTCTATGAAGATGCATTTATCCGCTTTGGGTTTGAGCTTATCAGACTGAAACTTTTTCACATAAGCATCGCAGCCCCAAACTTTTAAGAAATGACAGCTTATGTTTCTCTAAACCTATAGTTCATACGGTGTCGTTTCAGCGGAATTGTGTGGTTCCCTATTTAAAGTGAATGCGGTTGTCTCTAATGCCTAACCCATAAACGATAGTGGTAATTCGATAAGAGACATCATGGTATGCACCATATCCAATAGGGTGCAGTTATGATGTTTGGACACACCATCACACTATGGTGGTCCAGGCGATATTAGTTGTGAAACAATTTCCACAATGTCTTAATTGTGTGCCAAACTTGTAACTCAGATATTCATCTCTGTGATCATATCATAGACATTTTATCATCTTGTCATGACGATCTTCAACTTCACTCTGAAATTACTTAAACCTTTCAATAATTCAGACTTGTGTTTCATCAAGTAAATATACTCAGCATCTACTCAAATCATCTGTGAAGTAAGAACATAACGATATCCACTGCGTGCCTCAGCACTTATTGGACTGCACACATCAAAATGTATTACTTCCAAAAAGTTGCTTTCTTGTTCCATCTTTCTAAAAACGAGGCCTTTCAGTCATCTTGCCCATGTGGTATGATTTGCATGTCTCAAGTGATTCAAAATCAAGTGAGTCTAAACGATCCATCTGCATGGAGTTTCTTCATGCATATCTACCAATAGACATGGTTCGCATGTCTCAATATTTTCAAAATGAGTGAGTCCAAAGATCAATCAACATGGAGCTTCTTCATGCGTTTTATACCAATACGACTCAAATGGCAGTGCCACAAGTATGTGGTACTATCATTACTATCTTATATCTTTTGGCATGAACATGTGTATCACTACGATCGAGATTCAATGAACCATTCATTTTAGGTGCAAGACCATTGAAGATATTATTCAAATAAATAGAGTAACCATTATTCTCCTTAAATGAATAACCGTATTGCGATAAACATAATCCAATCATGTCTATGCTCAACACAAACACCAAATAACAATTATTTAGGTTTAACACCAATCTCGATGGTAGAGGGAGCATGCGATGCTTGATCATATCAACCTTGGAAACACTTCCAACACATATCGCCATCTCACCTTTAGCTAGTCTCCGTTTATTCTGTAGCCTTTTATTTCGAGTTACTGACACTTAGCAACCGAACCGGTATCTAATACCCTGCTGCTACTAGGAGTACTAGTAAAGTACACATTTAATATATGTCCAATACATACTTCTGTCAACCTTGCCAGCCTTCTCATCTACCAAGTATCTAGGGTGGTCCTGCTTCAGTGACGGTTCCCCTTATTATAGAAGCACTTAGTCTCGGGCTTGGGTTCAACTTTGGGTTTCTTCACTAGAGCAGCAACTGATTTGTCGTTTCATGAAGTATCCCTTTCTTGCCCTTGCCCTTCTTGAAACTAGTGGTTTTACTAACCATCAACAATTGATGCTCCTATTTGATTTCTACTTTCACGGTGTCGCGAATAGCTCAAGGATCATCATATCTATCCCTGATATGTTATAGTTCATCACGAAGCTCTACTAGCTTAGTGGTAGTGACTTTGGAGAACCATCACTATCTCATCTGGAAGATCAACTCCCACTCGATTCAAGCGATTGTAGTACTCATACAATCTGAGCACATGCTCAACGATTGAGCTTTTCTCCTTAGTTTGCAGGCTTAGGAAACTTGTCAGAGGTCTCATACCTCTTGACGTGGGCACTAGCCCGAAATCCCAATTTCAGTCCTTGGAACATCTCATATGTTCTGCGATGTTTGAAAAATGTCTTTGGTGCCTCAATTCTAAACCATTTAGCATTACGCACTGAACTATCATGTAGTCATCAAAACATGTATGTCAGATGTTCGCAACATCCACAACCGACGCTCGAGGTTCAGCTCACTGAGCGGTGCATTAAGGACATAATCCTTCTGTGCAGCAATGAGGACAATCCTCAGTTTACGGACCCAGTCCGCATAGTTGCTACTGTCAACTCTCAACTAAATTTTCTCTAGGAACATATCTAAAATAGTAGAACCAAAGCGTGAGCTACGACATAATTTGCAAAGACCTTTTGACTATGTTCATGATAATTGAGTTCATCTAATCAAATTATTCAATGAACTCCCACTTAGATAGACATCCCTCTAGTCATCTAAGTGATACATGATCCGAGTCAACTAGGCCGTGTCCGATCATCACGTGACACGGACTAGTCATCATCGGTGAACATCTTCATGTTGATCGTATCTTCTATACGACTCATGTTCGACCTTTCGGTCTTCTGTGTTCCGAGGCCATGTCTGTACATGCTAGGCTCGTCAAGTTAACATAAGTGTATTGCGTGTGTAAATCTGGCTTACACCTGTTGTATGCGAACGTTAGAACCTATCACACCCGATCATCACGTGGTGCTTCGGAACAACGGACCTTAGCAACGGTGCACAGTTAGGGGGAACACAATTCTTGATATTTTAATGAGGGATCATCTTATTTATGCCGCCGTCGTTCTAAGCAAATAAGATGTGAAAACATGACAAACATCACATGCAAATCATAAACTGACATGATATGGCCAATATCATCTTGCGCCTTTGATCTCCATCTTCGAGGCGCGACATGAACACCATCGTCACCGGCATGACACCATGATCTCCATCATCATGATCTCCATCATCGTGTCTTCATGAAGTTGTCTCGCCAACTATTACTTCTACTACTATGGCTAATGGTTAGCAATAAAGTAAAGTAATTACATGACGTTTATGTTGACACACAGGTCATAAATAAATTAAGACAACTCCTATGGCTCCTGCCGGTTGTCATACTCATCGACATGAAAGTCGTGATTCCTATTACAAGAACATGATCAATCTCATACATCACATATATCATTCATCACATCCTTTTGGCCATATCACATCACACGGCATATGCTGCAAAAACAAGTTAGACATCATCTAATTGTTGTTGCAAGTTTTTATATGGCTGCTATAGGTTTCTAGCAAGAACGTTTCTTACCTACGCCAAAACCACAACGTGATATGCCAATTTCTATTTACCCTTCATAAGGACCCTTTTCATCGAATCCGATCCGACTAAAGTGGGAGAGACAGACACCCGCTAGCCACCTTATGCAACTAGTGCATGTCAGTCGGTGGAACCAGTCTCACGTAAGCGTACGTGTAAGGTCGATTCGGGCCGCTTCATCCCACGATGCCGCCGAATCAAGATAAGACTAGTAACGGCAAGTAAATTGACAAAATCGACGCCCACAACAACTTGTGTTCTACTCGTGTATAGAAACTACATATAGACCTAGCTCATGATGCCACTGTTGGGGATCGTAGCAAAAATTTAAAATTTTCTACGCATCACCAAGATCAATCTATGGAGTCATCTAGCAACAAGAGAGAGGGAGTTCATCTTCATACCCTTGAAGATCGCTAAGCGGAAGCGTTCAAGAGAACGGGGTTGATGGAGTCGTACTCGTCGTGATCCAAATCACCGATGATCCTAGCGCCGAACGGACGACACCTCCGCGTTCAACACACGTACGGAGCGGAGACGTCTCCTCCTTCTTGATCCAGCAAGGGGGGAGGAGAAGTTGATGGAGATCCAGCAGCACGACGGCGTGGTGGTGGAAGTAGCGGGATCCCGACAGGGCTTCACCAAGCACAAGCGGGGAGGAAGGTGTCACGGGAGGGAGGGAGGCGCCAGGGCTTCAGGTGCGGCTGCCCTCCCTCCCCTCCACTATATATAGGGGCCTAGGGGGGCGCCGTCCCCTTGTAGATCCCATCTAGGGAGGGGGGCGGCAGCCCTAGGGGTGGCTTGGCCTCCAAGCCAAGTGGAGGCGCCCCCACCCCTTAGGGTTTCCAACCCTAGGCACATGGGAGGCCCAAGGGGGCCGCACCAGCCCACCAGGAGCTGGTTCCCACGCCCCTTCAGCCCATGGGGCCCTCCGGGATAGGTGGCTGTAGCGACCTGACCCGAATGGATCAAGTCTCTGTGCTTAAGTGTCATCCCTGGATCGGTATGCTGACACACACAGTACTCAAAAGATTTATAACAGAGGTAAATCACATGTATAAAGTAACGTAAATACTATTACCTCAATCCATATAGCGGAAGCAACAAGGTTGTGGATTCCCATCAACACCAATGGCAAAGTTGAGTGTAGAAATCGTAACCCTAACGTATCACTTACTCGACGTAAGAAACCTGCAACATGAGACGTTGCAGCCCGAAACGGGTCAGTACATTGAATGTACTGGCAAATTCACACCATAGAGAAAATGATGAACAATGGCTATCACTATATGCATATATGGCTGGTGGAAAAGCTCTATGGTTATAAGGTTTTTGCGTAAAGCCAATTTTTCCCTACTGCAAAGGAATAAATTTATTTAACTATCATGGTGGTTGTTGAACATTGAGAATGGTTGACAGCATTCTCAATCCCAATTAAGTAACATCATTAAACCCAACAATATTCATTTAAAGTAACGTGATGAGATCAACAGGATAATCCAAGAACTAGATACTCAAGATGTCCATAACCGGGGATACGGCTAATCATGATTAGTTTATACACTCTGCAGAGGTTTGCGCACTTTTCCCCACAAGACTCGATCGCCTCCGTTTGGTTTCTCGCACTGCAGGATGTTTGAGAAGACGGATGACCGAGACATAGTCTTTCAGAAGCGCTAGCACCTTACATGTGGGTAGACCGGTACACCTACTTTCCCCTACATCTGCTAGTCTACCCGTAAGAGTTCGCACAACTTAGTCAACTATGCCAGAGCCCATAATGGCTTGTGGCTGCACACGGAAGTTTCTAGTATGAATGATCTTATGATCCCTTTGAGCCTGGGTGGCGGTCCAAAGAAAAACAGGCAAGTCCTGATAGACATCAGGTGCCTCAATCCACCCAGATGTGTGTTTAAGTTGCCACCTTAGGTAAACCATTAAATTATCAATCTCACATCTGTCATGGATATCACTCACCCAATCCACGTCTACTAGCATAGCATGGCATAATAAGCAAACGTAGAAGTAACTCCCAAAGGTTTCATAATAATACAGGTGATAGGTACTACCTCATCTACTTCCCATCCCACAATTTAATTAGATCCTAATCATGCAATGTGAGAGGATTGATCTAATGCAATAAAACATGGGTTGTAGAAAAGGTATGATCAAAGTGTTACTTGCCTGCAATGTTGATGAAGATGATTCGCACTCGGAAATCTTGATAGATCTACTCGTCACACTCCGGTCAATCTATCGTAAGCAAGCAATAGTAACCACACATAAGCAATCACTCAAAAGATCAGAAAGATCGAAGAAGACGATTCGGAAACATCAAAACCAAGCAAATAACTCTTGCAACATAAAACAATTTCTAACAGCACCAAAATTATGTGAATTTGGCCTTATTAGAATGTTTAGGTCAAGAGCTTCGATTTGCAAAAAGAATCAACTGAAACGGAGCTACGAAACTCAAGTTATGATCAAACGAAGTTTGAATTCAAATCTGATCTAATTCAAATTTTAAAATTTTCAAAAACATGTTTGAGTTGGATTAATGGATAGAGGAGATCGTAACGAAGAAGTGGGCGTTGGTTTCGTTGGATTTGGACTAACGAGTAAAAAGTTATGGCTATTTGAAAAATCAGGGCCAAGCTGTTTTACGAAAGAGAGAAAAAAAATAGCTACGGGTTAGGGTCTAATGTATAAATACGTAGACTAATTGATAATCTAATTATTCTATCATATTAGTCTAAAAATAATAAACTACGGAAGTATAAGAAGAAAAATAAATAAAGAAATATACCTTTATAAGGCAGACAAAAGATGACTTTGGAGAGAAAAGAAAATTTCTAGAAGTCGCGCCGGAGAGTAGAAATATATTTTTCCTAAATGAATCTAGTCAAACCAAAATATTGATTTAACCCGAGTCAGATGATTTTTAAAGGCTCTATGGGTCTATATTTATTGGTGGAAAAGAGATTTAAGGGTCAAAGGCTAGGTAATATGGGACTAAATGTAGATGTAATTAAACGAAACACAGGAGAAAAAGGCTAACGCCTCGCACGGGCCTAAAGTCCATCGGCCGGCCGCGCGTGTACATGCTGCAGTTTTTTTTTTTTGAAAAATTCGGCCTTAAAAAAACTGAAAAGACTGGCTGGGCCTGGCCCATATAGGATAAATAAAAAAAATAGGACGCTCGCTGGTACTATGATGCGTACCTAGGCGATAGTTAGTTTCAGGCGCGCGCGCAGTTTTTTTTAAACAGAATCCGATAAACTGAAAAACGAAAATAAAATAAAACTTTATATAGGCATATTATATATCGAAATTTTCAGAAAAAGATTTTCTACGACATAAACATTTTTCTAGCATTAAATAAAATACACACAAATTCTAATAATTCAAAGAGTGCTACTGGTCTATTAAAATGCAACTAAAATCATTTTAAAAATACCAAAATGATTTCAAATTAATTTTTCTCCAAGTTTCTATTGTAGGGAATCATGTTACCCTAATTTCCATATATTTTATTTTTGGATAAAAATAATTTGAATAAAACTCAAATAACTCCAAATTGAAAATAAATTCAAAAGAACTTTGAATTTAATTCTTTGAACTCCCAACTCATATTTCATATAATTTGAAGAAGTCATTTTATCTTCTCTCATGAAAATCATTGAGCTACATGAAGTTTATGAATTGAAATATTTCCAAATGAAATTCAATTATTTTCAAATACCCTTTCATTTAATTTTTTTTAAATGAAAGAAGTCATATCATCTTCGCTCAAGGGTTTTGTATTTGAAAATAATTTGAATTCATGGAGATCAGAAAGCAAATATGAAAGTTTGGGAAAGTCCTTTTATTCCCTCTCATTTAACTTTCAAAAAGTTTCGAATTCACTCACTTTCAGACAATCAATCAAACAATCAATCAAATCTATCTATTATTATAACATTCCAAAATTTAGAATTTTGGGATGTTACAGTGGCCCCACCCGGTGGACCCCCGGGATCCTTTCCGTGGTCCCGGTACAATACCGATGACTCCCGAAACTCTCCCGGTGGCCGAAACTGGACTTCCTATATATAAATCTTTACCTCCGGACCATTCCGGAACTCCTCATGACGTCCGGGATCTCATCCGGGATTCTGAACAACTTTCGGTTAACCGCATACTAATATCTCTACAACTCTAGCGTCACCGAACCTTAAGTGCGTAGACCCTACGGGTTCGGGAGACATGTAGACATGACCGAGACAACTCTCCGGTCAATAACCAATAGCGGGATCTGGATACCCATGTTGGCTCCCACATGCTCCACGATGATCTCATCGGATTTACCACGATGTTGAGGATTCAATCAATCCCGTACTCACTTCCCTTTGTTTATCGGTACGATACTTGCCCGAGATTCGATCGTCGGTATCCCGATACCTCGTTCAAGCTCGTTACCAGCAAGTCTCTTTACTCGTTCCGTAACACATCATCCCGTGATCAACTCCTTGGTCACATTGTGCACATTATGATGATGTCCTACCGAGTGGGCCCAGAGATACCTCTCCGTTTACACGGAGTGACAAACCCCAGTCTCGATTCGTGCCAACCCAACAGAAACTTTTGGAGATACCCGTAGCGCACCTTTATAGCCACCCAGTTACGTTGTGACGTTTAGTACACCCAAAGCATTCCTACGGTATCCGGGAGTTGCACAATCTCATGGTCTAAGGAAATGATACTTGACATTAGAAAAGCTTTAGCAGACGAACTATACGATCTTGTGCTAGGCTTAGGATTGGGTCTTGTCCATCACATCATTCTCCTAATGATGTGATCCCGTTATCAATGACATCCAATGTCCATGGTTAGGAAACCATGACCATCTATTGATCAACGAGCTAGTCAACTAGAGGCTTACTAGGTACATGTTGTGGTCTATGTATTCACACATGTATTACGGTTTTCGGTTAATACAATTATAGCACGAATAATAGATAATTATCATGAACAAGGAAATACAATAATAACCATTTTATTATTGCCTCTAGGGCATATTTCCATCACCCTGGCATTGTTTACATATTCGGAGCCATCATAATCTTCTTCATTCTGATCATCATCTGGCCCGCGAGGATTGCGTATGATATTGAACAGGGCCTCTTCTCCCTCTTTGCCGGTATTGTCCGCCATAGGTTTTATTTAACTAATCCAAAAGAAATATATTCAAATTACAATGCATGGATGCAATCAATTAATAAGGAAAAACTGAATCAATCCTAGTACATAATAAGCATCATCGAATATAATTCGAATACGACGTCTCGAATAATAGATATAATCTCGAATACATCGTCTCGAATAATATAGATAATCTCGAATACATCGTCTCGAATAATAGATATAATCTCGAATACATCGTCTCGAATACTAGAGAGTAATCTAGGCGGTGGACAATCAAAGTGAAGGAACCATCACTGGATCATAGCTCGGGTGATCTCCCCAAAGAACCTGCCAGGTATTGGAGAACCTGACGTCCATAGCAGCCATGTAGCGATGGACGTGCTCGTCCTCCTCCCTGACACGGCGACGTACCACCTCCGGCGGGGCCGGCTTCCTCCGCACCGAAAGTGGCCCACGCGAACGCCACCAAAGGAGATCAGGGTCGACGATAGGACCCATGGCCGGGTTCCTCACGAAGCGTCGCGCCCCTGAAGGTAGCACCTCCTAGTGCCAGCCCGGCGGAGCCCAGTCCCGGACATGGGTCCTCTGAAGCAGGACGTCGTCGCGAACTGGTGGACGGCGAGGATGCGGGCCGGGCATCGTCACAACAAATACTATATGCCGCAAAAGTAAAGTAACATTTTTAAATGATGGATTGTGATTTCATATATGCAAATTCTAAATTTTATAACTAAAACTAACATTTCTAATATTTCTATAACTAAAACTAACATTTCTAATATTTCTATAACTAAAAAACATTTCTATATAACTAAAATTTATAATATTTCTATATAACTAACATTTCTAATATTTCTATAACTAAAAAACATTTCTATATAACTAACATTTCTAATATTTCTATAACACAGTGTGTGTGTGTGTGCGCGGCCGGGGCAGGAGCTCACCGGCGAGGCGCGACGACGGGGGGCGGCGACGGGGACGGAGACAGGCGGTGACGACGGGGATGGGGACGGGGCGGCGACGACGGGGACGGGGATGGGCCGGGCGGGGACGACGGGAGGACGGGGCGGGTCGGGCGCGGCGCGGCGATGGGGACGACGGGGATGGAGACGGGGATGAGGACGGCGACGGACGGTAACGGGGGCGGCGACGTGGGGCGGCGGCGAGGGGTGGCGGCGACGGGGCAGAGGAGAAAGAAGCAGAGGGAGAGATGAGAAACTAACAATTTTTTTGAAGTGTTTTCTTATATAGAACAACCTTTAGTACCGGTTGAAGCCACCAACTGGTACTAAAGGTCTGTTTTGGCCAGGCCAAGCGGCGGGAACGGCACCCCTTTAGTACTGGGTGGTGGCTCCAACCGGTACTAAAGACCCCCCTTTAGTACCGGTTTGAGCCACCACCCGATACTAAAGGGGGTGCGCTGGCACAGGTGCGGTGCCTCATGTTTAGTCCCACCTCGCTAGCCGAGGGGCGTCCGCACTGGTTTATAAGCCCCAGTGTGGTAGCTCTCTCAAGCTCCTCTCCAAAGCAGGCCTACTGGGCCTAAATGTTCTATGCTGCCCTGTGGGCCTACTGGGCCTTTGCGGGCCTGCATCCTGGCCCAACAATAGTTTGGGTTTCTAGTCGTATGCAGGCCGCTGTGGCGCAGTAGGCGGGTGATAACCCACAAGTATAGGGGATCAACTCCCCCAAGTTTAAACCCTTGCTTGTCCTCAAGCAATTCAGTTGACAAACTGAAAGAAAGAAAAACTTTTACAAACTCTGTTTGCTCTTGTTGTTGTAACTATGTCAAGCCAGCATTCAAGTTTTCAGCATAGATCATAACTAACCACATTTGCAATAATTCTCAGGTCTCATAATTACTCATATCAATAGCATAATCAACTAGCAAGTCATAATAATAAATCTCGGATGACAACACTTTCTCAAAACAATCATAATATGATATAACAAGATGGTATCCCGCTAGCCCTTTCTAAGACCGCAAAACATAAATGCAGAGCACCTTTAAAGATCAAGGACTGACTAGACATTGTAATTCATGGTAAAAGAGATCCAATCATAGTCACACCAACATAAATTAATAGTGATGAATGCAAATGACAGCTGTGCTCTCCAGCTAGTGCTTTTTAATAAGAGGGTGATGACTCAACATAAAAGTAAATGGATAGGCCCTTCGCAGAGGGAAGCAGGGATTTGTAGAGGTGCCAGAGCTCGGTTTTGCAATAGAGATAAATTGTATTTTGAGCGGTATACTTTTATTGTCAACGTAGCAACTAAGAGATGGCGATATCTTCCATGCTACACACATTATAGGCGGTTCCCAAACAGAATGGTAAAGTTTATACCCCCCTCGACCAACAAACATCAACCCATGGTTGCTCAAAACAACGAGTGCCTCCAACATACATCAGGTCCCACGGGGAGTTTTGTTTGCAATTAATTTTGATTTAGTTTGCATAAAGCATGGGACTGGGCATCCCGGTGACCAGCCATTTTCTCGTGAGTGAGGAGCGGAGTCCACTCCTCTTGAGAATAACCCGCCTAACACGGAAGATAAGGACAGCCTTGGTTGATACATGAGCTATTCGAGCATACAAAACAAAATGTTTATTTGAAGGTTTAGAGTTTGGCACATACAAATTTACTTGGAATGGCAGGTAGATACCGCATATAGGAAGGTATAGTGGACTCATCTGGAATAACTTTGGGGTTTAAGGGATTGGATGCACAAGCAGTATTCCCGCTTAGTACGAGTGAAGGCTAGCAAAAGACTGGGAAGCGACCAACTAGAGAGCAACAACAGCCATGTACATGCATTAAAATTAATAAACATTGGATGCAAGCATGAGTAGGATATAATCCACCATGAACATAAATATCATGAAGGCTATGTTGATTTGTTTCAACTACATGTGTGAACATGCGCCAAGTCAAGTCACTTAAATCATTCAAAGGAGGATACCACCCCATCATACCACATCATAACCATCTCAATAGCATGTTGGCACACAAGGTAAACCATTATAACTCATAGCTAATCAAGCATGGCACAAGCAACTACGATCTCTAATTGTCATTGCAAACATGTTTATTCATAATAAGCTGAATCAAGAACGAGGGACTCATCATATTTACAAAAACAAAAGAGGTCGAGTTCATACCAGCTTTTCTCATATCAGTCAGTCCATCATATATCATCATAATTTCCTTTCACTTGCACGACCGAATGGTGTGAATAATAATAAGAGTGCACGTGCATTGGACTAAGATGGAATCTGCGAGCATTCAATAAACAGGAGAAGACAGGGCAATATGGGCTCTTGGTTAAATCAACAATAATGCATATAAGAGCCACTTCAACAATTTAATTATGGTCTTCTCCTACTGACCCCCAAAGAAAAGAAAAGAAATAAAACTATTTACACGGGAAAGCTCCCAACAAGCAAAAGAAGAACATGAAATATTTTTGGGTTTTCTTTTTAATTATTACTACTACAGCAGAAAAATTAACTAATACTATTTTTTTTGGTTTTTCTTAAGGTTTAACAAACACACAAGAAGAAAGCATAAAAGGAAAATAAACTAGCATGGATGATACAATAAAAAAGTATGAGCACCGACATCTAGCAATGAGTGTGTGAACATAAATGTAATGTCGGTGAGAGATACGTACTCCCCCAAGCTTAGGCTTTTGGCCTAAGTTGGTTTATGGCCATGGCTGGCCTGGCGGATATCCATAATAATAGTTGTTGGGGTCGTACTATGATGAGGAAGAAGAAGGCTCCGATTGCCACTGGCTGGCAATCATCTCCGGATCCCACTGATAGTTGGACTGCCGTGAAGGATCAAACTGTGGTACCGGTTCTGGCTCCTCGGCTGGTTCAGGGTTCCGGTAGGCGTGAATAGCCGTCAACGGAACAAGGTACGTGCCTACAGTCAAATCAAACAAAGAAGGAGCAGGCAAGGTAATAGTCTCAGGATGATGTTCATTAAAGAACAATTGATATTTAAGCTCCCCTGCCCTATTCTTAATAATAAAATCATGTGCCACCATACTTTTATGATCTAGATAAACATGGGGCAGCACCTTTTCTTCCTTCTCAGCATGCCTAATAGGTATGCTAAAATGTGCGGCTAGGCGTGTAGCATAGATGCCTCCAAAGATGGGGCCCTTAGTACGGTTCATATTTAACCGTCTAGCAATAATACCGCCCATACTAAAAGTGTTATCACTGTATAAACCTTGGAGTAGAATAATTATATCAGGGATACTAAGGTTTCCACAGTTTCCGTGTCCAATTAAACAACGACTAGCAAATAATGCAAAGTAACGTAAAACAGGAAAATGTATGCTAGTGATTCGTGCATCAGAAACCTTTCTGGTTTCTCCTACAGTGATATTATTAATAAATCCCTCCACATCATCATGATGTGGTTATTCTATCTTGCCCTCAAAAGGGACTAAACAAATCCGACAGAAATCATAAAGTGACATCTCCTTATGCTCATCATATAAATGAAACTCCACCGTGGGTGGTGAGTTCCTAGAATGAAAATGAAAGTTTTGCACAAAGGTATTTGTGAGTAAGAGATACTGATCGCATTTGTCGTGGAGGAAAGCGGTGATGCCTGCATTGTGAGCCAATTCATGAAAATCTTCATAGATACCGGCTGCTCTCAAGAAATCATCAAAGGGCTATTCACACGCCCGAATCTCCGCGGTGTGTGGCAAATTATACTTAGGCTTCAGTGCCTTTTCCTTCGAGCTTTGGCTCGATGAGCCCCTCAAGAATCTCCTCATTATATTCTGAAATATTCTGAATTTTTTAGTAACTTCAAACAAAAGTGAACCAACTTTAATAAAACTGATAGCAACTACTCCTACAAGTGCCTAGAGCCTATATCAAGCATTAGAACTACTTAGAACCATATAAATTTGACATGCAAGCTCAAGAACAAGGTCACCTATGCAGCACAAATTTGCAAAGAATAAAGCACTAGAACAAAAACTAATTGGACCAATGGAGGAGTCACATACCAAGGAACAATCTCCCCAAGCAGTTTTGTGAGAGGTGCTTTGAGCATGTAGATCGAAAATCACAGCAAAAGTGGCTGGAACTCGTGCTTGAGTTGGTTTTTCGGGTTTGTGTGAGATAGAGGAAGAAGATGGGTGCTGGGATAAGTGGAGGAGGGCCACCGTGGGCCCACGAGGCAGGGGGCGCGCCCTAGAGGGGGGGGCGCCCACCACCCTCGTGGCCAGGTGGCACCTCCTCCCACGGTAATTTTTGCACAGTAAATCCTCAAATATTCCCAAAAAAATCATATTAAATTGGCATGTCATTCTGAGGACTTTTATCTTCGGGATATTTTTATATTGCACGGATAAGTCAGGAAACAGACAGAAAAATACTATTTTTACTTTATTTCTACTAATTAACAGAAAATATAGAGAGGGTACAGAAGTTTGTGCTTCTAGTTTCATCCATCTCATGCTCATCAAAAAGAATCCACTAACAAGGTTGATCAAGTCTTGTTAACAAACTCATTCCGATAATCATGGAACTGGAGAAATTTCGAATAACACTAAGTTACCTCAACGGGGATATGCACATCCCCTATAATAATCATATCATATTTCTTCTTGACAGTAGGAAGAGGAAATTCAAAACCTCCAAATATAATCGATGGAATTTTTCCGATAGAGTTGATACTGTGAACTTGAGGTTGTTTCCTCGGAAAGTGTATCGTATGCTCATTACCATTAACATGAAAAGTGACATTGCCTTTGTTGCAATCAATAACAGCCCCTGCAGTATTAAGAAAAGGTCTTCCAAGAATAATAGACATACTATCATCCTCGGAAATATCAAGAATAACAAAGTCCGTTAAAATAGTAACGTTTGCAACCACAACAGGCACATCCTCACAAATACCGACAAGTATAGCAGTTGATTTATCAACCATTTGCAAAGATATTTCGGTAGGTGTCAGCTTATTCAAGTCAAGTCTATGATATAAAGAGAGAGGCATAACACTAACATCGGCTCCAAGATCACATAAAGCAGTTTTAATATAATTTCTTTTAATGGAGCGAGGTATAGTAGGTACTCCGGGATCTCCAAGTTTATTTGGTATTCCACCCTTAAAAGTAAAATAAGCAAGCATGGTGGAAATCTCAGCTTCCGGTATCTTTCTTTTATTAGTAATGATATCCTTCATATATTTAGCATAAGGATTTGTTTTGAGCACATCAGTTAGTCGCATATGCAAAAAGATAGGTCTAATCATTTCAGCAAAGCGCTCAAAATCCTCATCATCCTTTTTCTTGGATGGTTTTGGAGGAAAAGGCATGGGTTTCTGAACCCAAGGCTCTCTTTCTTTTCCATATTTCCTAGCAACAAAATCTTTTTTATCATAACGTTGATTCTTTGATTGTGGGTTATCAAGATCAACAGCAGGTTCAATTTCTACATCATTGTTATTACTAGGTTGAGCATCATCATGAACATCATCATTAATATTTTCATTAGGTTCATGTTCATTACCAGATTGTGTTTCAGCATCAGACATAGATATATCATTTGGATTATCAGGTGGTTCAGCAATAGGTTCACTAGAAGTTTGCACAGTTCTATCATTTTTCTTTTTCTTCTTTTTAGAAGAACTAGGAACATCAATATTATTTATCTGAGAATCTTGCTCGATTCTCTTAGGGTGGCCTTCAGGATACAAAGGTTCCTGAGTCATTCTACCAGTTCTAGTAGCCACTCTTACATCATAATCATTTTTCTTACTATTCATTTCATCAAGCACTTCCTTTTGAGCTTTAAGCACTTGTTCTACTTGAGTGGTAACCATAGAGGCATGTTTGCTAACAAGTTTAAGTTCACCTTTAATATCAGCCATGTAATCACCCAAACGTCTAATCATATAAGTATTTTCTTTTAATTGTCTACCAAAATAAGCATTGAAGTCGTCTTGTCTATACATAAAGTTATCAAACTCATCCAAGCACTGACTAGCAATTTTAGTAGGAGGGACTTCAGCTTTATCATATCTATAGAGAGAATTTACCTTTACTACCTGTGTCGGGATATCGGGGTCAGGAGGTTCTTCAATAAATAAAGAATTGAGACCATATGTTTCTTCAACAGGCGGTATATTAAGACCATGTATTTCTTCAATAGGAGGTAAATTCTTAACGTCTTCAGCTTTAATACCTTTCTCTTTCATAGATTTCTTTGCCTCTTGCATATTTTCGGGACTGAGAAATAGAACACCTCTCTTCTTCAGAGTTGGTTTAGGAATAGACTCAGCAATTGGAGCAGGAGCTGGCTCAGGAGGTGCCCAATTATTTTCATTTGTCAACATATTATTCAATAAGATTTCAGCTTCATCCAGTGTTCTTTCCCTGAAAAAAGAACTAGCACAACTATCCAAGTAATCTCTGGAAGCATCGGTTAGTCCATTATAAAAGATATCAAGTATTTCGGGTTTCTTAAGAGGATGATCAGGCAAAGCATTAAGTAACTTGAGAAGCCTCCCCCAAGCTTGTGGGAGACTGTCTTCTTTAATTTGCACAAAGTTGTATATTTCCCTCAAAGCAGCTTGTTTCTTATGAGCAGGGAAATATTTAGCAGAGAAGTAATAAATCATATCCTGGGGACTATGCACACAACCAGGATCAAGAGAATTAAACCATATCTTAGCATCACCCTTTAATGAGAACAGAAATATTTTGAGTATATAAAAGTAACGCGATCTCTCATCATTAGTAAACAGGGCAGCTATATCATTTAACTTACTAAGATGTGCCACAACAATTTCAGATTCATAGCTACAAAACGGATCAGATTCAACCAAAGTAATTATATCAGGATCAACAGAGAATTCATAATCCTTATCAGTAACACATATAGGTGAAGTAGCAAAAGCAGGGTCGGGTCTCATTTTATCTCTAGGTGATTCTTTGTTCCATTTAATTAATAACCTCTTAAGCTCATATCTATCCTTGCAAGCTAAAATAGCGGCAGAAGATTCCATATCAAAAAGATAGCCCTCAGGAATAACAGGCATATTTTCATGATCACTATCATCATTGTATTCAGATTCAGTAATTTCTTTTTCTCTAGCCCTAGCAATGTTTCATTAAGAAATTCACCAAGGGGCACAGTAGTATCAGGCATAGAAGCAGTTTCATCATAAGTATCATGCATAGCAGAAGTGGCATCATCAATAACATGCGACATATCAGAACAAATAGCAGAAGCAGGTGTAGGTGTCGCTAGCTTACTCATAACAGAAGGTGAATCAAGTGCAGAGCTAGATGGCAGTTCCTTACCTCCCCTCGTAGTTGAGGGATAGATCTTGGTTTTTGGATCTCTCAAGTTCTTCATAATGTTAAGCAGATATAAATCCCAAGTGACACAAAGAATAGAGCTATGCTCCCCGGCAACGGCGCTAGAAATTAGTCTTGATAACCCACAAGTATAGGGGATTGCAACAGCTTTCGAGGGTAGAGTATTCAACCCAAATTTATTGATTCGACACAAGGGGAGCCAAAGAATATTCTCAAGTATTAGCAGCTGAGTTGTCAATTCAACCACACCTAGAAACTTAGTATCTGCAGCAAAGTGTTTAGTAGCAAAGTAATATGATAGTAGTGGTAACGGCAACAAAAGTAAAGACAGCAAAAGTAATGTTTTTGGTATTTTGTAGTGATCGTAACAATAGCAATGAAAAAGTAAATAAGCGAGAACCAGTATATGGAAAACTCGTAGGCACCGGATCAGTGATGGATAATTATGCCGGATGCGGTTCATCATGTATCAGTCATAACATAGGGTGACACAGAACTAGCTCCAATTCATCAATGTAAAGTAGGCATGTATTCCATATATAGTCATACATGCTTATGGAAAAGAACTTGCATGACATCTTTTGTCCTACCCTCCCATGGTAGCGGGATCCTATTGGAAACTTAGGGATATTAAGGCCTCCTTTTCATAGAGAACCAGAACAAAGCATTAGCACATAGTGAATACATGAACTCCTCAAACTATGGTCATCACCGGGAGTGGTCCCGATTATTGTCACTTCGGGGTTGCCGGATCATAACACATAGTAGGTGACTATAGACTTGCAAGATAGGATCAAGAACTCACATATATTCATGAAAACATAATAGGTTCAGATCTGAAATCATGGCACTCGGGCCCTAGTGACAAGCATTAAGCATAGCAAAGTCATAGCAACATCAATCTCAGAACATAATGGATACTAGGGATCAAACCCTAACAAAAGTAACTCGATTACATGATAAATCTGATCCAACCCATGACCGTCCAGCAAGCCTACGATGGAATTACTCACGCACGGCGGTGAGCATCATGAAATTGGTGATGGAGGAGGTTGATGATGACGACGGGGGCGAATCCCCCTCTCCGGAGCCCCGAACGGACTCCAGATCAGCCCTCCCGAGAGGTTTTAGGGCTTAGCGGCGGCTCCGTATAGTAAAACACGATGATTTCTTCTCTCATATTTTTTCTCTTCGAAAGCGAATATATAGAGTTGGAGTTGGCATCGGAGGGTTTCCAGGGGGCCCACGAGGTAGGGGGGCGCGCCCTAGGGGGGGCGTGCCCCCCACCCTCGTGAGGAGGGTGTGGGCCCCCTGGTCTTCATCTTTGGCAAGGATTTTTTATTGTTTTTGCTAAGATGTTCCGTGGAGTTTCAGGTCATTCCGAGAATATTTGTTTTCTGCACATAAAACAACACCATGGCAATTCTGCTGAAAATAGCGTCAGTCCGGGTTAGTTCCATTCAAATCATACAAGTTAGAGTCCAAAACAAGGGAAAAAGTGTTTAGAAAAGTAGATACGACGGAGACTGATACGTCTCCAACGTATCTATAATTTTTGATTGCTCCATGCTATATTATCTACTGTTTTGGACTATATTGGGCTTTATTTTCCACTTTTATATTACTTTTGGGACTAACCTATTAACCGGAGGCCCAGCCTAGAATTGCTGTTTTTTGCCTATTTCGGTGTTTCGAAGAAACAGAATATCAAACGGAGTCCAAACGGAATAAAACCTACGGGAACGTGATTTTCTTACCGAACGTGATCCAGGAGACTTGGACCCTACGCCAAGGAACAAAAGATGCGGTCACGAGGGTGGGGGCGCGCCCCCCCTAGGGCACGCCCCCTGCCTCGTGGGCCCTTTGGAGCTCCACCGACGTACTCCTTCCTCCTATATATACCTATGTACCCCCAAACGATCAGAACAGGAGCCAAAAACCTAATTCCACCGCCGCAACTTTCTGTATCCATGAGATCCCATCTTGGGGCCTGTTTCGGAGCTCCGCCGGAAGAGGGCCATCATCACGGAGGGATTCTACATCATCATAGCCTCTCCGATGAAGTGTGAGTAGTTTACCTCAGACCTTCGGGTCCATAGTTAGTAGCTAGATGGCTTCTTCTATCTCTTTGAGTCTCAATACAAAGTTCTCCCCCTCTCTTGTGGAGATCTATTCGATGTAATCTTCTTTTTGCGGTGTTTTTGTTGAGACCGATGAATTGTGGGTTTATGATCAAGTCTATCTATGAATAATATTTGAATCTTCTCTGAATTCTTTTATGTATGATTGGTTATCTTTGCAAGTCTCTTCGAATTATCCGTTTGGTTCGGCCAACTAGATTGGTAGTTCTTGCCATGGGAGAAGTGCTTAGCTTTGGGTTCGATCTTGCGGTGTCCTTTCCCAATGACATAAGAGGCAGCAAGGCACGTATTGCATCATTGCCATCAAGGATAACAAGATGGGGTTTATTTCATATTGCATGAATTTTTCTCTCTACATCATGTCATCTTGCTTAAGGCGTTACTCTGTTTTTAACTTAATACTTTAGATGCATGCTGGATAGCGGTCGATGAGTGGAGTAATAGTAGTAGATGCAGAATCGTTTCGGTCTACTTGTCACGGACGTGATGCCTATATACATGATCATGCCTAGATATTCTCATAACTATGCTCAATTCTGTCAATTGCTCAACAGTAATTTGTTCACCCACCATAGAATACTTATGCTCTTGAGAGAAGCCACTAGTGAAGCCTATGGCCCCCGGGTCTATTCTCATCATATCAATCTCCATTACTTTAATCTTGCTTTGCCTTTTACTTTGCCTTTACTTTTCACTTTGCATCTCTATACCAAAAATACCAAAAATATTATATCTATCAGATCTCACTCTCGTAAGTGACCGTGAAGGGATTGACAACCCCTAATCGCATTGGTTGCGAGTAGTTATCGTTTTGTGCAGGTACGAGGGACTTGAGCGTGGCCTCCTACTGGATTGATACCTTGGTTCTCAAAAACTGAGGGAAATACTTACGCTACTCTGCTGCATCATCCTTTCCTCTTCGGGGAAATCCAACGCAAGCTCAAGAGGTAGCAAGAAGAACTTTTGGCGCCGTTGCCGGGGAGGCTTACGCTAAGTCAAGTCAAGATTTGAAATCCCGTCAACAAGACATTTCTGGCGCTGTTGCCGGGGAGTCTACGCAAAAAGTCAACATACCAAGTACCCATCACAATCCCTATCGCTCGCATTACATTATTTGCCATTTGCCTCTCGTTTTCCTCTCCCCCCAATTCACCCTTGCCGTTTTATTCGCCCTCTCTCTCTCTGTCCTCCCTCTCTGTTTCCCTCTTTTGCCCGTTTGCTTTTGTTTGCTCGTGTGCTAGTTTGTTTGCTTGTTTGTCGCGATGGCTCAAGATACTACCAAATTGTGTGACTTCACCAATACCAATAATAATGATTTCCTTAGCACTCCGATTGCTCCTCTTGCTAATATTGAATCTTGTGAAATCAATGCTGCTTTGTTGAATCTTGTTATGAAAGATCAATTCGCCGACCTTCCTAGTGAAGATGCCGCTACTCATCTGAATAGCTTCGTTGATTTATGTGATATGCAAAAGAAAAGAGATGTTGATAATGATGTCATTAAATTGAAGCTATTTCCTTTTTCGCTTAGAGATCGTGCTAAAGCTTGGTTTTTGTCTTTGCCTAAAAATAGTATTGATTTTTGGAACAAGTGCAAAGATGCTTTTACCTCTAAGTATTTCCCTCCCGCTAAGATCATCTCTCTTAGAAACGATATTATGAACTTTAAACAACTTGATCATGAACATGTTGCACAAGCTTTGGAGAGGATGAAATTAATGATACGTAATTTCCCTACTCATGGTTTGAATTTGTCGATGATTATACAAAAATTTTATGCCGGATTGAACTTTGCTTCTAGAAATCTTTTATATTCGGCCGCGGGAGGTACTTTTATGGAAATCACTTTAGGATATGCTACTAAACTCCTAGATAATATTATGCTTAATTATTCTCAATGGTATACTGAAAGAACTTCTAATAAAAAAGTGCATGCGATAGAAGAAATCAATGTGTTGAGTGGAAAGATGGATGAACTTATGAAATTATTTTCTACTAAGAGTGTTTCTTCTGATCTTAATGATATGCCTTTGTCTACTTTGATTGAGAATAATAATGAATCTATGGATGTGAATTTTGTTGGTAGGAATAATTTTGGTAACAACGCTTATAGAGGGGATTTTAATCCTAAGCCATATCCTAGTAATCCTTCTAATAATTATGGGAATTCCTACAACAACTCTTATGGAAATTATAATAAGATGCCCTCTGAATTTGAGAATAGTATTAAAGAGTTTATGAATTCACAAAAGAATTTTAATGCTTTGCTTGAAGAGAAATTGCTTAAAGTTAATGAATTGGCTAGGAACGTTGATAGAATTTCTCTTGAGATTGATTCTTTAAAGCTTAGATCTATTCCTCCTAAGCATGATATCAATGAGTCTCTCAAAGCCATGAGAATTTCCATTGATGAGTGCAAGGAAAGAACCGCTAGGATGCCTGCCTCCAAAGATGCCTTTATTAAAGCGTGTTCTTCCAATTCCTATGAAAATCAAGATGAAGATCTAAAAGTTATTGATGTGTCTCCTATTAAATCTTTGTTTTGCAATATGAATCTTGATGAAACTGAATATGATCTTCCTTTACCTAGAAGGCGTTCTAAAAATTCGGAGTATTTAGATCTTTATGATGAAATTGATGAAAGTGGGATTGAAAGAAATAAAATCTAGATGTTGCTAAATCCACTATATTGGATTTCAAGGAATTTAATTATGAAATTTTCTCTTTAATTGATTGTATTTCCTTGTTGCAATCTGTGCTAAATTCTCCACATGCTTCTAGTCAAAATAAAGCCTTCATCGAACATATTATTGATTCCTTGATGCAATCTTATGAAGAAAAACTTGAGTTGAAAGTTTCTATCCCTAGAAAACTCTATTATGAGTGGGAACCAACTATTAAAATTAAAATTAAAGATCATGAGTTTTATGCTTTGTGTGATTTGGGTGCTAGTGTCTCCACTAGCCCTAAAACTTTGTGTGATTTGCTAGATTTCCGTCATTTTGATGATTGCTCTCTAAACTTGCATCTTGCGGATTCTACTATTAAGAAACCTATGTGAAGAATTAATGATGTTCTTATTGTTGCAAATAGGAATTATGTGCCCGTAGATTTCATTGTTCTTGATATAGATTGCAATCCTTCTTTCCCTATTATTCTTGGTAGACCTTTCCTTAGAACGGTTGGTGCGATCACTGATATGAAGGAAGGGAATATTAGATTTCAATTTCCATTAAAAAAGGGCATGGGACACTTTCCAAGAAAGAAAATAAAATTTCCATATGAAACTATCATGAGAGCCACTTATGGATTGCCTACCAAAGATGGCAATACCTAGATCTATCCTCGCTTTTATGCCTAGCTAGGGGCGTTAAACGATAGCGCTTGTTGGGAGGCAACCCAATTTTATTTTTATTCCTTGCTTTTTGCTCCTGTTTAGTAATAAATAAATTATTTAGCCTCTTTTTTGGTTGTGTTTTTTGTGTTTAATTAGTGTTTGTGCCAAGTAGAACCATTGGGAAGACTTGGGGAAAGTCTTTTTAATCTTGCTGTAAAAAACAGAAACTTTAGCGCTCACGAGAACTGATGCCATTTTTATTTGGAAAGTGCTATTTAGTTAATTATTTTTGAAGATGATTAATAGATAAATTCCTCACGTCCATCAATTTATTTTAGAATTTTTGGGGTTCCAGATCTTGTGCTAGCTACAGATTACTTCAGACTGTTCTGTTTTTGACAGATTCTGTTTTTCGTGTGTTGTTTGCTTATTTTGATGAATCTATGGCTAGTAAAATAGTTTATAAACCATAGAGAAGTTGGAATACAGTAGGTTTAACACCAATATAAATAAATAATGAGTTCATTACAGTACCTTGAAGTGGTCTTTTGTTTTCTTTCGCTAACGGACCTCACGAGATTTTCTACTTTGAGTTTTGTGTTGTGAAGTTTTCAAGTTTTGGGTAAAGATTTGATGGATTATGCAACAAGGAGTGGCAAGAGCCTAAGCTTGGGGATGCCCATGGCACCCCCAAGATAATCTAAGGACACGTAAAAGCCAAAGCTTGGGGATGCCCCGGAAGGCATCCTCTCTTTCGTCTACTTCTATCGGTAACTTTACTTGGAGCTATATTTTTATTCACCAACATGATATGTGTTTTGCTTGGAGCGTCTTGTATTATTTGTTTCTTTTATTGTTAGTGTGCCACAATCATCCTTGCTGTACACACCTTTTGAGATAGAGCCATGCATGAATTAAAATTTGATAGAATACTCTATGTACTTCACTTATATCTTTTGAGCTAAGTAGTTTTGCTCTATGTGCTTCACTTATATCTTTTGAGCTAAAGTAGTTTTGCTCTATGTGCTTCACTTATATCTTTTGAGCTATGTAATTTTTCTCTATATGCTTCACTTAGATCTTTTAGAGCGCGGTGGTGGATTTGTTTTAAAGAAACTTTTGATCTCTCATGCTTCACTTAAATTATTTTGGCAGCCTCTTAATAGCATGGTAATTTGCTTAATAATAATATGCTTGGTATTCAAGATTTGTGAAACTTTCTTTTGAGTGTGTTGAATACTAAGAAAAGATTGAAGCATGATAATTGTTTGGAGATATGGAGGTGATAATATTAAAGTCATGCTAGTTGATTTGTTGTGAATTTAAAGAATACTTGTGTTGAAGTTTGTGATTCCCGTAGCATG
This sequence comes from Triticum urartu, assembly GCF_056163025.1. Lineage (NCBI taxonomy): Eukaryota > Viridiplantae > Streptophyta > Magnoliopsida > Poales > Poaceae > Triticum > Triticum urartu. Next base: position 460,544,766 of record NC_141873.1, on the reverse strand, counting down.
CACGTATGGTGAACCGTTATGTGATGAAGTCGAAGCATGATTTATTTATTGATTGTCTTCATTATGAGTGGCGGTCGGGGATGAGCGATGGTCTTTTCCTACCAATCTATCCCCCTAGGAGCATGCGCGTAATACTTTGCTTTGATAACTTCTAGATTTTTGCAATAAGTATATGAGTTCTTATGACTAATGTTGAGTCCATAGATTATACGCACTCTCACCCTTCCACCTTTGCTAGCCTCTCTAATACCGCGCACCTTTTGCCGGTATCATACACCCACCATATACCTTCCTCAAAACAGCCACCATACCAACCTATTATTGCATTTCCATAGCCATTCTGAGATATATTGCCATGCAACTTTCCACTGTTCCGTTTATTATGACACACTCCATCATTGTCATATTGCTAGCATGATCATGTAGTTGATATTGTATTTGTGGCAAAGCCACCGTTCATAATTCTTTCACACATGTCACTCTTGATTCATTGCATATCCCGGTACACCGCCGGAGGCATTCATATAGAGTCATATCTTGTTCTAAGTATCGAGTTGTAATTGTTGAGTTGTAAGAAAAATAAAAGTGTGATGATCATCATTATTAGAGCATTGTCCCAGTGAGGAAGGAATGATGGAGACTATGATTCCCCCACAAGTCGGGATGAGACTCTGGACGAAAAATAAAATAAAAAAAGAGGCCAAAGAAGCCCAAATAAAAAAAGAGGCCATAAAAAAAAAGAGAAAAGGCCCAAATAAAAAAAATAAAAAAATAAAAAAATGAGAGAACAAGAGAGAAGGGACAATGTTACTATCCTTTTACCACACTTGTGCTTCAAAGTAGCACCATGATCTTCATAGTAGAGAGTCTCTCATGTTATCACTTTCATATACTAGTGGGAATCTTTCATTATAGAACTTGGCTTGTATATTCCAATGATGGCCTTCCTCAAATTGCCCTAGGTCTTCATGAGCAAGAAATTTGGATGCACACCAACTTAGTTTCTTTTTGAGCTTTCATATATTTATAGCTCTAGTGCATCTGTTGCATGGCAATCCCTACTCACTCACATTGATATCTATTGATGGGCATCTCCATAGCCCGTTGATATGCCTAGTTGATGTGAGACTATCTTATCCCTTTTTGTCTTCTCCACAACCACCATTCTATTCCACCTATAGTGCTATGTCCATGGCTCACGCTCATGTATTGCGTGAAGATCGAAAAAGTTTTGAAAAAGTTAGAGTATGAAACAATTGCTTGGCTTGTCATCGGGGTTGTGCATGATTTAAATATTTTGTGTGGTGAAGATAGAGCATAGCCAGACTATATGATTTATAGGGATAACTTTCTTTGGCCATGTTATTTTGAGAAGACATAATTGCTTTGTTATTATGCTTGAAGTATTATTATTTCTTATGTCAATATAAACTTTTGTCTTGAATCTTTCTAATCTGAATATTCATATCACAGTTAAGAAGATTTGCATTGAAATTATGCCAAGTAGCACTCCACATCAAAAATTCTCTTTTTATCATTTACCTACTCGAGGACGAGCAGGAATTAAGCTTGGGGATGCCTGATACGTCTCCAACGTATCTATAATTTTTGATTGCTCCATGCTATATTATCTACTGTTTTGGACTATATTGGGCTTTATTTTCCACTTTTATATTACTTTTGGGACTAACCTATTAACCGGAGGCCCAGCCTAGAATTGCTGTTTTTTGCCTATTTCGGTGTTTCGAAGAAACAGAATATCAAACGGAGTCCAAACGGAATAAAACCTTCGGGAACGTGATTTTCTTACCGAACGTGATCCAGGAGACTTGGACCCTACGCCAAGGAACAAAAGATGCGGTCACGAGGGTGGGGGCGCGCCCCCCTAGGGCACGCCCCCTTCCTCGTGGGCCCTTTGGAGCTCCACCGACGTACTCCTTCCTCCTATATATACCTATGTACCCCCAAACGATCAGAACAGGAGCCAAAAACCTAATTCCACCACCGCAACTTTCTGTATCCACGAGATCCCATCTTGGGGCCTGTTCCGGAGCTCCGCCGGAAGAGGGCCGTCATCACGGAGGGCTTCTACATCATCATAGCCTCTCCGATGAAGTGTGAGTAGTTTACCTTAGACCTTCGGGTCCATAGTTAGTAGCTAGATGGCTTCTTCTCTCTCTCTCTGAATCTCAATACAAAGTTCTCCCCCTCTCTTGTGGAGATCTATTCGATGTAATCTTCTTTTTGCGGTGTGTTTGTTGAGACCGATGAATTGTGGGTTTATGATCAAGTCTATCTATAAATAATATTTGAATCTTCTCTGAATTCTTTTATGTATGATTGGTTATCTTTGCAAGTCTCTTCGAATTATCCGTTTGGTTCGGCCAACTAGATTGGTAGTTCTTGCCATGGGAGAAGTGCTTAGCTTTGGGTTCGATCTTGCGGTGTCCTTTCCCAGTGATAGAAGGGGCAGCAAGGCACGTATTGCATCGTTGCCATCAAGGATAACAAGATGGGGTTTATTTCATATTGCATGAATTTATCTCTCTACATCATGCCATCTTGCTTAAGGCGTTACTCTGTTTTTAACTTAATACTCTAGATGCATGTTGGATAGCGGTCGATGAGTGGAGTAATAGTAGTAGATGCAGAATTGTTTCGGTCTACTTGTCACGGACGTGATGCCTATATACATGATCATGTCTAGATATTCTCATAACTGTGCCCAATTCTGTCAATTGCTCAACAGTAATTTGTTCACCCACCGTAGAATACTTATGCTCTTGAGAGAAGCCACTAGTGAAACCTATGGCCCCCGGGTCTATTCTCATCATATCAATCTCCATTACTTTAATCTTACTTTGCTTTTTTACTTTGCCTTTACTTTTCACTTTGCATATTTATACCAAAAATACCAAAAATATTATATCTATCAGATCTCACTCTCGTAAGTGACCGTGAAGGGATTGACAACCCCTAATCGCGTTGGTTGCGAGTAGCTATCATTTTGTGCAGGTACGAGGGACTTGAGCGTGGCCTCCTACTGGATTGATACCTTGGTTCTAAAAAACTGAGGGAAATACTTACGTTACTCTGCTGCATCATCCTTTCCTCTTCGGGGAAATCCAATGCAAGCCCAAGAGGTAGCAGAGACGTATTAGCGGGCTTTTTTGCTTTATTTATTTTTGTTTTATTTATTTTTGAGTTGTTTTTTGCTGTATTTAGAGTTTCTTTGTGAATATTTTGCTTTAGGTACAAAAAATTACAAACTTTTTGTTAGTGCCGGTAGTTTACAAATTTGAATAGTTTAAATTTTGAATTATTTGAAATTTGTGTGAATCACTAGTTTGTGAATAACTTAACTTTGAAAATGGATCTTTCAGTGATTCTTTTTTCTTATGTTTAATATTAGTGTGTTTTTTCATTATATTCAATTTGGTAATGCTTAGGTTATTTAAAAAATGAAATGCATTTGTGACGGATGAGTTTTTGTCCGAGACCCTGATACTTCAAAAGAGATTGTCCATTTTTTACACGAAGTGCATCCAGTTTTTGCGGTAGGCCTCTCTACTTTTTTGCACATGCTATGTGGGTGAAATTATGATACCATGCCAACTTTCAACCTTTCTGAGTTCATTTGAAATGCTTTTCAATGTCAAGGTCATTTATCTGAAAAAATTAGTAAATTCATGAAAGAATTTGTTTGCACATAAAATTTCTTCGCGTTTCAAATGCCAAAACACATAACTACCCTAACTATTACAGAGATTCCCTCCTGGGTGTGAAACACATAAGAAAGTGATGATAGTAAAGCCGATCACATCCCAGATCTTTGGGTGTGAAACTTTTTCTTCGCGTGTGTCCCTTTGCGCCGTAGCCATGGAAAATCTTCATCATTTAACTGGATGCTCGGGTCAATATTCACCGTGAATGGAGCAATTTCATCAAACTTTTCATAATCTTCTGACATGTCTGTCTTGTCATCCACTCCCATGATGTTTCTCTTCCCAGAAAGAACTATGTGGCGCTTTGGCTCATCGTATGATGCATTCGCTTCCTTATCTTTTCTTTTTCTCGGCTTGGTAGACATATCCTTCACATAGAAAACCTGTGCCACATCATTAGCTAGGACGAATGGTTCGTCTGCATACGCAAGATTGTTGAGATCCACTGTTGTCATTCCATACTGCCGGTCTTCCGTTACCCCGCCTCGTGTCATATTGACCCATTTGCACCGAAACAAAGGGACCTTCAAACCACGTCCATAGTCAAGTTCCCATATCTCCTCTATGTAACCATAATATGTTTCCTTTCCCGTCTTGGTTGTTGCATCAAAGCGGACACCACTATTTTGGTTGGTGCTCTTCTTATCTTGGGCGATCGTGTAAAATGTATTACCATTTATCTCGTACCCTTTGAAAGTCATTATATTCGAAGATGGTAACTGGGACAGCGAGTACAGGTCATCTTCAATAGAGGTGTCATGCATGGTACGTGTCTACAACCAGCCGGCGAAACTCCTCGTTTGTTCACATGTAATCCAGTCATCGGACCGCTCCGGGTGTTTGGAGCGTAGAAAATTCTTGTGTTCGTCCATATACGGAGCCACCAAGGCGGAATTCTGTAGAACTGTGTAGTGTGCTTCAGTTAGAGAATGTCCGTCCATACATATTATTTGATCCCCTCCTAGCGTGCCTTTTCCATCCAGTCTGCCCTTATGCTGCGATTCAGGAACACCAATCGGCTTAAGGTAAGAAATAAAGTCAATAAAAAACTCAATGACCTCCTCATTTTCATGGCCCTTGGAGATGCTTCCTTCTGGCCTAGCACGGTTATGAACATATTTCTTTAAGACTCCCATGAACCTCTCAAAGGGGAACATGTTGTGTAGAAATACAGGACCCAAAACGTTAATCTCTTCGCATAGGTGAACTAGGACGTGCGTCATGATGTTGAAGAAGGATGGTGGGAACACCAACTCGAAACTGACAAGACATTGCACCAAATCATTCTATAACCTTGGTATGATTTCTTGATCGATTACCTTCTGAGAGATTGCATTGAGGAATGCACATAGCTTCACAATGGCTAATCGAACGTTTTTCGGTAGAAGCCCTCAATGCAACCGGAAGCAGTTGCGTCATAATCACGTGGCAGTCATGAGACTTTAGGTTCTGGAACTTTTTCTCTGCCATGTTTATTATTCCCTTTATATTCGATGAGAAGCCAGACGGTACCTTAATACTGAGCAGGCATTCAAAAAAGATTTCCTTCTCTTCGTTGGTAAGAGCATAGCTGGCATGACCCTGATGTATGCCGTCTTTTCCATGCATACGTTGCTGGTCCTCCCGTGCCTCAGGTGTATCTTTTGTCTTCCCATACACGCCCAAGAAGCCAAGCAGGGTCATGCAAAGATTCTTCGTCACGTGCATCACGTCGATTGCAGAGCGGACCTCTAGGTCTTTCCAATAGGGCAGGTCCCAAAATATAGATTTCTTCTTCCACATGGATGCGTGTCCGTCAGCGTCATTCGGAACAGGTTGTCCGTCAGGACCCTTTCCAAAGACTGCCTTCAAATCCTTGACCATATCATGTACATCAGCACCAGTACGGTGGCGAGGCTTCGTCCGGTGATCCGCCTCACCTTTGAAATGCTTGCCTTTCTTTCTTATGGCATGCCCGCTCGGAAGAAATCGACGATGTCCCAGGTACACATTCTTCTTACAATTAGCCAAATATATACTGTCGGTATCATCCAAACAATGCGTGCATGCGCGGTATCCCTTGTTTGTCTGTCCTGAAAGGTTACTGAGAGCAGGCCAATCATTGATGGTCACGAACATCAACGCCTTTAGGTCAAATTCTTCCCCCATGTGCTCATCCCATGCACGTACACCTGTTCCATTCCACAGCTGTAAGAGTTCTTCAACTAATGGCCTTAGGTACACATCAATATCGTTGCCGGGTTGCTTAGGGCCTTGGATGAGCACTGGCATCATAATGAACTTCCGCTTCATGCACAACCAAGGAGGAAGGTTATACAAACATAGAGTCACAGGCCAGGTGTTATGGTTGCTGCTCTGCTCCCCAAAAGGATTAATGCCATCTGCGCTTAGACCAAACCATACGTTCCTTGCGTCATCTGCAAACTCCTTCCCATACTTTCTCTTGATTTTTCTCCACTGCGACCCGTCAGCGGGTACTCTCAACTTTCTGTCTTTCTTACGGTCTTCTCTGTGCCATCGCATCACCTTGGCATGCTCTTTGTTTTGGAACAAACGTTTCAACCATGGTATTATAGGAGCATACCACATCACCTTGGCAGGAATCTTCTTCCTGGGGCGCTCACCCTCGACATCACCAGGATCATCGCGGCTGATCTTATAGCGCAATGCACCGCATATCGGGCAAGCATTCAAATCCTCGTACTCACCGCGGTAGAGGATGCAATCATTAGGGCATGCATGTATCTTCTGCACCTCTAACCCTAGAGGGCAGACAACCTTCTTTGCTTCGTACGTACTCTTGGGCAATTCGTTGTCCTTTGGGAGCATATTCTTTATCATTACCAGCAACTTTCCAAATCCCTTGTCAGATACACCATTCTCTGCCTTCCATTGCAGCAATTCCAGTGTGGTGCCCAGCTTTTTCTTGTCACCTACGCAATTCGGGTACAACAATTTTTTGTGATCCTCTAACATGCGCTGCAACTTCTTCTTCTCCAAATCACTTGTGCAGTTTCTATTTGCATCGACAATGGCCCGACCTAGATCATCAACGGGCTCATATGATGCCTCTTCTTCAGCTTCTTCCCGCATTGCCGGCTTAGCTTCTTCCCGCATTACCAGCTCAGCTTCTTCCCTCATTGTTGTATCATCATATTCAGGGAACGCATGGCCAGGATAGCTGTCGTCGTCCTCTTCTTCTTCATTGTCTTCCATCATAACCCCTCTTTCTCCGTGCTTGGTCCAAACATTATAGTGGGGCATGAAACTGGACTCAAACAGGTGGACGTGAATGGTTCTTGATGTTGAGTAATTGTGACCATTCTTACAGCCATCACATGGACAAGGCATAAAACCATCTGCCCGCTTGTTTGCCTCAGCCGCAAGTAGAAAAGTATGCACGCCATTAATGAACTCGGGAGAGCATCGGTCATCGTACATCCATTGCTGGCTCATCTTCAATACACAGCACCGAAAACACCAAATTAATACAATACATGAAGTTCATACATAAAGTTCATACAACACTTAAATGCAACAAATAAATAACTCTCTAGCTAAAGAATTTAAATGCAACAACAAATGCGATCAAGATCGCAACTAAGGTAACAATTGATCCAACAGCATAATGATACCAAGCCTCACTATGAATGGCATATTTTGTAATCTTTCTAATCTTCAAGCGCATTTTCTCCATCTTAATCTTGTGATCATCGACGACATTGGCAACATGCAACTCCAATTCCATCTTCTCCCCCTCAATTCTTTTCAAATTTTCCTTCAAATCCTCATTTTCTCTTTCAACTAAATTTATCCTCTCGACAATAGGGTCGGTTGGAATTTCTGGTTCAACTACCTCCTACATACAAATATCTATGTCAACTTGATGGGCATAATTTTTCATAAACACGAAATGCAACAAATAGTTTTAAAAGAGAATATACCACATCCGAATCATAACCCGGACGAGGGCCGACGGGGACGGATATCAAAACCATGGCACTATGTATAACAAACAACGTATGGGTAAGATAATTATACGAGTAACTATATATCCAAATCACACAAACATCAATTTTTATATAAAACATTCATGAACAGGAGGCTCACCACAAGGTGGTGCCGGCGACGGGACGTTGCGGGCGATCGATGGTGGTTACGACGGAGATTTAGAAGGCACTAAGTAAACCACACATACATATGCAAACTAAGTGTTATTTTTGACCTCAAATTGCATATAAATAAAATACTAGCACATATATATAATTCCTCCCAAATTACTAAACTCAAAATTCAATCACTATATAAAGCATTGCACGAGCTAATCTAGCAATGAGAGATGAAAGGACAAAATTGCTAACCTTTGTGATCATTTGAATGGATGGGGGCCTTCAAATCTTGACAAATTTTGGGCAAAATGTGTGATGAGCTTGAGAGGAAGAGGGAAAGAATAGAGAGGAGAGGGGAAAGGGGAAGAACAGAGCGAGCTCGGGTGGACGAAGGGTCTATGTAGGACGACCTTTAGTACCGGTTCGTGATACGACCCGGTACTAAAGGTGATGGAGGGGCCCCGGACTGACAACATTCTGCCACCACTCACTTTAGTACCGGTTCGTGGCACGAACCGGTGCTAAAGGTTCGCCACGAACCGGTACTAATGATGTCCACCCGCCTAGCCGTTGGAACCGGCACTAATGGACACATTAGTGCCGGCTCAAATTCAAACCAGCACTAATGTGCTTCACATTTGACCCTTTTTCTACTAGTGACAAGATGGCCCAATACTTTTTGTAGCAAAGGACAAGCCTGGACAAACTATTATATGAAGTAAAGCGCTCCCGAGGACACATGGGAATTATCGTCAAGCTAGTTTTCATCATGTTCATATGATCCGCGTTTGGTACTTTGATAATATGATATGTGGGTGGACCGGTGCTTGGGTACTGTCCTTACTTGGACAAGCATACCACTTATGATTAACTCCTATTGCAAGCATCCGCAACTACAACAGAAGCATTAAGGTAAACCTAACCATAGCATGAAACATATGGATCCAAATCAGCCCCTTACAAAGCAACGCATAAACTAGGGTTTAAGCTTCTGTCACTCTAGCAACCATCATCTACTTATTACTTCCCAATGCCTCCCTCTAGGCCCAAACAATGGTGAAGTGTCATGTAGTCGACGTTCACATGACACCACTAAAGGGATGACAACATACATCTCATCAAAATATCGAACAAATACCAAATTCACATGACTACTTATAGCAAGACTTCTCCCATGTCCTCAGGAACAAACATAACTACTCACAAAGCATATTCATGTTCATAATCAGAGGGGTACTAATATGCATAATGGAATGTCGGTGGGAACGACACCTATGGGATCACAAGAATCCCTACTGTGGTTAGCAAGGCGCGGGGTCGTGAGAAGAGCGGATCAAACAGATAGCACACGGTTCGTTTATCCAGGTTCGGGCCGCGAGGATGCGTAAAACCCTACTCCTGCTTTGGTGGATTGTATATCTGTGTTCTTGAGCTAGCTATGGGGCGTGAGGAGCTCCAAAAAGCCGAATCCTTCCTCTGGTCGCCTCAGGCCTCCGTTTATAGAAAAAGGGGGTTGCCACAGTGGCACACAGGAGGTGGAAAGGGTACAGTGCTGTGAGGTTATCCCTCGCATCACATGACAAGGCACATTTAATGTGTCTTGCTTAGGTGTCCTTGCTTTATCGGGGACGGGGGAGAAACCTGTCTCGTCCGTCGCCGCTCCTTCTTGTGTCGACATGCGCCCTGGCCAGCGACGCATGCGATGCCATGTAGGTAGGCAGGCAGCTGAGATGGCGCAGTGGTGGGTCTTCACGAAGATCTGCATGCCGCCACGCGGGTGCCTGCCCAGCTGGTTGGGTCGGCAGCTACATGCATGCGGTGGTGGAGGTTTAGTCGGCGTGGGCCTGATGGTGGCCCTGCGGGTGTCCTCGACAAGGAACTTGCCGGGGCCCCGGCAAGGGTCTTGCCGAGGCGTCTGCTATCATCCCTCGCAAGGCGCTTGCCGGGGGCCTTGTGGTCTTCCTCGGCTGGGATCCCGCCAAGGGTTGTCGTCTCCTTAGTGCGTATCTGATCTTGAATGTCTTCACAAAGATCTGCATGCCGCCACGGGGATGTCTCCCGAATCCTTGCACTTTGGGGGCAGTGGACTCAAGGGTGATTTGCTCCGTAGGCGCGGGACGAGTCGCCGCGGCAAGGGTCTTGCCGGGGCTGCTAGAACTGTCTCCCGGCAAGGATCTTGCCGGGGGAGTCCGCTTCGTCCCCTTTGCTCTTTGTGGTCTTGGCCTTGGCGTCGTTCTAGTTCTCTTGAGCTTCGGTCTTACCCTGGCTCACCTCCCTTGCCTTGCTTGGTGTGGTGGTATCCGCGGCTCAGACTGCCCGTGCACAGTTATAGGGGTACAAAAAGTGTACCCCTCTTTTTGTACACCGACAGGAGCCCCCGGGCCTGGGCCACACATAAGCGCAACGCGCTGTTGGGCTAGGCCAAAAAACGGTGCACGGGCAGGCGGGGCGGTTTTTACCGCGGTAAGATTCTTCGCGCGCTGCGCTTCCCACGATTCCCGCGCGTGGCGCGGCGTGGGGAGGCGCGTGTGACGTGGGCGGCATGCGTGGGGTTGGTTCCCGCAGGCATGCGTCACATCATAGTAAAGGGGCGGTTCGCGCCTTCCCCATAAACGGAGGGAGGCGTGGAGGCGCGGCCCATTTACTGAATGGGGCTGAGGCGCGGTCTTCAAGGCGTCCACTCACCACGATCACGGGGTGGGGAGTGGTCCTCTCACCCGTCCCCTCAGTTCTGCACGTCCGCCACGTGTCTCCCATGCACCTGGGGTGGCAAACGGTGGAGGCGGGAAACCGAGCCGTCGCTGGTTGGGGCGGCGGGTCGGTCCTGGCTCCCTGCGCCTTCCGTATCTTGATTGGCCGAGCGGGGCGGCCGAGCCCCAACCCTGATCCTTTATAAAAAGCGGGAGGGGGGGATGGCGTCCCGCATTCTTTCATCTTCTTCTTCCTTCAGCTTCTGCTCCTCCCTTCCATCCGTCATGGAGAGAGGGAATCTCGGTCCTTCAACAGTGGCGGCGAGGGTCGCCGCTCGACAACGCGTCCCTCCTTCTCCTGCGCCTGTGGTGGCAGAGCCAGCCGCAAGGGGAAGGGGGAGGGGGCGAGGCCGTGGGCGAGGCCGGGGCGCTCGGGGAAGGGGAGGACGGGGCGACACATCGGCCTCGCCTCCGCCAGCAGCTCCTCCTCCAATGGAGGGCCATGTTGGGGATGACCCTTGTGAGTTCTTCGTCAGGCTGCGCCGGCCGCCGCGCCGTCACCTTCGTCTCCCGACTCCATTTGCGCGGGAGATGGAGCTGGATCCGCCGGAGTCGTTGCGACTGCACATGAGGGGCTGCGGGATCAGTGGCACGCGGGTCCGCGTCGACTTCCCCGCCCCTCACGTGATGTATCTTCGTCGGGGATGGAAGACGTTTGCTCATATCCACCGCTTGACGGAGGGGCTCACTCTCCATTTTAAGCTGATGGAGGGTGGCCTTCTCTCCGTCAAGGTCTTCAGGCTCTTTGGGACCCGTGCAAGGTGCTGCGTGGAGAGCTCTTCTGATAGTGAAGACTCCTCCTCGGGCGGGAGTGACGAGGAGGACAGCGGCAGCGACGACGAGGGTAGTAGGCGGCAGGATGATGGGTCCGACTAGGTGTCGGGTGCCGCTCCGTGCGGCACCAGCGACCCCATCATCCGTGTCGCCGGCTCCCTGAACTTCTCGGGGTCATCTCCTTGGGCGGCTGGCGTTGGGAGGCTGCGGAAGAGGAAGAGGGCGGGCGGCAAGGCCATCAAGTCGGAGTACGCGGGCACCGATGCCTTCGACGCGACGTCCTGCCGCCTCGTCTTTGAGCTCTGCTTCCGGCGCCGCCATCACCATCCAGCCTTTGGACGGCCACCAAGATGTTCTCTTGGTGTCTTCTGCCACCCGTAGCTCGCCTAGGCGCTCCTTTTGTCACTTTCGCCTCCTTGACCTGCCTCCTAAGGAGAAGGACAAGAAAGGGATTACGGGCACCTTATCTCTTTTTAGTTTGTAAGCCTTCGGGCCTTTGTTGAATTTAAAACTTGTAATCCCATCATTCATGTTTTTCATTCCCTATGGACTGTACCTGAGTGGAATGTTTTTTAATGAAAAAGGGATGCTTGCCGGGTCATTTGTTTGCGGGTGGAACCCACGACAAGGAGTAAATCATTGATATCTTCAAGATAAACATTTCCTTCCCCGGCAACAGGCCTTGCCGTCTCCCCACTTCGCTCGACCTTCCTCACGCCTTTGGCGGAGGCAGGGATGAGGCGGGTTCAGGCTCCTTGTTTCATCCTTTCGCTGCCGCGATTACGACCAAACCTGGCCCCAAGAACGAGCCCTAGGGCCTAGAGTTAGGGGAGCACGGTAGCTTAGGGGAAAACGAGGTTTCACATACCTCAGTCCATAATGGAATGCATGATAAGGGATGAAGAACTTATCTGAAGCTGCAGTCCCCGGCAACCCTGGTTCGCCGTGGGTGAATCTTTGCTCTTGCAGCCCCCGGCAATACTGGCTTGCCGGGGGCTAGATGCTGGTCTGTTCCTCTTTTTTTTCTCCCCAAGTGGTTTGGCACGGATATCTGTGTGTCCTGTGAACCAAAGAAGACAAAAGAAAGACAAAGAGACGCACACTCGACCTCTAAGCTAGGGGTTAGTCGCCGCTAAGCACTATCAACCCTAACCAAGGACGAGACTCGACCTAGCATGCATGCTATAACTTAGGGCGCCAACGCTTCATTTATTTATGCTCAGGGTCTGCGCCTAGCTTTGTACAAAGGGTTACATGCGTCATCGACAAGGCTCGTACAAAAGGTGGCTTGCCGGGGGGCCCGGCAAGCCGCGCCTCACGGGTAAAACTTGCGAAGATGCTCAATGTTCCAGCAGTTACTCACCGGAATGGCATCTTCGGTCTCCAGGCGGACTGCACCGGGCCTGGTGACTCGTATTACCTGATAAGGGCTTTCCCACTTTGGCGTCAACTTGTTGGAATTCTTGGCCGATTGAACGCGCCGAAGAACAAGGTCGCCTTCCTCAAAGCTTCGGGCATGAACCTTGCGGCTATGGTAGCGGCGCAAGGCTTGCTGGTAGCGCGCTGCTCTCACAGCCGCCCGAAGACGATCTTCCTCAAGGAGTGTTGCATCATTTTGCCGCAATTGCTCTTGCTCAAGCTCGTCATAAGTGAGTACTCGAGGTGACCCGTATATGAGTTCTGTGGGGAGAACTGCTTCTGCCCCGTATACCAGGGCAAAGGGTGTCTGGCCGGTGGCTCAATTTGGTGTCGTTCTGATTGACCAAAGAACCGCCGACAATTCATCAATCCAGCGCCTTCCACTCTTGTGCAGTCTGTCAAAGGTCTTTGTCCTCAGGCCTCGTAGTACTTCAGCATTTGCCCTCTCAGCTTGACCATTGCTTCGTGGGTGAGCAACGGAAGTGAAACAGACCTTGCTGCCGAGGTCTTGAATATATTGCATGAAGGTGTGGCTTGTGAACTGCGTGTCGTTGTCGGTGATAACCCTATTGGGTACACCAAAACGGCACACCAGTCCTTTGAAGAACTTGACAGCTGACTGTGCTGTGACCTTCCTAACTGCTTCCACTTCTGGCCACTTTGTGAACTTGTCGATTGCAACGTACAAGTACTCAAAGCCCCCGACAGCGCGAGGGAAAGGGCCCAGTATGTCGAGCCCCCAGACCGAGAAAGGCCAGGAGAGAGGAATGGTTTGAAGGGCTTGAGCTGGCTGATGAAGCTTCTTTGAATGGAACTGACACGCTTCACACCTGGTGACTAGTGTCGTCGCATGCTGGAGGGCGGTGGGACAGAAGAAGCCTTGCCGAAACACTTTGCCGGCAAGGGCCCTTGACCCGATGTGGGATCGACATATGCCTCCATGTATCTCCGCCAACATCCCCAGTCCTTCCTCTCGAGGGATACACTTCAATTTCACGCCGTTCGGCCTCTTTCTGTACAGGACATCATCGACGAACTGGTACATAGTAGAGCGACGGGCTACTTTTTCCGCTTCTTCCTGCTCCTGAGGAAGTTCCCCTGTTTGGAGGAATCAGACGGTATGCTGTGCCCACGCTAGAGCCTGGGGCTCGATGACGAGGACTAAAGGCATTTCCTCCGCTATCAGAGTGGCTGTCTCCATGGCAAGAGCTTGATGCTCTGTCGGAGCTAGCCGTCCCGTGGCGGGCTCAGTGTCTCCGGCAACATCCTTGCCGGCGGCTTCGGGGAGCTCAGCGGGAAAGTATTTGCCGGGCCTTGATTTTCTCCTCCTGTTCTGCTCTGTTGATGGATCAATGGATGGCTGAGTTAGCCGAAGCACAAAGGTACCTGGTTCCACAGGTAGCTTGAGGACAGCGCGTTTTGACAGGTAATCGGCGATATCATTCTCCGCTCGGGGAACGTATTCTGCATGTATACCGTCAAAACGCTCTTCCAGCTTTCTCACTTCATCGACGTAGGCCTTCATCAACGGGCTCTGGTAATCCTTGTTTACTTGCTTGATGACAAGTTGCGAGTCGCCTCTGACGATGAGTTTCTTGATTCCGAGGTCCGCCGCGATCCTAAGACCGGCAAGCAGCCCTTCGTACTCAGCCGTATTGTTTGTTGACACCTCCCTGGGGAAGTGCATCTGGATCACGTACTTGAGGTGCTCTCTGGTGGGCGCGACAAGCAGTACGCCAGCCCCGGCGCCTGGCGGCAACGCAACCAGCAAGCCGACACACATCCTTGACTCGCTTGGGCGCTTCAATCTGCTCTATAGCTTTGATCTTGTCCGGATTGGCCTCTATCCCACGCTGTGACGCAAAGAACCCGAGAAGCTTGCTAGACGGGACGCCGAAGACGCACTTCTCAGGGTTCAGCTTGAGATTGATCTTGCGTAGGTTTGCAAATGTTTCTTGTAAATCTGATATGAGGGTTGCCCTGTTCTTGGTTTTGACCACTATATCATCCATATAAGCTTCCATATTTCTATGGAGCTGGGGTTCAAAACCAATCTGGACCGCCCTTGCAAACGTTGAACCAGCACTCTTCAACCTGAAAGGCATCCGTATAAAGCAATACGTACCACATGGGGTGATGAATGCCGTTTTCTCTTCATCTTCCCTTGTCATGAAGATCTGGTGGTAGCCGGAGTAGGCATCGAGGAATGACAACAGATCACACCCAGCTGTGGAGTCAACAATCTGGTCGATGCGCGGCAACGGGAAGGGGTCTTTGGGACAAGCCTTATTAATATCTGTGTAATCAATACACAGCCTCCACTTCCCATTTGCCTTGCGCACTACCACCGGATTGGCCAACCACGTTGGATGGAGCACTCCTCTTACCAAACCTGCTGCTTCCAGTTTCCGGATCTCCTCTCCGATGAACTCTTGTCGTTCCAAAGCTTGCTTTCTGACCCTCTGCTTGACGGGCCGCGCATGAGGACAGACAGCAAGGTGGTGCTCAATCACCTCCCTGGGAACGCCGGGGATGTCGGATGCTTGCCATGCAAACACATCGACATTCGCCCGTAGGAAGGTGACGAGCGCGTCTTCCTATTTGTCGTCAAGGGTGGAGCTTATGGTAAAAGCTCCTCCCGTGCCGTCCTCCTTGACAGAAACCTTCTTGGTTCCCGGCGGTGTGGCCCTGGACTTCTTGTTTCTGTCGGCGGAGCTCTCTGGCACGTCCTCGACGGGAGCGCTACACTCTGAAGAGGTGCGCTTGCCGGAGTGGGTGCCTGAGGTCTCACCGGTCTTCTTCTTTTGCCTTCCCGGGGCTCCAGTGGCAGGAGCAAGCGCCTTAGCAGTGGCGGCTGCTGCAACTGCTTGTTGGTAGAGTTGGTCAGCGCAAATTAGCGCATCCTTCTTGTCTGATGGGACGGTGATGATCGTCACAGGCCCCGACATCTTCAGGGTGTTGTAGGCGTAATGTGACGCCGCCATGAACTTGGCCAGCGCTGGGCGGCCAAGGATCCCGTTGTAAGGCAAGGGGATCTTGGCAACGTCGAACACAATCCTTTCTGTCCTGTAGTTCAGATCACTCCCAAAAGTCACGGGCAACGTGACCTTTCCCTTTGGTTGACTTCTTCCTGGGTTGACCCCGTGAAACATGCCCGCCTCTTCGAGGTCTTCATCAGGAATCTGCAATTTCTCGATCACGGCAGGTGAGATTAAGTTCAGACTGGCCCCGCCATCAACTAGCATCTTTGTCACCTTGAGGTTGCGTATTGTTGGTGAAACCAACAATGGCAAGCACCCGACTGCAGTAGTGCGATCAGGGTGATCCTCAGTGTCAAAAATGATAGGTGTGATGGACCACTTCAGCGGCCTTTGGGCATCAAACGACGGTTTCGCTGCTGTAATCTCACGCGCCCACTGTTTAAGCTAGCGGTGAGAGGTATGCAACGAGGCGCCACCATCGACGCACATGGCCTCTGTAGCTTTCTGAAATTCATGGTCACCAGACTCATCATCCTCTTCGTGATCATTGTCTTCTGGCTTTTTGTCACGGCCCCGGGCGGGCCTCTCCCGCTGTTTATCTTTTCCGCGACGGCCCGCCTGGCCGTCACGCTTCTTGCCGGACCCCTCAGCACCGTCCTGGCCTTTCTCCTTGTCCCGCCTCTCATATTCAGCCCTCTGCTTCTCAGCAAGGAGCTCAACCTGTCGGCAGTTCTAGAGATCATGGCCTTTGGTGCGATGGATCTTGCAGTATTGCTTGTCGGAGTTTCCTGGCTTCTCGGCAGCCGCCAAGGCCCGGCACGCGACACATCCGGCAATTTCCTTGCCACTGCCTTGGTTTTCTTGGCGGAGCCGGCGCCGTCAGATCCCTCGACGGCAAGCACAGCTTTACCTTTGCGCTTCCTGTTGCGGCGCCGGCCTTTCTTCGCCGGGGCGGCAGTATCCTCATTTGAGGAGTCGGTTTCCACGCCGGCATCTTCGCCGGGGTACTTCCTTCCCTCTTTAGCTCGGGCACATCTGTCAGCAAGAACATAGAGTTCTGCCACATCTTTCACCTTGTTCATTGCCAGTTCTTCGCGCATCTTGCGGTTACGCACGTTCTGATGGAACGCGCTGATGATGGCGGCAGGGTGAACATTAGGGATATTGGACTGTACCCGGCTGAACCTCCATATATACTTGCGTAGACTCTCGCCTCCCTTCTGGGGAATGACATGCAGGTCGCTTGCTTGGCCATGGGCTTGGTGACCTCCAGTAAAGGTGCCCACAAACTCATGGCACAAATCCGACCAGGAGGAAATAGAGTCTACTGGCAAGTGCATCAACCACGACATGGCGTTGGGTTTAAGAGCCAATGGAAAGTAATTCGCAAGCACCTTATCGTCGCGGGCTCCGGCAGCTTGCATCGCGATGGTGTAGATGCTGAGGAACTCAGACGGGTGAGTCTTGCCGTTGTACTTTTCACCAACGTCAGGTTTGAAGGCGTGGTGAGTGGGCCACTGGAACTGCCGCAGCTCACGGGTAAAAGCCGGACAGCCTACCTCGTAAGGTAGGCCTCCAGGGCTCTCCGGGGCCGGGTGGTTCACAGCAGGCCCTGCTCGCCTGTCTGACTGGTGGCACGCTCCGCGCCGGCGCTCGATAGTGGTTCGAGCGTCTTCATGGGCTCGTTCCCGAAGAACTTGGCGCTGGTCACAGTGGGTCCACGGGTCAGACGATGCTATGGAGATGTCGTGCCCACGACGTCGCGATGAGCTGGCGTCCGCGGTACCGGATGGGGAAGAGGTGAATGCACCGTGGTCGCGGCGCCATCGGCTTTTCCGCCACTTGTCCATGGGACTCCATCAGAGCGTCGACCCGGGGGGCCCACCGGACTTGGTTCGTCTTTGTTGGCCACCGCAACAAGGCTTCGGATAGTAGCTCTCCATTCGTCGAGTTTCCCCATAGTGGGAGGAAAGTAGAGGAGCAACTGCGCACGCGCCAGGGCCTCTGCTGGCGTCGGTGGCAGCGAAACCTGCACGGATCGCGACGCGCTTCGACTTCTGACCATGTCAGAAGGAGCTCTATCGCGACCCCGTGGTCGCATGCCGTTTTCACCAGCGCCTCGGCGAGTGGGAAGGTCTTCTACGTCCCGGGAGTGGCGCTCGGGGCTCTTCCCGCGGCGACGCCCGGGATCTTCGGCATGATTACGCCGTTCGTCGCGTGCTGCCTGGGAGGAGCGCGCTGTTGGCGCCGGCGTGGGAGTCTTGGAGGCCCTTGCGTCACCTTCGGGCGGGGCGACGATGACCCTGGAAGGCCCCGCTCCACCCGCGAAGGGCTTGGCTCCGCCTTTGGATTTGGCGACGTGTGGCCCGTTACCAGGCGCACAAACATCGCCGCCTCCCAAACTCCGGCTGCTGGGATGGTGTTGGTGTTTGCGAGCAGCGCCCCGGGTCCTTTCTACGACTGGTCCGCTGCTCGCCCGCATCGGGACGGGCTGTCCGGCTTCCGACTGGCCAACCGCCACCATCGTCTTCTTCTTGGGCGCCATGATGATGAAGAAGCGCCGAACTAACTGCTAAAGCCGATTCTCACAACTGCTTCCCCTACCTGGCGCGCCAAAGATGTCAGTGGGAATGACACCTATGGGATGACAAGAATCCCTACTATGGTTAGCGGGGCGTGGGGTCATGAGAAGAGCGGATCAAACAGATAGCACACGGTTCGTTTATCCAGGTTTGGGCCGCGAGGATGCGTAAAACCCTACTCCTGCTTTGGTGGATTGTATATCTGTGTTCTTGAGCTATCTATGGGGCGTGAGGAGCTCCAAAAAGCCAAATCCTTCCTCTGGTCGCCTCGGGCCTCCTTTTATAGAAAAAAGGGGGTTGCCACAATGGCACACAGGAGGTGGAAAGGGTACAGTGTTGCGAGGTTATCCCTCGCATCACATGACAAGGCGCATTTAATGCGTCTTGCTTAGGTGTCCTTGCTTTATCGGGGACAGGGGAGAAACCTGTCTCGTCCGTCGCCGCTCCTTCTTGTGTCGACACGCACCCTGGCCAGCGACGCCTGCGATGCCATGTAGGTAGGCAGGCAGCTGAGGTGGCACAGTGGTGGGTCTTCACGAAGATCTGCATGCCGCCACCTGAGTGCCTGCCCAGCTGGTTGGGTCGGCAGCTGCATGCATGCGGTGGTGGAGGTTTAGTCGGCGTGGGCCTGATGGTGGCCCTGCGGGTGTCCTCGGCAAGGGCCTTGCCGGGGCCCCGGCAAGGGTCTAGCCGAGGCGCCTGCTATCATCCCCGGCAAAGCGCTTGCCGGGGTCTTGTGGTCTTCCTCGGCTGGGATCCCTCCAAGCGTTGTCGTCTCCTTAGTGCGTATCTGATCTTGAATGTCTTCACAAAGATCTACATGCCGCCACGGGGATGTCTCCCGAATCCTTGCCCTTTGGGGGCAGTGGACTCAAGGGTGATTTGCTCCGTAGGCGCGGGACGAGTCGTCGCGGCAAGGCTCTTGCCGGGGCTGCTAGAACTGTCTCCAGCAAGGATCTTGCCGGGGGAGTCCGCTTCGTCCCCCTTTGCTCTTCATGGTCTTGGCCTTGGCATCGTTCTAGTTCTCTTAAGCTTCGGTCTTACCCTGGCTCACCTCCCTTGCCTTGCTTGGTGTGGTGGTATCCGCGGCTCAGACTGCCCGTGCATAGTTATAGGGGTACAAAAAGTGTACCCCTCTTTTTGTACACCGACATGGATCTGAACATATGATCTTCCACCAAGTAAACCAACTAGCATCAACTACAAGGAGTAATCAACACTACCAGGAACCCACATGTACTAATCTGAGGTTTGGATACAAAGATTGGATACAAGAGATGAACTAGGGTTTGAGACGAGATGGTGCTGGTGAAGATGTTGATGGAGATTGACCCCCTCCCGATGAGAGGATCATTGGTGATGACGATGGCGATGATTTCCCCCTCCCGGAGGGAAGTTTCCCCGGCAGAACAGCTCCACCGAAGCCCTAGATTGGTTCTGCCAAGGTTCCGCCTCGTGGCGGCGGAGTTTCGTCCCATGAGCTAGCTTATGATTTTTTCCTCGACGAAAAACTCCATATAGCCAAAGATGGGCATCGGAGGGCCACCAAGGGCCCACGAGGCAGGGGGCGCACCCAGGGGGGTAGGGCGCGCCCCACCCTCATGGACGGTGGGTGGCCCCCCTCTGGTATTTTTTTCGCCCAATATTTTTTTATATTCTGAAACGTCCTCCCGTGAAGTTTCAGGACTTTTGGAGATGTGCAGAATAGGTCTCTAATATTTGCTCCTTTTCCAGCCCAGAATTCCAGCTGCCGGCATTCCCCCTCTTCATGTAAACCTTGTAAAATAAGGGAGATTAGGCATACGTATTGTGACATAATGTGTAATAACATCCCATAATGCAATAAATATCAATATAAAAGCATGATGAAAAATGGACGTATCAAAAATCCCACTGTTTCATATAAGCTTCACATTCCGTTCATCAACCTGATAGTACCTATCATTCTAATAAATGCAATCAAAACTTGGAGACTCCCAATTACGAAAAGCACAAGCATTGAACAAAATGAGATGGAACATACATGGCATAATTCGTTTTGCCCAATTCACCCGAAGTAACCGGCCGGTGATACAACCAGTTGTAGCAGTCAAGCAGCTTACAGATCTGTTTAATTAACTGCAAAGAGGAGAGAGCACTCTTACCTGAAATCGGTGAAAATCACTACCAGATCCGCCCAATATATGGCCAGTATCTGTACTGTAGTGTGACTGAGCCAGAGATACTTGAGATGGCGCAACCTTTTGGCTAATGCATCAATTCACAAAATAGCCAGAACACATAAACAAAGAATACTCACCGTGTGGCCTAGACAAACATCAGCGTGCCCTCGCTGGCTACCGCCCGCACACACCTGGCCGCTGCCTGTGGCATGCTCGCGCATACCATTATCGTGAGCATCGACCATGCACCCCCTGCCTTGCTGATAACCCACAAGTATAGGGGATCGCAATAGTTTTCGAGGATAGAGTATTCAACTCCATATAGCCAAGTATTAGCAGTTGAGTTGTCAATTCAACCCCACCTGGAAACTTAATATCTGCAGCAAAGTGTTTAGTACCAAAGTAATATGATAGTAGTGGTAACGGAAGCAAAAATAATATTTTTGGTTTTATAGTGATTGTAACAGTAGCAACGGAAAAGTAAATAAGCGAAGACCAATATATGAAAATGTAACAGCCTGGATTTTGACCCTTTTCTTTTTCTTTTAATTTAATTGGTTTTTGCTCTGTTTTTCCTTTTGGAGTGGTTCTGTGGCCTTGCCACCTGGGAAATCACCTTCATTTCCTCTCCCCAAGTGACTCATGATCCTCAAAACCTTGCCAAGATCATGTCACTTCACTCCTTGACCAAACCCTAATTTCTTTTTCTCATGAAAATTCCTTTTTCTATTAAAGGAATAACCCTATCCGCCCTAGGTTGTGAAGCAATCTATATTTATGCCCATCCAAAAATCCCCAAATAATTCTTATAAATTGTTTGGGTCATATCTTCCTCAAATATGGCAAAATATTTCATTGGCCATATTTCTCATCATGCTCAATAAATTCATTTCCTATTCTATCCTAAATGACACATTGTGAAGCAAGTGCTATTTATCTTTTCCCATTTGACTCCAAACTTCTTGGAAATATTTTCCTGTCCAAATAATCGACCTGTGCCAAAATGCAACTTTATTTGCCTATCCAAACTTCCTCAGTGATTTTTCAAAGTTCCTGTCTGAGGGAAGCCTTTGTGAAGGAAGTGATACCTAGGGTTATCTAAATGAGTTGAAAGTTTTCACACTACTTCATGTGCTCATATTATGACACTCCTCCAAATTTCAGCCCCATCCAATCAGCTATGTGATAACAGGACCAAATCTTTTGTTCCAGCAATATTTTCAGATTGTGAAGCAAGTACATTTTATATTGCTTCATTTTGCCTGAACATTTTCCAGCGCATTCTCATGACCATAAAACCTCTCTCCACCAAATTTGGGACCAATTCATCTAGACAATACTCCTCTAGAATTTTTGCAAGTTTCTGTCCAGAGGAGATGTTTGTGAAGAAAGTACCACTTTGGCTTGTCCAATTGGTATGAAATTTTTACAGCATATTAATATGACAAAATAATTAGGCCTTGCCAAATTTCAGCTCAAGTGGCTTCTCGATGTGAGTGCATCATCCAAATCTTGATTCTGAACTGAATATGCAGTTGTGAAGCAACTATATTCATTACTGGTCCAAATCTTCTCAAAGTTACCAGGATGAAAGTCCTTATTACCATAAACCTCGCAGACAACTCCATTGATCACAATCACCTTCCTGTTGATCACCAGTGCTCATCCAAGTTTACTGCAGTAAACTTCAGAGGATGATTACCATTTAACCAGAGCACTTTTCACTGATCTACCACCTCAGTTGCAACCTCCCCTGGATGAGCTACGCACTAGACAACATGTTCAAGCCCCTCTCCCCCGGTACATGCCAGTGCACGCGGTGACCGCGATAATGGCATCACAATGCACGCGCTTTGTGTGCAGTGGCCGCGTCCAGTGGTCGTTTGTGCTGCGGCACCTCCTCATCTCGTCGCCTTCGGGCGCGTGACCGTGTCCATTGTCTTCCTCTCGCCGTCGCCGTTCCCCTGGACCCGTCTCCCCCTCCGTCCATTTCCTCACTGACGCTCACTGCCGAACGCCCACGGGGGCACAGTGCTCCATTTGGCTCTGAGCTCACCTCGGCCACTTCCTCCCTGCGCTCTGTTTGCCTCCTCTTCCCCGTGAGAGCCCCCACCGCTCCTCCTACGTCGTCTACCTCTGAGATTGCAAGCGTGGGCACGCGTCCGCGGCACCGGACACGCGTCCACGGAGACGTCAGCTCGCCTCCTCCTCCCTCTGCCTATATATGGCCACCCGAGCCTCCCCCGAGCATCTCATCGTCATACTCACACTCCACTAGCCCTCCCCAGTCTCTCACCGGAGCCCGAGAGCCTCTTCTCACTTCCAATGGCCGCCTTGGCCGCCGATGGCCTCTGCTCAAATTCGAGCGAGCCAAGCATCCCCTCCCTCCCTCTCCACCACCACAGCTCCACCCACTCCCTGATGCATCTCTCCCTTAGCTCAGTTCGCCGGCGGATCCACCATGACCTCGGCCCCATCTTCACCGACGCCGGCCATCCGCCGCAGCGAACGCAGTTGCCGTTCCCAAGCTCCCCATCGTCTACAACCCCCGGGGTCGCCTCCGCCGCGTTCCCCTGCATTCGTGGATAGGTCAAGCGCCGCCTGCGGTGGCCGGTAGCACCGACAGGCCTCGTCGGCGCCGGCTCTGCCTCGGCTAGGTGCGGGCGCGAGCGAGGAGAGGAAGGAGACGATGCCCTCCCTGCCAGCTGGCCGCGGGCCCCGCATGTCAGCGAGATAAGCCCCGGCCCCGCCTCCGCTAACGTGGATAAGTGGCCGCGTCTTTCTCGGAATACGCTTTCCCTTAACCGAAAACGTATTCAATTTCTTCTTCGGGCGAGAATGCGTTTTCCTCTCTGGAAAACGTATTTTCAGAAAAGGCGAGTTCTGTTTTCCTGTCCATGCCCTGTTTGTGATGATTTCTTACAGATAGGCCCCTGGTAGAAAAACCCTTATATATTTTTACTCCCAACTCCAAATGAGGTGATTCCAAAGCCCATGTCTTCGTTTCGTCGAGCCCGTTCTGTTTGTTTCATTTTCACTATGGGTTGACATTCTGAAAATGACCATTTTGCCCTTGTGCTTAATCAGCCCCTCCGAGAGAGAACATTTTGTGGTGATTCTTTCCGTGAGCTTCTCGCACTTCTTCCCGATGATTTCATCTACCCCAGGCAAGCCACAACCACCATTTGCATGATAGTCATGCAGTAGCATTGGTTTTCAACTTGAATCTTTAATAATTGTATGATTGTTTTGCTACTGTTGTCGTTAGTTCGGTTATGCTTATGGATCGCTGGTTACCATCATGTTATGCTTTCTTGCACCGTGTCATCATAAACTACTTGTTAGTCTTACTTTCATATTGCTATGCTTGGTAGTAGTACATGTTGGGTTGGTCATGTTCTTTGGTGCATGACTAATGTCGGTTACCGAGTACTGTTAATATGCATTGTTCCTTTGCTGCTAGTTGGTTAAGTGTTTACTCGGTAATGTTATTAATGAGCTCTTGCATGGTATTTATGGTTGATGCTAGTGGTCAGGTTATGCTATGAGTAGTGTTGTACTTGTAATATTCATGCTTGTCATTATGCCATGCTCAGTTGGAGATGATTCATTGTTGATATGGTGGATAGTTATGTTGCACCCGTGCTTATGTTGATATCATGCTCATGCATTGTAATTTCATCATGTTATTTTATCATGGCTCAGCATATTGCATTCAAGTTTAACCGGATTAAAGTGAACTTGAACAACTGTTGGCTGAGTCATGGTGCCACCATATCAAACTAACCAGTGCAACCACGCTTAGCTTTGTGGGAAAGTCCTAACTGGGTCTATTTTCGTGCCTCTCGCCGGTGCCTACAACGAGGGAAGGTTATGGGCCCGCGCTACCCTGATCAGGTAGGCGGACATAAGTCTTGTGTGCCCGTTGTTGTTGTTATGGATCCTTGTCCCCGGGTGGGACCGTTTATGTTTTGCCACGACGGTGGCCGTTGGTGCCTTTGGTAGGCACGGGGCCACCCAGGACTTAGCCCAGAGGGGAGTTGGTCGGAGTGGCGGGGAGAGTGTCATGGCAGTAGGACGGTTTTGTTGAAACGCTATTGGTCCACCCGAATGGGAGTGCGAGGCCATGGGTTCCGTAGTGTGGGTACAGTGTACTAACCTTTGCAGAGTGTATATTAAATCTATTGGTAGCCGCGCCCGTGGATAATGTCCCAGTTCGTAGTCGGTCACACTATGGGTCAACAGTAATAATAATAATGTGCTTAATAACAACCACGGTTCGATGAGGAGATAAGTTGGTTGTGATCGCCGGAAAGATCACCGTTTGAGACCAAGTGTTGGTCATGGTTGTGATCGCCGGAAAGATCACCGTTTGGTTACGACGTAACCCGTTGAACCAAGAGTGGTTCCGTTTGTGATCATGAGATGATCACCGTGGTATTGAGGATACCGATTTGTTGGATATTCGTGATGTTGTGCGAGAATCATGGGTAAAGATCAAGCTCCTTGTGATCATTTAATGATTACTACGGTATTGTTTATACCAAGTTTGATTTGATCCTGAGATGATCGTGTGATGTCCGAGGTTGGTAAGTGATGCATGTGATGGTTACAAATTAACCCGAGCAGATAAATGGTGCATATAGTGCCATCATGTTGCATGCTAGTATCGTTAGATTCATATGTTCATGCCATCCTCATATTTTTCTAGTTGTATCATGTTGTTCAGGCTATGCTGTTCGAATAATATGATGTTAATCCGTGTTTAACCTGTAATTGCCATGCTGTTGTATGTCTTGAATGCTTCTGGTTATTGTGAGCTTGCAAGTACATTCAATGTACTGACCTGGCGTGTCATGGCAGTTTGCAGGGCATGCTGTGATTGCTTGATTGCTTGTCGTGGTTTTCATTCGTGCGAGCTAGGATAAGCGTTCTAGCCAGAGTCCCTGTGGAGTGGAGTTCACCACTGTCATCGTTGTTCCGCTGCTAGAAGTTTTTCCGCTGCATCGTGTTGTTCTGCTGCTTGCATGGAGCAACCGTGGCAGGCGTAGTGTCGCCGTGTCGATATTATTCACTGTAATATGGGAGACCTTGTATTCATATTCGTGTAATAATAGAAAGCTGGTTTGTTCTATGCTAAGCAATGCCGTATTCCAGAAGACTTCTCCTCGATCTCTGGGCTGGAAGACGGGGCGTTCCAGTTTCTCTGAGCCAGGGTGCCACAGAAAAGCTCGTAGGCAATGGATTAGTGATGGATAATTATGTCGGATGTGATCAGTCATGCAACAGTTATAACATAGGGTGACACGGAACTAGCTCCAATTCATCAATGTAATGTAGGCATGTATTCCGAATATAGTCATACGTGCTTATGGAAAAGAACTTGCATGACATCTTTTGTCCTACCCTCCCGTGGCAGGAGGGTCCTATTGGAAACTAAGGGATATTAAGGCCTCATTTTAATAGAGTACCGGACCAAAGCATTAACACATAGTGAATACATGAACTCCTCAAACTACGGTCATCACCGGTAAGTATCCTGATTATTGTCACTTCGGGGTTAACGGATCATAACACATAATAGGTGACTATAGACTTGCAAGATAGGATCAAGAACTCACATATATTCATGAAAACATAATAGGTTCATATCCGAAATCATGGCACTCGGGCCCTAGTGACAAGCATTAAGCATAGCAAAGTCATAGTGCCGGGGTTTCTGATCCACGGGCACCTATGGGACCGGCGGACCGGGTCCCTTTTGGTTCGGCGGGGGGCGGAGGTTGCGCAAAGAGCAGATCGAGGCGAAGCAAGCGGGCGGTTGGTCGTGCGAGGAGTAAATCTAGGTGAAGCACGCGAGCGATTTACCCAGGTTCGGGCCGCAAGGATGCGTAAAACCCTACTCCTGCTTTGTGGATTGGTATTGATTTCTAGCTCGGGAGCGAGCGTGAGTGTGTGGGATTGCTGAACCTCGCGAGAGCTCTCGAGGTGGCCGACCCCCTCTACGTTGCACACGGGCCTCCTTTTATACTCAAGGGGTTACCGACATAGAGCAACGGGGGCCAAGGGAAAAATGGAAAGGGTGCCGTGGGTAGGCACAGCTAGGTGCTGTAGTAGGCACAGCTAGCTGCTACAGTGTTATCATACCTAACCCTGATGGCAGGGGACAAGGGCATTAAATGCCCGTCTGTGTCGCCTAGACGGCACCGAAAGGGACCGCTAGGGACGCCACCGTCTTGCCACGATGGTTGTCTTGTCAGCGCCTGCGTGCCACCGCACGCCCCTAGCTGCACAGCCTCCTGCCACGTGCGCTCGGGAGGGGCCCCGGAGCGACACGTGGGTGGATGTGCTGGAGCGCGGGCGTGGAGTGGGGGCTTGTCGCGGCAAGCGCCTTGCCGCGGCCGTCGGCTTGTCGCTTCCGGGAACTTGTCGCTCGCGGGCCTTGTCGGGGCGCGTAGTGCGCCGCGGCAAGATCCTTGGAATGCCCCGGACGGCCTTCCCGGCAAGCGCCTCTTGCCGGGGTCTTGGGACGCTTCTGATGACCTTCCCGGCAAGCTCCTCTTGCCGGGGTCTTGCCTTCTTCCCGGCAAGCTCCTCTTGCCGGGGTCTTATCTTGAGTACTTTGTTCTTGAATGGTCTTCAGAGGGACCACAAGGAATCTTGGCGGTGACCTGGCAGGCCTTGCCGCGGGACGCTGCGACTGCCCGTGCACAAGTTCGGGGTACAAGGGTACCCCTACTCTAGTACACCGACAGGAGCCCCCGGGCCTGGGCCAGACACGGTGCCGAGCGCTGTTGGGCCAGGCCCAAAACAGTGCACGGGCACGCGCAGCCTAGGTCACGCCGCATATCTCTCCGCTTCCATCGCGCACGCCCGTAACGGCGCGCGTCGAACGCGGCGTCATGGGTGACGCGGGCGGCGCGCGCGCGTGGGGCTAAGCCCCACGAGCATGCGCCAAACCATGATGAAGGGGAACGACCCACGCCCTCTTCTCCAAACGGAGGTAGGCGTGGGAGCGTGGCGCATTTACTAGACGGGGCCGGTGCGCGATTTCCAAAGCGCCCACTCCCCGAGATCACGGGGTAGGGTGAGGCCGCCCAATCCGTTGCCTCAGTTCTGCATCTCCGCCACGCGGCTCCCATGCATTTGGGATCGCGGACGGCGGGAGCGGGAACCTGGGCCGTTGCGAGCAGAGGGGACGGGTCGGCCCGCCTCCCTGCTCTTCCTGTGCCTTGATTCGCTGAGCGGGGCGGCTGGGCTCCCACTTCGCCCCTTTATAAGGAGCGGGAAGGGAGCACCGAAGCCTGCACTCTCCCGTCTCCTCTTTTCTTCAGCTTCTGCTCCCCTTTCTCTCATTCGCCATGGAGAAAGGGAATCCTGGGCCTTCATCGGTGGCGGCGAGGGTCGCCGCCAGACAGCGCACCCTCCCCTTTTCTTCGCTCGTGGTGGCAGAGCCAGCCGTAAGGGGAAGAGGGAGGGGGCGAGGTCGTGGACGGGGTTGAGGACGAGGTCGAGGCGCTCGGGGAAGAGGCGGATGGGGCGACGCGCCAGCTTCGCCCCCGCCGGCGGCTCCTCCCCCCGCGGCGGTCCATATAGGGGACAACCCTTGCGAGTTCTTCGTCAAGCTGCGCCGGGCGCCTCGTCGTCGCCTCCGGCTTCCGGCTCCGTTCGCGGGCGCGATGGAGTCGGACCCGCCCGAGACTCTGAGATTACACATGAGGGGCTGTGGGATCAGCGGCACGCGAGTCCGCGTGGCGTTCCCAGCCCCTGGTGTGATGTATCTCGATCGAGGGTGGAAGACGTTCGCCCGCATCCACAGCTTGACGGGGGGACTCACCCTCCATTTTAAGCTGGTGGAGGGCGATCTCCTTTCCGTCAAGGTCTTCGGGTGCTTCGGCACCCGGGCGAAGTGCTGCGTGGACAGCTCCTCCGATAGCGAAGGCTCCTCCTCGAGCGAGAGTGACGAGGAGGAGAGCGGCAGTGATGGTGAGGGTGGCGGCCGGCAGGACGGCGGCTCCGACTAGGTGTCGGGCGCCGTCTCGTGCGGCACCGGCGACCCTATCATCCGCGGCGCCGGCTTCTTGAACTCCCCGGGGGCGTCTCCTTGGGCGGCTGGCGTAGGGAGGTCGCGGAAGGGGAAGAGGGCTGGCGACAAGGCCGTCAGGTCAGAGTACGAGGGCGTGGTGCCCTCGACAGCGTGCTGACGTCCTGCCGCCCCTCCTTCGCACCCTTCTCCTGGCGTCGCCATCACCGTCCGGCCCCCGGATGTTCTCTTGGTGTCTTCTAGCACCTGTAGCTCGCCTTGGCGCCCCTTTCCCCTTTTCGCCTGCTTGTTCTACCTCCTGAAGAGAGGGACAGGAAAATGATTACGGGCACCTTATCTTTTTAATTGTAAGCCTTCGGGCCTTTAGCTGTATCTTGTAATCCTCTCTTTCATGTTTTTCATCCTCTATGGACTGTACCCGTATGGGATGTTTTTTGATGAAAAGGGGATGTTTGCCGGGTTATTTGCCTCGCGGGTCGAACCCACGCCAAGGAGCAAATCCTTGGTATCTCTCGGACAGGCATTCCATTCCCCGACAACAAGCCCCGCCGCCTTCCCACGCCGCTCGACCTTTCTCACGCCTTTGACGGAGGTGGGAACGAGGTGGGCGCGGCCTCCTCGTTTCATCCCTTCTACTGCCGCGACTACGACCAAACTTGGCCCCGGGAACGCGCTCCAGGGCCTAGAGTCGGGGAAGCACGGCAGTTTCCGGGAAGAAACGGGGTTTCGCATTCCCCAGTCCATAAGAGGATGCATGAAGTGGGATAAAAGACTTATCTGATATTGCAGCCCCCGGCAACTCCGGCTTGCCGGGGGGGCATCTTGGCATTCGCAGCCCCCGGTGTTCTTGCTGGGGCCCAGGTGCCGGCACGCCCTTCTTCTCCTTTTCGCCTCCAGGTGGCCTGGCCAGGACGTGCGAGCCCTGCGAACGAAGGAAAAGCAAAGGGACGGACACTCGACCTCTAAGCTAGGGGTTAGCCGCTGTTAGGGACTATCGACCCTAACCAAGGACGAGACTCAGACTCAATCTAGCATGCATGCTATAGCCCCCGGGGTATGCAGCGCTTCATTTCTGGTGCTCAGGGTCTGCGCCTGGCTCTGTACAGAGGTTTACATGCAACAGCGGCAAGACTCGTACAGAAAGGTGGTTGCCGGACGGGGTCCGACAACCGCGCCTTACGGGTAAAACTTACGAGGATGCTCGATGTTCCAGGAGTTGCTCACTGGAAAGCCATCTTCGGTCTCAAGGCGGACAGCGCCAGGCCTTGTGACTCGTTTCACCCGGTAAGGGCCTTCCCACTTCGGCGTCGACTTGTTTGGATCTTGGCCGACTGAACACGCCGAAGAACAAGGTCGCCTTCCTCGAAGCTTCTGGCACGGGCTGGGAGCGACGGCTCGCACAGCGGCCTGAAGATGATCTTCCTCGAGGAGCAGCGCGTCATCTTGCCGCAGCCGCTCTTGCTCAAACTCATCATGAGCGAGCACTCGAGGTGACCCGTATACGAGTTCCGTGAGGATATCTGTTCCTGCGCCAGGGTCTGCGCCTGGCTCTGTACAAAGGATTACATGCAGCAGCGGCAAGACTTGCACAGAGAGGTGGTTGCCGGACGGGGTCCGACAACCGCGCCTTACGGGTAAAACTTGCAAAGATGCTCGATGTTCCAGGAGTTGCTCACTGGAATACCGTCTTCGGTCTCCAGGCGGACAGCGCCAGGCCTGGTGACTCGTCTCACCCGGTAAGGGCCTTCCCACTTCGGCGTCAACTTGTTGGAATTCTTGGCGGACTGAGCGCGCCGAAGAATAAGGTCGCCTTCCTCGAGACTCCTGGCATTGACTCTGCGGCTGTGGTAGCGGCGCAGAGCTTGCTGGTAGCGAGCAGCTCGCACAGCAGCCTGGAGACGATCTTCCTCAAGGAGCAGCGCGTCTTCTTGCTGCAGCCGCTCTTGCTCAAGCTCATCATAAGCGAGCACTCGAGGTGACCCGTATACGAGTTCCGTGGGGGTAACTGCCTCTGCTCCATAGACTAGAGCAAAGGGTGTCTGTCCAGTGGCTCGATTTGGCGTCGTTCTGATCGACCAAAGAACCACCGGTAGCTCCTTGATCCAGTTTCTTCCACACTTGTGCAGCCTGTCGAAAGTTCTGGTCTTGAGCCCGCGCAGCACCTCGGCATTTGCCCTCTCCGCTTGACCGTTGCTCCTTGGGTGAGCAACAGAGGCGAAGCAGACTTTGGCGCCGAGATCTTGAATGTATTGCATGAAGGCATGGCTCGTGAACTGTGTGCCGTTGTCGGTGATTATCCGGTTAGGGATCCCGAAGCGGCAAACAATCGACCTGAAGTACTTGACGGCTGACTGTGCGGTCACCTTCCTCACTGGTTCCACCTCCGGCCACTTTGTGAACTTGTCGATTGCGACGTACAAGTACTCAAAGCCCCCGACAGCTCAGGGGAAGGGGCCGAGGATGTCGAGCCCCCAGACCGAAAATGGCCAGGATAAAGGGATCGTCTGGAGAGCTTGAGCTGGCTGGTGTATCTGCTTGGAATGGAACTGGCACGCTTCACACTTGGTTACTTGTGCAGTTGCATCCTGGAGGGCTGTTGGCCAGAAGAAACCTTGCCGGAATGCTTTGCCGACGAGTGCTCTTGCGCCAATGTGGTGACCACATATGCCTCCGTGTATCTCTGCCAACAGCTTCCGTCCGTCTTCCCGGGGAATGCACCTCAATTTCACACCGTTGAGTCTTCTTCTGTACAGCGTCTTGTCGACGAACTGGTACATACTTGACTGCCGGGCTACTCTTTCGGCTTCTTCTTGCTCTTCGGGAAGTTCTCCCGTCTGAAGGAAACGGACAATCTGCTGCGCCCATGTTGGAGCCTGTGGCTCGACAACAAGGACTAAAGGCAACTCTGCTGCTGCGGGAACGTCCGCTTCTACGGCGAGAAGCCGTGTCTCTGCCGGAGCTTGACGTTCCGCGACAAGCTTGCCGGGAGCTTCAGCTTCAACGGAACAAACCCTAGGGCTTGCCGGAGCATCTGGCTCACCGGCGCTCTTGGCGTTGATCTTGGAGGTTGCTGCGGGGATATCTGCTTCGACGGCGAGAAGCTGTGTCTCTGCCGGAGCGTGATATCCCGCGACAAGCTTGCCGGGAGCTTCAGCTTCAACGGAACAAACCCTAGGGCTTGCCGGAGCATCTGGCTCACCAGCGCCTTTGGTGTTGATCTTGGGGACCTTCTTGGCGGCGGCTTCGGGAAGCTCTGCCGGCAGGTAGTCACCAGGAATCAACTTCCTCTTCTTGCTTTGTCCGGTTGATGGTGTTACAGACGGTTGAGTCAGCTTGAGCACAAAGGTCCCTGGTTCCACAGGTAACTTAAGTGCGGCGCACTTTGACAGGCCATCAGCAATGGCGTTCCGAGATCTCGGAACGTGCTCCATTTGCAGGCCGTCAAAGCGCTCTTCTAGCTTTCTCACTTCGTCGACGTAAGCTTCCATCAACGGACTTTGATAATTCTTGTTTACTTGGCGGACGACAAGCTGTGAGTCACCCCTGACAATGAGCTTCTTAATCCCAAGGTCTGCCGCGATCCTGAGACCGGCAAGCAATCCCTCATACTCTGCAGTATTGTTTGTTGCTTGCTCCTTGGGAAAGTGCATCTGGACTATGTACTTGAGGTGCTCTCCGGTGGGCGCGATAAGCAGCACACCAGCGCTGGCGCCTTGCAGCGAGAAAGCACCATCAAAGTACATCAGCCACTCTTTGCTCGCTTCTTTGTCGGGGATGCTCGTCTCCGGGGTTTCTTCGTCCGGAGTTGGCGTCCATTCCGCTATGAATTCTGCCAATGCTCTGCTCTGGATAGTTGAAGTGCTTTCAAACTTGAGACCAAAGCTTGACAGTTCCAGTGCCCACTCAACAATCCTGCCTGTCGCTTCAGGATTCTGCAGCATCCTCTTCAGCGGAAAGCGAGTGACCACTGTGATCTCATGTGCTTGGAAGTAATGGCGCAGCTTTCTCGAGGCCATGAGAAGGCCAAAAAGCAGTTTCTGCACACCAGAGTACCTTGACCTAGCCCCCTGCAAGAGGGAACTGACAAAGTAAACTGGGCGCTGCACCGTTTTCTTCCGTATCTCCTCGTGTATCAGCGCGGGTTCATCTTTGTCGGGACCAGAGCTTGTCGGGGAAGCCCCCTGCTTGTCGCTGGATGTGCTTGCCGCGGTTGCTGGCTCATCATCCGCCTCCCTCTCTGCCACTAACGCAGCACTAACCACTTGATTGGTTGCCGCTATGTACAGCAGCAACTTCTCT
The DNA here is from genome assembly GCF_056163025.1 of Triticum urartu. Classification (NCBI taxonomy): domain Eukaryota; kingdom Viridiplantae; phylum Streptophyta; class Magnoliopsida; order Poales; family Poaceae; genus Triticum; species Triticum urartu. The sequence goes on along the minus strand of NC_141873.1, from coordinate 460,511,921 downwards.
TGTGGCTTAGGCGCGACAAGTATTGGAGGGGAGGACAGGTATCTCTTCAGGTCTTGCAGCGCAGCCTCCGCGTCCGGAGTCCATTTCATTGGACCTGCCTTTTTCAATAGTTTGAAAAACGGCAGGGCGCGCTCAGCAGACCGAGAGATAAACCTGCTGAGAGCAGCCACGCAACCGGCAAGTTTCTGAACATCTTTGACGCGCTTCGGGGCTTCAATCTGCTCAACGGCCCTGATCTTGTCGGGGTTGGCTTCAATTCCCCGCTGAGACACGAAGAACCCGAGAAGCTTGCCGGAGGGAACTCCGAACACGCACTTCTCTGGGTTGAGCTTGAGGCTGATCTTGCGCAGATTTGCAAAAGTCTCGTCCAAGTCTTGGATCAGGGTTGCTCTGTCCTTGCTCTTGACCACTATATCATCCATGTAGGCTTCCACATTTCTGTGTATTTGTGGCTCAAGAGCAATATGGACTACTCTTGCAAATGTTGAACCGGCATTTTTTAATCCGAAAGGCATTCGTACAAAGCAGTACGTGCCACATGGAGTAATAAATGCGGTTTTCTCTTCATCCTCCTCTGCCATGAAGATCTGATGATACCCGGAGTATGCATCAAGAAATGAAAGCAAATCACATCCAGCTGTGGAGTCAACAATCTGGTCAATGCGCGGCAAAGGAAATGGGTCTTTGGGACAAGCTTTGTTAACATCGGTGAAATCGATGCAAAGCGTCCATTTCCCGTTTGCCTTGCGCACGGCTACAGGATTGGCCAACCACGTGGGATGGAGCACTCCTCTGACGAGGCCTGCTGCTTCCAGTTTCTTGATTTCCTCCGCAATGAATTCTTGGCGCTCCACCGCCTGCTTCCGGACTTTCTGCTTCACGGGCCGCGCATGAGGACAGACGGCAAGGTGGTGCTCAATCACTTTCCTGGGAACACCGGGGATGTCAGACGGTTGCCATGCAAACACGTCGACGTTCGCCCGCAGGAAAGCAATGAGCGCGCTTTCCTATTTAGGGTCAAGCGTGGCACTGATGGTGAAGGTACCACCAGCGCCATCCTCCTTGGCGGACACCTTCTTCGTCTCTGGTGGAGCCGCCATCGTCTTCTTGTGCTCGCCGGCGGAGCTCGATGGTGCGTCCTCGACAGCAGCGCAGCACTCCGAAGAGGCGCGCTTGCCGGAGTGGGCACCAGAGCTTTTGCCGGACTCGGTCTTCTTGCCGGTGGAGCTCGATGGTGCGTCCTCGACGGCAGCGCAGCACTCCGAAGAGGTGCGCTTGCCGGAGTGGGCACCAGAGTCCCTGCCAGACTTGGTCTTCTTGCCGGTGGAGCTCGATGGTGCGTCCTCGACGGCAGCGCAGCACTCCGAAGAGGTGCGCTTGCCGGAGTGCGCACCAGAGTCCCTGCCGGACTTGGTCTTCTTGCCGGTGAGCTCGATGGCACGTCCTCGACGGCAGCGCAGCACTCCGAAGAGGTGCGCGCGCCGAAGTAGGCACTAGAACTCTTGCCGGACTTGGTCTTCTTGGTCCCGGGAGCTTCAGCGGCAAGTGGATCGCGGTCTGCCGTGGCTGCTGCTTCCCGGTAGATCTTGTCGGCACAGATAAGAGCGTCCTTCTTGTCGCCAGGGACAGAAATGACGCTTATCGGGCCTGGCATCTTCAGCACGTTATACGCGTAGTGAGAGGCCGCCATGAACTTGGCGAGCGCTGGACGGCCAAGTATCCCATTGTAAGGCAACGGGATATCGGCAACGTCGAACGTGACCCTCTCAGTCCTGAAGTTTAACTTGCTGCCGAATGTTACCGGCAGCGTGACCTTCCCCTTCGGCTTGCTCCTTCCCGGGTTGATTCCTTGGAATGTGCCGGTCTCTTCGAGCTCGCCGTCAGGGATCTGGAGTTTTCGGAGCACAGCGGAGGAGATCAGGTTTAAGCCGGCCCCGCCGTCGACTAGCATCTTGGTGACCTTGAGGTTGCAGATGGTTGGTGAAACCAACATCGGCAGACACCCGACCACGGTTGTGCGATCAGGGTGGTCCTCAATGTCAAAGATGATAGGCGTGCTGGACCACTTCAGAAGCTTGTGCGATTCGATGGGTGGCTCCGCTGCATTGACTTCTCGCACCCACTGTTTGAGTTGGCGGTGCGAGGTATGCAGGGAAGCACCCCCGTCAACGCACAAGACCTCTGTGGCTTTCTGAAACTCCTGCTCACTGGTCTCAACGTCGTCCATGTCTTCATCCTCGCCGTCGTCGTCGTCGTTGTCGCGACCGCGGGGAGGTCTGTCTCCTTGCCGCTGCTTGGCCTTCCCGCGGCGTCCTTCCTGGCCGGTGCGCTTCTGGCCAGGTTTCTCGGCACCCCCTTGGGCTCTATCTTTGTCGCGCCGCTCGTACTCAGCCCTCTGTTGCTGGACGAGCTGCTCGACCTTCTTGCAGTTCTGGAGGTCATGGCCCTTGGTGCGGTGAATCTTATAGTATCTCTTGCCGGAGCCGTCCCGCTTGTCGGCGACTGCCACGGCCTGACAGTTGGTGCACGCGACAACTTCCTTGCCGGAGCTACCAACTGTAGCCTTCGTGGCGTCACCTTCATTGCCGGACTGCTCAACGACCAGCACCTCGTTGTTCTGCTTCTTCCTGTTGTTGCGCCGCCGGCTTCTCTTTGCCGGGGCGGCATCCTCACTGTCAGATCCTCCTGCTCCAGTGCTTTCTCCGGGGAATTTCCTCCCCTCCTCAGCGCGTGCACATCTGTCGGCCAGGGCATAAAGCTCGCTGACGTCCCGAATCTTGCACATCGCCAGCTCCTCCCGCATCCTGCGGTTACGCACGTTCTGATGGAACGCGCTGATTACCGCGGCAGGGTGGATATTTGGGATGTTGTGGTGTACACGGCTGAACCTCTGGATATACTGGCGCAGGGGCTCTCCTTCCTTCTGGACGAGCAGATGAAGATCGCTCTCTTGGCCATGAGGTTTGTGGCCGCCTGTGAAGGCGCCAACAAACTGATGGCACAACTCACCCCAAGAGGATATGGAGTTGTCCGACAAGTGCATGAGCCAGGACCTGACGTTGGGCTTGAGTACTAGCGGGAAGTAGTTGGCAAGGATCTTGTCATCTCGCCCCCCAGCAGCCTGCACCGCGATGGTGTAGATGCTGAGGAACTCCGACGGATGCAACTTGCCGTCGTACTTCTCTGGTACGTCGGGCTTGAAGTTCTTCGTACTAGGCCACTGGACTTGCCGCAGCTCACGAGTGAACGCAGGGCAACCTACCGGGTACGGCAGGTCGCCTGGTTCCCCTGGTGCATGCATGTCGACAGAGGGCCCAGCGCGCTGGTCTGACTGACGTCGCGCTTCTCTCCGGCGCTCGATGCGTGTACAAGCGTCTTCCCGCTGCCGTTCTTGAAGAACTTGTCATTGGTCGCGACGAGCTTGCGGATCCGACGACGCGGTGGAGTCGCTGTCGTGGCGGATCCGGCGGGTCGGCGATCTTGGCCTTCGGGGTGGGGAGTGCACAGTAGTTGCACCCCCACCAGTCTTGTCTCCACCGGGTTGCGCCTGGCTGACTCGCTGCGGCTGCAACGTGCTCGGCTGCCGAGGAGTGTCGCCGTTGGCGAAGCCGATGAGACTCTGGATAGTGGCCCTCCAGTCGTCGATCTTGTCCGCCGCTGGAGGGTAGTCTAGGAGCAGCTGAGCTCGTGCCAGAGCTTCCGCTGCGGTGGCGGGCGGTGGTAGCGAACGGTGCGAGGAGTGGGATACGCTCGGACTCCTAACCACGTTAGAAGGAGCAGTATCCCGTCCAGGCGACCGTGTCCCGCTCGCGCCGGCTTGTTGACGCGCATGGTGGTCCTGGGCGCTCCGGGATCCACCAGCTCGATCTTGATCCAGCGAGCGCATGGTACCGTGAGTACCATGACGCTGCCGGTCCCGCGCCTCCTGGGATGGGCGCGGTGCAGGCACGGACGCCGAGGTCTTGGAGTGCGCCCGGTCGTTGTGGGAGCCGGCCACGCCGCCGATGGGCAGCGCAGCCTTGCCCTGGGACCTGGCAGCACCAAGAGTTCCCTCGTCGATGCGTGCCCTTTCGCCGGCGCCTGCCCCACCGTCCGTTTGCTCCGGCGGTGGGTGGCTCGGCGCGGACGGAGCAGCTGCCTCCGAAACTTTCTTCTTCGGCGGCATGTTGATGAAGATGGTGAAGATCGATGAAGAAGATGAAGATCTAGCCCGCAAGGACGCCGGATCTGATTCACACAACTTCGACACCCCCTACCTGGCGCGCCAGAGATGCCGGGGTTTCTGATCCACGGGCACCTATGGGACCGGCGGACCGGGTCCCTTTTGGTTCGGCGGGGGGCGGAGGTTGCGCAAAGAGCAGATCGAGGCGAAGCAAGTGGGCGGTTGGTCGTGCGAGGAGTAAATCGAGGTGAAGCACACGAGCGATTTACCCAGGTTTGGGCCGCAAGGATGCGTAAAACCCTACTCCTGCTTTGTGGATTGGTATTGATTTCTAGCTCGGGAGCGAGCGTGAGTGTGTGGGATTGCTGAACCTCGCAAGAGCTCTCGAGGTGGCCGACACCCTCTACGTTGCACACGGGCCTCCTTTTATACTCAAGGGGTTACCGACATAGAGCAACGGGGGCCAAGGGAAAAATGGAAAGGGTGCCGTGGGTAGGCACAGCTAGGTGCTGTAGTAGGCACAGCTAGCTGCTACAGTGTTATCATACCTAACCCTGATGGCAGGGGACAAGGGCATTAAATGCCCGTCTGTGTCGCCTAGACGGCACCGAAAGGGACCGCTAGGGACGCCACCGTCTTGCCACGATGGTTGTCTTGTCAGCGCCTGCGTGCCACCGCACGCCCCTAGCTGCATAGCCTCCTGCCACGTGCGCTCGGGAGGGGCCCCGGAGCGACACGTGGGTGGATGTGCTGGAGCGCGGGCGTGGAGTGGGGGCTTGTCGCGGCAAGCGCCTTGCCGCGGCCGTCGGCTTGTCGCTTCCGGGAACTTGTCGCTCGCCGGGCCTTGTCGGGGCGCGTAGCGCGCCACGGCAAGATCCTTGGAATGCCCCGGACGGCCTTCCCGGCAAGCACCTCTTGCCGGGGTCTTGGGACGCTTCTGATGGCCTTCCCGGCAAGCTCCTCTTGCCGGGGTCTTGCCTTCTTCCCGGCAAGCTCCTCTTGCCGGGGTCTTGTCTTGAGTACTTTGTTCTTGAATGGTCTTCAGAGGGACCACAAGGAATCTTGGCGGTGACCTGGCAGGCCTTGCCGCGGGACGCTGCGACTGCCCGTGCACAAGTTCGGGGTACAAGGGTACCCCTACTCTAGTACACCGACACATAGCAACATCAATCTCAGAACATAATGGATACTATGGATCAAACCCTAACAAAACTAACTCGATTACATGATAAATCTCATCCAACTCATCACCTTCCAGCAAGCCTACGGTGGAATTACTCACGCACGGCGGTGAGCATCATGAAATTGGTGATGGAGGAAGGTTGATGATGACGATGGCGACGGATTCCCCTCTCCGGAGCCCAAACGGACTTCAGATCAGCCCTCCCGAGAGAGTTTAGGGCTTGGCGGCGGCTCCATATCGTAAAACGTGATGAATCCTTCTCTCTGATTTTTTCTCCCCGAACATGAATATATGGAGTCGGGATGGACGTCAGTGAAGCATCAGGGGGCCCATGAGGCAGGGGGCGCACCCAGGGGGGTAGGCGCACCCCACCCTCGTGGACAGGGTGTGGGCCCCCTGATGTGGATTCTTCCGCCAGTATTTTTTATATATTCCAAAAATAATCTCCGTTGATTTTTAGGTCATTTCGAGGACTTTTATTTCTGCACAAAAATAACACCATGGCAATTCTGCTGAAAACAACGTCAGTCCGGGTTAGTTCCATTCAAATCATGCAAGTTAGAGTCCAAAACAAGGGCAAAAGTGTTTGGAAAAGTAGATATGACGGAGACGTATCAACTCCCCCAAGCTTAAACCTTTGCTTGTCCTCAAGCAATTCAGTTGATAGACTGAAAGTGATAAAGAAAAACTTTTACAAACTCTGTTTGCTCTTATTGTTGTAAATATGTAAAGCCATCATTCAAGTTTTTAGCAAAGATTACGAACTAACCATATTCATAATAACATTTAGGTCTCATGTTTACTCATATCAATGGCATAATCAACTAGCGAGCAATAATAATAAATCTTGGATGACAACACTTTCTCAAAACAATCATAATATGATATAACAAGATGGTATCTCGCTAGCCCTTTCTGAGACCGCAAAACATAAATGCAGAGCACCTTTAAAGATCAAGGACTGACTAGACATTGTAATTCATGGTAAAAGAGATCAGGTCAAGTCATACGCAATGTAAACTAATAGTAATACATGCAAATGACAGTGGTGCTCTCCAACTGGTGCTTTTTAATAAGAGTATGATGACTCAACATAAAAAGTAAATAGATAGGCCCTTCGCAGAGGGAAGCAAGGATTTGTAGAGGTGCCAGAGCTTGGTTTTGAAATAGAGATGAATAATATTTTGAGCGGTATACTTTCATTGTCAACATAACAACCGAGAGATCTCGATATCTTCCATGCTACACACATTATAGGCGGTTCCCAAGCAGAGTGGTAGTTTATACCCCCACCACCAACAAGCATTAATCCATGGCTTGCCTGAAACAACGGGTGCCTCCAACTAACAACAATCCCGGGGGAGTTTTGTTTGCAATTATTTTGAATTGATTTGATCATGGGACTGATACGTCTCCAACGTATCTATAATTTTTGATTGTTCCATGCTATATTATATCCTGTTTTGAACATTATTGGGCTTTATTATACACTTTTATATTATTTTTGGGACTAACCTATTAACCAGAGGCCCAGCCCAGAATTGCTGTTTTTTGCCTATTTCAAAGTTTCGCAGAAGAAGAATATCAAACAGAGTCCAAACGGAATGAAACCTTCGGGAACGTGATTTTTGGAACGAACATGATCCAGAGGACTTGGACCCTATGTCAAGCAATCAACCAGGAAGGCACGAGGTAGGGGGGCGCGCCTACCCCCCCAGGCGTGCCCTCCACCCTCGTGGGGCCCACGTTGCTGCACCGACGTACTCCTACCTCCTATATATACCTACATACCCCCAAACTACCAGATAGGGAGCTAAAACCCTAATTCCACCGCCGTAACTTTCTATATCCATGAGATCCCATCTTGGGGCCTTTTCTGGAGCTCCCCCGGAGGGGGTATCGATCACGGAGGGCTTCTACATCAACACCATAGCCTCTCCAATGAAGTGTGAGTAGTTTACTTCAGACCTACGGGTCCATAGTTATTAGCTAGATGGCTTCTTCTCTCTTTTTGGATCTCAATACAAAGTTCTCCCCCTCTCTTGTGGAGATCTATTCGATGTAATATTCTTTTGCGGTGTGTTTGTTGAGACCGATGAATTTTGGGTTTATGATCATTTTATCTATGAACAATATATGAATCTTCTCTGAATTCTTTTATGTATGATTGGTTGTGTTTGCAAGTCTCATTGAATTATCAGTTTGGTTTGGCCTACTAGATTGATCTTTCTTGCAATGGGAGAAGTGCTTAGCTTTGGGTTCAATCTTGTGGTGTCCTTTCCCAGTGACAGTAGGGGCAGCAAGGCATGTATTGTATTGTTGCCATCGGAGATAACAAGATGGGGTTTATATCATATTGCATGAGTTTATCCCTCTACATCATGTCATCTTGCTTAAAGCATTACTCTGTTCTCTTGAACTGAATACTCTAGATGCATGATGGACAACGTTCGATGTGTGGAGTAATAGTAGTAGATGCAGGCAGGAGTCGGTCTACTTGCCTCGGACGTGATGCCTATATACATGATCATACCTAGATATTCTCATAACTATGCTCAATTCTGTCAATTTCTCAACAGTAATTTGTTCACCCACCATAATACTTATGCTCTCGAGAGAAGCCTCTAGTGAAACCTATGGCCCCCGGGTCTATTTTCCATCATATTAATCTTCCAATACTTAGTTATTTCCTTTGCCATTTATTTTACTTGTATATTTGTTTCTCTATATCATAAAAATAGAAAAAAAATTATCTTATCATATCTATCAGATCTCACTCTCGTAGGTGACCGTGAAGGGATTGACAACCCCTTTATCGCATTGGTTGCGAGGAGTTTATTTGTTTGTGTAGGTGCGGGGGACTCGTGCATGGCCTCCTACTGGATTGATACGTTGGTTCTCAAAAACTGAGGGAAATACTTACGCTGCTCTGCTGCATCACCCTTTCCTCTTCAAGGGAAAACCAACGCAGTGCTCAAAAGGTAGCAAGAAGGATTTCTGGCGCCGTTGCCGGGGAGTCTACGCAAAAGTCAACATACCAAGTACCCATCACAAACCCTTATCTCCAGCATTACATTATTTTCCATTTGCCTCTCGTTTTCCTCTCCCCCAGTTCACCCTTGCCGTTTTATTCACCCTGTCTCTCTCTCTCTCTCCATCATCCCTCTCTTTCTCTATTTGCCTCCTTTTGCCCATTTCTTGTTTGCTTGTGTGTTGGATTGCTTGCTTGTCACGATGGCTCTATCTAGATTTGGTGATCTCCACCTTAAAAGGTTAGAAGAGATCGAAAGCAACGTCAGGAGTTTTATGGTCTTACAATTTGAGCATAATAATTTCTTTAGAAATGATCTTAAATAACAAAAAATCTTTATGGGTTATATGAATAAAGAGCTCGATGATATGTCTAAAGAATTTGATGGTTTGAAATCTTAGATTGCTCATCTTGAGAAGTTAATATATGAAGTTTCAGATAAGCAAGCCACCTTAGTTAATAAGATGGCCGCTAAGCCGGAAATTTTTTTGGAAGACAAAGATGAAGATCTAAAAGTTATTGATGTGTCCCTTATTAAATCTTTGTTTTGTAATATGAATCTTGATAATGATGGGACTGAATATGATCCACCTTTACCTATAAGGTGTTCCAAAAATTCGAAGTCTTTAGATCTTAATGCTAAAATTGTTAAAAGTGGGATTGAAGAAGTCCAACTTTAAATATTAATGAACCCACTATTTTGGATTTCAAGGAATTTAATTATGATAATTACTCTTTGATAGATTGTATTTCCTTGTTGCAATCCGTGCTAAATTCGCCTCATGCTTATAGTCAAAATAAAGCCTTTACCAAACATATCGTTGATGCTTTGATGCAATCTTATGAAGAAAAACTTGAGTTGGAAGTTTCTATCCCTAGAAAACTTTACGATGAGTGGGAACCTACTATTAAAATTAAGATTAAAGAAAATGAGTGCTATGCTTTGTGTGATTTGGCTGCTAGTGTTTCCACGATTCCAAAGACTTTGTGTGATTTGCTAGGTTTCCGTGATTTTGATGATTGCTCTTTAAACTTGCACCTTGCAGATTACACTATTAAGAAACCTATGGGAAGAATTAATGATGTTATTATTGTTGAAAATAGGAATTATGTGCCCGTGGATTTTATTGTTCTTGACATAGATTGCAATCCTTCATGTCCTATTATTCTTGGTAGACCTTTCCTTAAAACGATTGGTGCAATTATTGATATGAAGGAAGGGAATATTAGATTCCAATTTCCATTAAAGAAAGGCATGGAACACTTCCATAGAAAGAAAATTAAATTACCTTATGAATCTATTATGAGAGCCACTTATGGATTGCCTTCCAAAGATGGCAATACCTAGATCTATCCCCGCTTTTATGCCTAGCTAGGGGCGTTAAACGATAGCGCTTGTTGGGAGGCAACCCAATTTTATTTTTATTCCTTGATTTTTGATCCTGTTTAGTAATAAATAATTTATCTAGCTTCTGTTTTGGTTGTGTTTTTTGTGTTTAATTAGTGTTTGTGCCAAGTAGAACCATTGGGAAGACTTGGGGAAAGTCTTTTTAATCTTGCTGTAAAAAACAGAAACTTTAGCGCTCACGAGAACTGCTGCCATTTTTATTTGGAAAGTTCTATTTAGTTAATTCGTTTTGTAGATGATTAATAGATAAATTCCTCACGTCCAGAAATTTATTTTAGAATTTTTGGGGATCCAGATCTTGCGTTAGCTACAGATTACTACAGACTGTTCTGTTTTTGATAGATTCTGTTTTTCATGTGTTGTTTGCTTATTTTAATGAATCTATGGCTAGTAAAATAGTTTATAAACCATAGAGAAGTTGGAATACAGTAGGTTTAACACCAATATAAATAAAGAATGAGTTCATTACAGTACCTTGAAGTGGTGTTTTGTTTTCTTTCGCTAACGGAGCTCACGAGATTTTCTACTTTAAGTTTTGTGTTGTGAAGTTTTCAAGTTTTGGGTAAAAGATTTGATGGATTATGGAACAAGGAGTGGAAAGAGCCTAAGCTTGGGGATGCCCATGGCACCCCAAGATAATCTAAGGACACCTAAAAGCCAAAGCTTGGGGATGCCCCTAAAGGCATCCCCTCTTTCGTCTACTTCTATCGGTAACTTTACTTGGAGCTATATTTTTATTTACCACATGATATGTGTTTTGCTTGGAGCATCTTGTATTATTTGAGTCTTTATTTTTTAGTTTTACACAATCATCATTGCTGCACACACCTTTTTGAGAGAGACACTCATGATTCGGAAATTGTTAGAATACTCTATGTGCTTCACTTATATCTTTTGAGTTATATAGTTTTTGCTCTAGTGCTTCACTTATATCTTTTAGAGCACGTTGGTAGATTTGTTTTATGGAAACCATTGTTCTCTCATGGTTCACTTAGATTATTTTGAGAGTCATACTAAACAGCATGGTAATTTGCTTTAATTATGTTAGGCATTCAAGATTAATAATAAAATTTTCTTATGAGTGTGTTGAATACTATGAGAAGTTTGAAACTTGATACTTGTTTTGAGATATGGAGATGGTGATATTAGAGTCGTGCTAGTTGAGTAGTTGTGAATTTGAGAAATGCTTGTGTTGAAGTTTGTGATTCCCGTAGCATGCACGTATGGTGAACTGTTATGTTAAGAAGTCGGAGCATGATGTATTTATCGATTGTCCTCCTTATGAGTGGCGGTCGAGGACGAGCGATGGTCTTTTCCTACCAATCTATCCCCCTAGGAGCATGCGCGTAGTACTTTGCTTTGATAACTAATAGATTTTTGCAATAAGTTTGTGAGTTCTTTATGACTAATGTTGAGTCCATGGATTATACGCACTCTCATCCTTCCACCATTGCTAGCCTCTCTAATACCACGCACCTTTCGCCGGTATCATACACCCACCATATACCTTCCTCAAAACAGCCACCATACCTACCTATCATGGCATTTCCATAGCCATTCCGAGATATATTGCCATGCAACTTTCCACCGTTCCGTTTACTACGACACGCTCCATCATTGTCATATTGCTTCACATGATCATGTAGTTGACATTTTAGTTGTGGCAAAACCACCATTCTATTCCACATAGAGCTATGTCCATGGCTCACGCTCATGTATTGCGTGAAGATTGAAAAATTTTGAGAACACCAAAAGTATGAAACAATTGCTTGGCTTGTCATCAGGGTTGTGCATGATTTGAATACTTTGTGTGGTGAAGATGGAGCATAGCCAGAATATATGATTTTGTAGGGATAACTTTCTTTGGCCATGTTATTTTGAAGAAACATAATTGCTTAGTTAGTATGTTCGAAGTATTATTATTTCTATGTCAACATTGAACTTTTGTCTTGAATCTTTCGAATCTGAATATTCATACCACAATTAAGAGAATTACATTGAAATTATGCCAAGTAGCATTCCACATATAAAATTCTGTTTTTATCATTTACCTACTCGAGGACGAGCAGGAATTAAGCTTGGGGATGCTTGATACGTCTCCAACGTATCTATAATTTTTGATTGTTCCATGCTATATTACATCCTGTTTTGGACATTATTGGGCTTTATTATACACTTTTATATTATTTTTGGGACTAACCTTTTAACCGGAGGCCCAGCCCAGAATTGCTGTTTTTTTGCCTATTTCAGAGTTTCGTAGAAAAAGAATATCAAACGGAGTCCAAACGGAATGAAACCTTCGGGAGCGTGATTTTTGGAACGAACATGATCCATAGGACTTGGACCCTACGTCAATCAATCAACCAGGAAGGCACGAGGTAGGGGGGCGTGCCTACTGTCGGTGTCAAAACCGGCGGATCTTGGGTAGGGGGTCCGGAACTGTGCGTCTAAGGCGGATGGTAACAGGAGGCGGGGGACACAAGTTTTACCCAGGTTCGGGCCCTCTCGATGGAGGTAATACCCTACTTCCTGCTTGATTTATCTTGATGATATGAGTATTACAAGAGTTGATCTACCACGAGATCGTAGAGGCTAAACCCTAGAAGCTAGCCTATGATTATGATTGTTGTTGTCCTACGGACTAAAGTATCTGGTTTATATAGACACCAGAGGAGGCTAGGGTTACACAGAGTCGGTTACAAGGGAGGAGATCTACATATCCGAATTGCCAAGCTTGCCTTCTACGCAAAGGAGAGTCCCACCCGAACACGGGACAAAGTCTTCAATCTTGTATCTTCATAGCCCAACAGTCCAGCCAAAGGATATAGTCCGGCTGTCCGAGGACCCCCTAATCCAGGACTCCCTCAGTAGGCCTTGAACCAGGCTTCAATGACGATGAGTCCGGTGCGCAGATTGTCTTCGACATTGCAAGGCGGGTTCTTCCTCCGAATACTCCATAGAAGATTTCCAACACAAGGATAGTGTCCGCCTCTGCAAAACAAATTCCACATACCACCGTAGAGAGTATAATATCTCCACAAATCTAATCTGCTGACAACTTTTCATAACGTGACATCACGCCATGGCCCGGTCATTATTCAAATTGTTTTTCTCAACCAGCTACAGCACATATTACGAGGCGGTTTTCTTGGCACGTCTTGTCGGAGCAGAGATCGTGTCCCCTTATCACGGGATTCTCATCAATATGGGTGTGGGTAACCCAACCGCGCCATCAATCACGGCGCTTGGGGAATAAGCGAGTTTACCAGGCGGGTGGGGAGGCGCACAGTTTCTTCCGCCCTTATAAAGGGACAAGGACTCCTCCTTTCACCCACGCCTTCTTCTTCCCTGCCCATCCATTCTCGCGCACTCGAGCTCCAGCGCCCAAGTTCGCATTTTCTCCGTAAAACCACTCCAAACATGTCCGGAGCGGGAGGCAAGTGTATGGTATCCTCCATTATAGAGGAGAACATTACGAAGCTCTGGGAAGCCGGATACCTGGCCGTAGATATCGCGCACCGGCTCCCAGACGTGGGGCAGATCGTCCCTACCCCCGGACCCCATGAAATGGTTGTATTCCATACCCATTTCGTCCGCGGGCTGGGATTTCCCCTCCACCCATTTTTCCACGGGCTCATGTTCTACTACGGGCTGGACTTCCATGATCTGGCCCCCAATTTCATCCTCAGCATCTCGGCGTTTATCGTCGTGTGGGAGGCCTTCCTCCGCATCAAGCCCCACTTCGGCCTGTGGCTGAAGACCTTCAACGTTAAACCGAAGGTGGTGGTCGGCCAGCAAGCGGAGTGCGGAGGCGCCATGGTGGGCAAAATGACCAACGTCACCTGACTCGAAGGCTCCTATGTGGAGACCGTGAAGGGGTGGCAATCGGGGTGGTTCTACATCACCGAGTGATACGTCTCCAACGTATCTATAATTTTTTATTACTCCATGCTATATTATCTACTGTTTTGGACATTATTGGGCTTTATTATCCACTTCTATATTATTTTTGGGACTAACCTATTAACTGGAGGGCCAGCCCAGAATTGCTGTTTTTTTTGCCTACTTTAGCGTTTCGAAGAAAAGGAATATCAAACGGAGTCCAAACGGAATGAAACCTTCGGGAACGTGATTTTCTCACCGAATATGATCCAGGAGACTTGGACCCCATGTCAAGAAACAAAGGAGGGAGCCACGAGGTAGGGGGGTGCGCCCTCCACCCTCGTGGCCCCCTGTTGCTCCACTGACGTACTCATTCCTCCTATATATACCTACGTACCCCCAAACGATCAGACACGGAGCCAAAACCCTAATTCCACTGCCGCAACTTTCTGTATCCACGAGATCCCATCTTGGGGCCTGTTCCGGAGCTCCGCCGGAGGGGGTATCGATCATGGAGGGCTTCTACATCAACACCATAGCCTCTACGATGAAGTGTGAGTAGTTTACCTCAGACCTCCGGGTCCATAGTTACTAGCTAGATGGCTTCTTCTCTCTTTTTGGATCTCAATACAATGTTCTCCCCCTCTCTTGTGGAGATCTATTCGATGTAATCTTCTTTTTGTGGTGTGTTTGTTGAGACCGATGAATTGTGGGTTTATGATCAAGTCTATCTATGAATAATATTTGAATCTTCTCTGAATTATTTTATGTATGATTGGTTATCTTTGCAAGTCTCTTTGAATTATCAGTTTGGTTTGGCCTACTAGATTGATCTTTCTTGCAATGGAGAAGTGCTTAGCTTTGGGTTTAATCTTGCGGTGTCCTTTCCCAGTGACAGTAGGTGCAGCAAGGCACATATTGTATTGTTGCCATCGAGGATAAAAAGGTGGGGTTTTTATCATATTGCATGAATTTATCCCTCTACATCATGTCATCTTGCTTAAGGAGTTACTCTGTTTTCATTAACTTAATACTCTAGATGCATACTGGATAACGGTCGATGAGTGGAGTAATAGTAGTAGATGCAGGCAGGAGTCGGTCTACTTGTCTCGGACGTGATGCCTATATACATGATCATACCTATATATTCTCATAACTATGCTCAATTCTGTCAATTGCTCAACAGTAATTCGTTCACCCACCGTAGAATACTTATGCTCTTGAGAGAAGCCACTAGTGAAACTTATGGCCCCCGGGTCTATCTTCATCATATTAATCTTCTAATACTTAGTTATTTCCTTTGCTTTTTTACTTTGCCTTTATTTTACTTTGCATCTTTATCATAAAAATACCAAAAATATTATCTTATCATATCTATCAGATCTCACTCTCGTAAGTGACCGTGAAGGGATTGCCAACCCCTTATCGCGTTGGTTGCGAGGAGTTATTTGCTTTGTGCAGGTACTAGGGGACGCGCGCGCGCAACCTCCTACTGGATTGATACCTTGGTTCTCAAAAACTCAGGGAAATACATACACTACTTTATTGCATCATCCTTTCCTCTTCGGGGAAATCCAACGCAGTGCTCAAGAGGTAGCAAGAAGAATTTCTGGCACCGTTGCCGGGGAGGTTCGTGCAAGTGAAGATTTTACTCCAGACAACAAGCAATTTCTGGCACCGTTGAGTCAACATACCAAGTACCCATCACAATCCTTATCTCCTGCATTACATTATTTGCCATTTGCCTCTCGTTTTCCTCTCCCCCACTTCACCCTTGCCGTTTTATTCGCCCTCTCTCTCTCTATCCTCCCTCTCTTTCTCTATTTGCCTCTCTTTTCCTATTGCAATTTCTGCCGTTATGTCTGAAATTGGGGAAACTATTGTCGATATGGACAATATTATCATGAAAAATTCTGATGCTCCTACTGAAGAACCCCCTATCTTACATACAAAAAAATTACGTGTTGGTAGTGGTAATATTATTGGAAAAGGAGTTATTCAAGATTTATTTACTTGTGCCGGTGCTTTGCCTTCTATGGGTAGTTCTATCCTTCATAGAACTAGTAATCTTGCGGATGCTATTGCCATGCTTGTGGTTGAACTTGAAAGACAATTCATGCACATGCACCCTTGCATACAAAGGATTTTCCTAGAATTTTCTAATATTGAGCATTCCTTTGTTAAGCGTGCCGCTACTATCTTTTTGGCTCATGAGTTTAGATCCATAATAAAAGAGGCCAAAGAAATCTTTGCACATTATAGGGTGGACGCTTGCCGTCCTCCCATAGAGGCTATCCTTTTTGATCAAGAAATAATGCGTTTTCAATCTCTAGACTATGTTGCTTTCAATGAAAACCTTAGAAAAAGGGTTCCTACCAATGTTTTAGTTGATAGAATTTCTGAACTTAATAATGATTTGGCCATTCAAAATAATGAACTAGGATATTCTCTTGAATATAGGCTCACAAAGTTCTGTCAAAAGAATGCTTATAATGATGAATTGGTAGTGCAATACGAAGGGCCGAAGGAGGAACCTATACCTCCTAAAGTTGATCTTGGGGACTTTTGTCCCATTAAATTTAGCCCTTTTGATTATTTTTGCTTGCCTCAAAGAAAACTTGCTGCCATACATAGAGAATACAAAATGAGTTTTAATGATCTATCTTACTATTATGGCAATACCTAGATCTATCCTTGCTTTTTATGCCTAGCTAGGGGCGTTAAACGATAGCGCTTGTTGGGAGGCAACCCAATTTTATTTTTATTCCTTGATTTTTGCTCCTGTTTAGTAATAAATAATTTACCTAGCCTCTGTTTTGGTTGTGTTTTTTGTGTTTAATTAGTGTTTGTGCCAAGTAGAACCGTTGGGAAGACTTGGGGAAAGTCTTAATATCTTGCTGTAAAAAACAGAAACTTTAGCGCTCACGAGAACTGCTGCCATTTTTATTTGGAAAGTGCTATTTAGTTAATTCTTTTTGAAGATGATTAATAGATAAATTCCTCACTTCCATAAATTTATTTTAGAATTTTTGGGGTTCCAGATCTTGCGCTAGCTACAGATTACTACAGACTGTTCTGTTTTTGACAGATTCTGTTTTTCGTGTGTTGTTTGCTTATTTTGATGAATCTATGGCTAGTAAAATAGTTTATAAACCATAGAGAAGTTGGAATACATTAGGTTTAACACCAATATAAATAAATAATGAGTTCATTACAGTACCTTGAAGTGGTCTTTTGTTTTCCTTCGCTAACGGAGCTCACGAGATTTTCTACTTTAAGTTTTGTGTTGTGAAGTTTTCAAGTTTTGGGTAAATATTTAATTGATTATGGAACACGGAGTGGCAAGAGCCTAAGCTTGGGGATTCTCATGGCACCCAAGATAATCTAAGGACACCTAAAAGCCAAAGCTTGGGGATGCCCTGGAAGGCATCACCTCTTTTCGTCTACTTCTATCGGTAACTTTACTTGGAGCTATATTTTTATTCACCACATGATATGTGTTTTGCTTGGAGCGTCTTGTATTATTTGAGTCTTTATTTGTTAGTTTACCACAATCATCCTTTCTGTACACACCTTTTGAGAGATCCATACATGATTTGGAATTTGTTAGAATACTCTATGTGCTTCGCTTATATCTTTTGAGTTATATAATTTTGCTCTAGTGCTTCACTTATATCTTTTAGAGCACGGTGGTGGATTTGTTTTATAGAAAGTTTTGATCTCTCATGCTTCACTTAGATTATTTTGAGAGTCTTAAATAGCGTGTTAATTTGCTTAAATAATCCTAATATGCTTGGTATTCAAGAATAGTAAAAACTTTCTTATGAGTGTGTTGAAAACTATGAGAAGTTAGATGCTTGATAATTGTTTTGAGATATGAAGATGGTGATATTAAAGTTGTGCTAGTTGAGTAGTTGTGAATTTAGAAATACTTGTGTTAAAGTTTGTGATTCCCGTAGCATGCACGTATGGTGAACCGTTATGTGATGAAGTCGGAGCATGATTTATTTATTGATTGTCTTCCTTATGAGTGGCGGTCGGGGACGAGCGATGGTATTTTCCTACCAATCTATCCCCCTAGGAGCATGCACATAATACTTTGCTTTGATAACTTGTAGATTTTTGCAATAAGTATATGAGTTCTTTATGACTAATGTTGAGTCCATGGATTATACGCACTCTCACCCTTCCACCATTGCTAGCCTCTCTAATACCGCGCACCTTTCGCCGGTATCATACACCCACCATATACCTTCCTCAAAACAGCCACCATACCTACCTATTATGGCATTTCCATAGCCATTCCGAGATATATTGCCATGCAACTTTCCACCGTTCCGTTTATTATGACACACTCCATCATTGTCATATTGCTTAGAATGATCATGTAGTTGACATCGTATTTGTGGCAAAGCCACCATTCATAATTCTTTCATACATGTCACTCATGAGTCATTGCATATCCCGGTACACCGCCAGAGGCATTCATATAGAGTCATATTTTGTTCTAAGTATCAAGTTGTAATTGTTGAGTTGTAAGAAAATAAAAGTGTGATGATCATCATTATTAGAGCATTGTCCAAGTGAGGAAAGGATGATGGAGACTATGATTCCCCCACAAGTCGGGATGAGACTCCGGACGAAAAATAAAAAAAAAGGAAAGAAAAGAGGCCATAAAAAAATAGAAAAGGCCCAAATAAAAAAATGAGAGAAAAAGAGAGAAGGGGCAATGCTACTATCCTTTTACCACACTTGTGCTTCAAAGTAGCACCATGATCTTCATAGTAGAGAGTCTCTCATTTCGTCACTTTCATATACTAGTGGGAATTTTTCATTATAGAACATGGCTTGTATATTCCAATGATGGGCTTCCTCAAATTGCCCTAGGTCTTCGTGAGCAAGCGATTTGGATGCACACCCACTTAGTTTCTTTTGTTGAGCTTTCATATACTTATAGCTCTAGTGCATCCGTTGCATGGCAATCCCTACTCACTCACATTGATATCTGTTGATGGGCATCTCCATAGCTCGTTGATACGCCTAGTGATGTAGGGTAGAACCATAATTGCCCGATCTTTCACGAAAGGAGCGGATCCCGGGGAAAACACGAAGAACACGGGGAAGAACGAAGGGAAAACACAAGAGGAAATCACTAAACCAACACGAATAAGTCACACATGGGCTAGATCCTCGAGTACATAGGTAGAGATACACGAATCCACGGACAACTAAGGACGATACCCGGTAACCGGTTCTTCTCCTTGAGGAGGTCTTGAGGGGCCGCCCAAGAGGGGGTCTTGATGATCTTCTCCACAAGGAGGTCTTGAATCCGCTTGGGGGATCTTCTCCGGTGGAGGCTCGAATCACCGAGGAGGAGGTGACCAAGTGGATGAGCAAATCTCTCTCACAAATATGAGCTAAACATTTGCTAACCCTCGAAAGGAGGTGGGAGAGGTCTATTTATAGTCTAAGTGCAAATGGGGGCGAAAGTAGGGGTACATGGGCCTCGGGCCCAAATCTGGACGCAGCCAGGTACCGGACGTCCGCTGGTGGCCGGTCATCCGGTGTCTTAGGAGCGGCCGGTCGTCCGGTGTCCTCCGGACGTCCGCTGGTTCTGCTCTGTGATGAGGGTGCCGGACGTCCGGAAACGTCGGACTTCCGCTGATGTTGGTTCAGATGCAGGGGCGCCGGTCGTCCGGTCCGGACCGGACGTCCGCTCGTTTGCTTCGGGTGCAGGGGCACCGGTCGTCTGGTCTAGGCCGGACGTCCGCTCGCTGGGGATCGGCTGATGCTTCAGGCACCGGACGTTCGGTCCCGGCCGGTCGTCCGGTGGCTGGGACTTTTTCTTCAGCCCTCCTTCTTCTCCGTCTTCTCGTCCATCTTCCTCTTCTTCTTGTCCTTGTTCCTTAGCTTCTCCATGGTACCTGAGTATGCACAAAGTGTCCAAATGAGGTAGTAGCCATGCTTCATGTGCATCGAAGTGGAATTGTGAGAGGAGAGGTGTCACCTCGTTTTCAAGAGATCTTACACGTGATCGAGTCATGGGTCCACTAGGCACTTGATGAGACGCTGGTAGGTCCATGGGGATGACCTTGGGATGCTCCGCATCATCTCCCCTCCCTTGGGGAAGATTCGACCTCGGATCGAAATCCTCATCACCATGGTACAGGGAGAGATCTTTGACATTGAAGATGTCGCTCACGGAGTACTTGTCACATGGGATGTCGATCTTGTATGCGTTGTTGTTGTAGCGTGCGAGCACCTTGAATGGTTCATCGGCTCGTGGTAGTAGCTTGGACTTGCGTTCGTTGGGGAAGCGTTCCTTGTGAAGGTGTAGCCACACAAGGTCTCCAGTGTTGAATATCATGTGATTCTTGTTGACGTTGAGCTTGGTCGCGAGTCGTTGTACTTGGAGCTCAATGGTGTGCCTTGTATCTTCATGCATCTTATTGAGGTGGTTGGCCCGGTCATTCGCGTCCATGTTTGTGCGCTCGTGGAGTGGTAGAGGTAGGATGTCCAACGGGGACAATGGGTTGAAACCGTAGACAACCTCGAAAGGGGACTTGCCGGTAGTCGAATGTCTTGCGCGGTTGTAGGCGTACTCGGCGATGGGTAAGCACTCCTCCCACTCCTTGATGTTCTTCTTGATTAAGACTTGATTTCGAGCTTGGCGCATAAGGTCTTCCAAAAGTAACTCAAGAACTTGACGCGGTAGGGAGCGTTGTTAGGAAGCGGTGCTCCGGGGATGAGGTCGATGCGGTGCTCAATGCCTCGTAGTGGAGGTAGTCTCAGAGGTAGCTCATCGGGGAAAACATCTTGAAGTTCCTACAAAAGATTAGACAACACTAGAGGAAGAGTGTGAGAAGTGTTAGTTTGTGATGCATTGTCCTTGCACACGAGGATGTAGTGTAGGACACTAGATGGGTTCGCACACACTTCTCTCATCTCACGTTTGGTGGCAAATAGAACTAGGTTCTTGTTTTCGCTCATCGTGGAGGCACTCGATTTTGGCTTGTGGCGCTCACTCTCTTTTTGGTGGCTCGCTCTCTCACTATGATCTCCACGATGGGTGGCGTGCTTGTCGGTGATCACTTGACTTGGCGACATTGGATGGAGAACGTACTCCTTGCCCTTCATCTTGAATATGTAGTGGTTCGTTAGGCCGTTGTGTACGACTCCTCTGTCGAATTGCCATGGCCGTCCAAGGAGAAGATGACAAACGGTCATTGGAACGACGTTGCACTCCAAGGTGTCTTCGTAGGCGCCGATCTTGAAGGAGACTTGTACTCGGTGCTCGACTTGGATAGTGCTGGAGTCACTAAGCCATTGCACTTTGTATGGATGTGGATGCTTCGTCTTGGGCAATTGGAGCTTGGAGCAAAGTTCTTCACTTGCGATAATATGTCAACTTCCTCCATCGATGATGACCTTGACGGATCGTCCATTGAGGCCGGCCTTGGTGTGGAATATGTTGCATCTTTGGTCTTCTTCTTGGTGATGTTGGAGGGTCAAGACTTTGGAGACAACAAGTGCGGGACTCGAGTCTTCATCACAAAAGACTTGTTCTTCTTCATTGTTCACTTGGTGGTGCATTGCAACTTGCTCAAGGGCTTCCATTTCTCCTTCGCTCATGGAATCATAAGTGCCATCGTCGTTGAAGATCATGGTGCGCTTGTTGGTGCACTCATAGGACTTGTGGCCTCGGCCGCCGCAAGTGAAACACTTGAAGGAACTCGTCTTGACGGTCTCATCGGTAGGGTTGGTGATGATGAAGCTCTCGGTTTGAAGTTGCTCGTATTAGGATTGCTTGTAGTTGGTGAAGTTTTCTTGGAAGTCGACTTGTCGATGTTGGAAGTAGAGGGTCTTGTAGTTGTTGTTGGAGTCGTTGAAGCTTGGTTATTGGAGAAGCCGTAGGACTTGGATGAGAACTTGGCATACTTGAAATCATCTTGCACTTGGCGTTCCGCTTTGGTAGCTTGGTGCACTAGCTCGATGAGATTTGAGTATGGTTGGAAGTCGGCGATCTTCTTGATAGGATGATTGAGTCCATTCAAGAAACGTGCCATTGTTTGCTCATCATCTTCCGTCACATTTGCTCTTATCATTGCAATCTCCATCTCCTTGTAGTATTCTTCAATGCTCTTGGTTCCTTGCTTGAGTTGTTGGAGTTTCTTGAAGAGGTCGTGGTTGTAGTAGGTAGGCACGAAGCGTGCTCTCATGACATCCTTCATTTGTGCCCAAGTAGTGATGGGTGGTTCACCTCTTGCCTCATGGCGCTCTATGATTTGTTCCCACCAAATGAGGACATAGTCTTGGAACTCAAGGGATGCCATCGCGATCTTCTTCTCTTCTTCATAATTGTGCAAACGGAAGATCTTGTCAACTTTCAATGCCCATGAAAGGTATTCTTCGGGATCATTGCTTCCGTTGAACTTGGGCATGGTGAATTGAGCTTGCCGTAGAGTTGCTCTTCATTGTGTTGGGGTCGGGGATGATGACGCCCATGTTGTAGATGATTGTTCAACTCGTGGTACTCTTGACGCGGAGGGTTGTCAACCTCGTGTTACTCTTGTCGCGGAGGATTCCCATTGTCGTCATTCTCTTGATGAACTTGATGGTCTTGGCGAGCTTGTGGAGGAGCGCGTCGAGCTCGAGGAGGAACTTGACGATGCACGCGAGCTTGAAATCGTCGTTCTTGAATTTCTTCACGAAGTGCTTCCTCTTGTTCACGAGCTTGTCGGCCTCGGTCGGCAACAGCTCGACTCGAATCGCGTAGAGCTTGTTGCGCCGCAAGAGCTTGAGCGTCACGGAGTTGTTGTTCTTGACATTGTGTCTCGGCATCTTGTGCAAGTTGGTGGAGACGTACACGTTCTTCCCCTTCATGTTGGCGTTGTTGTTGCCGTTCTCGTGCTAGCGCAAAGGCTTCTTCGGTTTGACGTCGTCGATGTTCTTGCGAGTCGGTGTCTCGAAGTGGATTGAGGTTTGCTTAACAGTGTGCGCGCGGCTCGACGAAGAGTGTTCGATGTCGGTGTACTTGATCCGGAGAGGGGGAAGTCGGAGTGGCGACTTGAATGGCTCCTTCTTGAAGTGGAAGAAGAGCGGTTGAGCAACAAAGCGCGAATCTCATCCATCCTTGCGTCATTCTCTTGCTTGTGATCGTCGAGCTTGTGGTCGAAGTAGTCCCTTATACGTTGCTCGGAAAGTCGCAAGTCGGTGGCGAGGTTGTCGATGCGTTCACTCATAGCTTGTTGCTCTTGATGCAAAGCACGTTGTGCACCAAAGAGGTGACTCTTGGTGACGAAGGAGTTCATGTCATCGTCTTGCTCCATGAAGAGTGGGTTGGTAGAAGTACTTGGCCTATCCATCATTCCAAGACAAATGTAAGTGGTAGAAAGAGAAGAACGAATACCAAATGTACCTTGACCGAAGTTGAAAGTGAATCAATGATCACTCCAATGTAGGACAAGGAAATAGCCTAATTAGTACGAATTCCCATCGGTTTCTCACACCTACACAAGTAAAAGCTTATGGTGGAGCTTGGTTAGGATGGTGGCACAATTTTTAATGTGAATGTAAGCAAGATTCAATAATGTTGGAGAAGATTCCCAAGATGCAATGTAACAAGTAGACCAAGCATATAAGGTACACGGAAACACACACGCAAAAAGATAAGTGGGGTTGTGCAACCAAGGGTGAGCCAAAATGTGGAATCCACAAAAATGCTCTTGTTGCACAACACTAGAGAGACGCTAGCACGATTGCATGATAGGCGGATACAAGAACTTGTGCACAACCTACTTAGCAAAAATGCAACGACTTCTATCCCAAATATGTTTATGCAAGGTGTTGCTATGATATAATCCAAGATGATCGAGTATGACAATCTTAATGTTGTATGATGCTATGGTTCTTGCTTAAAAGCTCTTTGCTTATCTTTCCTCTTTGCTTAAAAGCTTGGTTGGCTCTTTGATGTTTGAGCTCTTTTCTCATGCAATGCTTGACGAACCAAGATAGCAAGTGAGTATGCGATGACAACTTTGTGACACAAGAGATGATACCAATATAGGCAACAATGATGTATGTATGCTATGGGAAGTATGATCATTAATGTGCACAAGTCTCGTTGCCGGCAATACTCAATGGCTAGTCTCGATGGGTAAGCAACGCAAAAGAGTAAGGCTATGATGGCTATCAATGTAATGGCAAGAGTGATATATCCAATACCAAGATGAGGTTACCAGTCTTGCTTCCGGTATGGTGTCAAAATGGTGGCACGAATACCAAGTCATAGTCGAGGTGGTCGTTGTTGATGACGCGTCCGTGGCGAAAATGAGCGGTGGTGATGTCAATGTCGAACAGTACCTAGATAGCCAAAACACAAAAGGATATGGTACCGCAACTCAAATTCTCAAAACCAAGTGCGACAAAAAGCGTCGGAGTAGGTAGCGGGTAAATGGTGGTGTGGGTTGAGATATTGGAAAGGTTTGCGGAAGTCGATGGTGGTGTAGCGGATGATGTGGTGGACGTAGCGGTCATCCGGAAGTGGACGGATGTCCGGTCGCCGGACATCCGGTAGGGTCGGAAATCCGCTAATTTCAGCTCGGATTAGAGGTTCTGGTCGTCCGGTAAGGTCGGACGTCTGGTGGTTCCTGCGGCTCCGGATGTCCGGTAAGTTGCGGTCGTCCGGTGGGTCGGGGGCAAAATAGACATGAATTTCGTGGATTTTGGATGGATTTCGAGGTGGAGTGTTAGAAATATGCCCTAGAGGCAATAATAAATTAGTTATTATATTATGTTTCATTGTTCATGATAATCGTTTATTATCCATGCTAGAATTGTATTGATAGGAAACTCAGATACATGTGTGGATACATAGACAACACCATGTCCCTAGTAAGCCTCTAGTTGACTAGCTCGTTGATCAATAGATGGTTACGGTTTCCTGACCATGGACATTGGATGTCGTTGATAACGGTATCACATCATTAGGAGAATGATGTGATGGAAAAGACCCAATCCTAAGCCTAGCACAAGATCGTGTAGTTCGTATGCTAAAGCTTTTCTAATGTCTAGTATCATTTCCTTAGACCGTGAGATTGTGCAACTCCCGGATACCGTAGGAATGCTTTGGGTGTGCCAAACATCACAACGTAACTGGGTGGCTATAAAGGTGCACTACGGGTATCTCCGAAAGTGTCTGTTGGGTTGGCACGAATCGAGACTGGGATTTCTCACTCCGTGTAACGGAGAGGTATCTCTGGGCCCACTCGGTAGGACATCATCATAATGTGCACAATGTGACCAAGGAGTTGATCACGGGATGATGTGTTACGGAATGAGTAAAGAGACTTGCCGGTAACGAGATTGAACAAGGTATCGGGATACTGACGATCGAATCTCGGGCAAGTATCGTACCGATAGACAAAGGGAATTGTATACGGGATTGATTGAATCCTTGACATCGTGGTTCATCCGATGAGATCATCATGGAGCATGTGGGAGCCAACATGGGTATCCAGATCCCGCTGTTGGTTATTGACCGGAGAGTTGTCTCGGCCATGTCTGCATGACTCCCGAGCCCGTAGGGTCTACACACTTAAGGTTCGATGACGCTAGGGTTATAGGGAAAGTGTGTACGCGGTTACCGAATGTTGTTCCGAGTCCCGTATGAGATCCCGGACATTGCGAGGAGTTCCAGAATGGTCCGGAGGTAAAGATTTATATATGGGAAGTCCTGTTTTGGTCACCGGAAAAGTTTCGGGTGCTATCGGTAACGTACCGGGACCATCGGGAGGGTCCCGGGGGTCCACCAGGTGGGGCCACAGCCCTAGAAGGCTGTGTGGGCCAAGTGTGGGAGGGGACCAGCCCCAGGTGGGCTGGTGCGCCCCCCCACCCAAGGCCCAAGGCGCCTCCAAGAGCGGAAGGGGGCAAACCCTAGGGCGGATGGGCCCTAAGGCCCACCCCAGGTGCGCCTCCCCCTCTCCCCCTTGTGGCCGCCACCCTAGATGGGATCTGGGGTTGCCGCACCCCTTGGGGTGGGAACCCTAGAGGGGGCGCAGCCCCCTCCCCTCCCCCTATATATACTTGAGGTATGTGGGCTGCCCAATACACGAGATCATCTCCCTCTTGGCGCAGCCCTACCTCTCTCCCTCCTCGTCTCTCGTAGTGCTTGGCGAATCCCTGCTGGAGTTCCACGCTCCTCCACCACCACCACACCGTCGTGCTGCTGCTGGACGGAGTCTTCCCAACCTCTCCTTCTCCCCTTGCTGGATCAAGGCGTGGGAGACGTCACCGGGCTGCACGTGTGTTGAACGCGGAGGCGTCGTGGTTCGACGCTTAGATCGGAATCAACCGCGATCTGAATCGCTACGAGTACGACTCCTTCATCCGCGTTCTTGCAATGCTTCCGCTTAGCGATCTACAAGGGTATGTAGATGCACTCCCCTTCCCCTCGTTGCTAGATTACTCCATAGATTGATCTTGGTGATGCGTAGAAAATTTTAAATTTCTGCTACGATCCCTAACAGTGGTATCAGAGCTAGGTCTATGCGTAGTTTCTATGCACGAGTA
Organism: Triticum urartu; assembly: GCF_056163025.1. Classification (NCBI taxonomy): domain Eukaryota; kingdom Viridiplantae; phylum Streptophyta; class Magnoliopsida; order Poales; family Poaceae; genus Triticum; species Triticum urartu. Next base: position 460,485,685 of record NC_141873.1, on the reverse strand, counting down.
GAACACAAGTTGTTGTGGGCGTCGATTTTGTCAATTTACTTGCCGTTACTAGTATTTTCTTGATTCGGCGGCATCGTGGGATGAAGCGGCCCGGACCGACCTTACACGTACTCTTACGTGAGACAGATTCCACCGACTGACATGCACTAGTTGCATAAGGTGGCTAGCGGGTGTCTGTCTCTCCCACTTTAGTAGGATCGAATTTGATGAAAAGGGTCCTTATGAAGGGTAAATAGAAATTGGCATATCACGTTGTGGTTTTGGCGTAGGTAAGAAACATTCTTGCTAAAAACCTATAGCAGCCACGTAAAAATTTGCAACAACAATTAGAGGACGTCTAACTTGTTTTTGCAGCATATGCCTTGTGATGTGATATGGCCAAAAGGATGTGATGAATGATATATGTGATGTATGAGATTGATCATGTTCTTGTAATAGGAATCACGACTTGCATGTCGATGAGTATGACAACCGGCAGGAGCCATAGGAGTTGTCTTAATTTATTTATGACCTGCGTGTCAACTTAAACGTCATGTAGTTACTTTACTTTATTGCTAAACCGTTAGCCATAGTAGTAGAAGTAATAGTTGACGAGATGACTTCATGAAGACACGATGATGGAGATCATGGTGTCATGCCGGTGACGATGATGATCATGGCGCCTCGAAGATGGAGATCAAAAGGAGCAAAATGATATTGGCCATATCATGTCACTATTTGATTGCATGTGATGTTTATCATGCTTTACATCTTATTTGCTTATAATGACGGTAGATTAAATAAGATGATCCCTCGCAATAATTTCAAGAAAGTGTTCCCCCTAACTGTGCACCGTTGCGAAGGTTCGTTGTTTCGAAGCACCACGTGATGATCGGGTGTGATAGATTGTAACGTTCGAATACAACGGGTGTAAGCCAGATTTACACACGCAATACACTTAGGTTGACTTGACGAGCCTAGCATGTGCAGACATGGCCTCGGAACACGGAAGACCAAAAGGTCGAACATGAGTCGTATAGAAGATACGATCAACATGAAGATGTTCACCGATGATGACTAGTCCGTCTCACGTGATGATCGGACACGACCTAGTTGACTCGGATCATGTATCACTTAGATGACTAGAGGGATGTCTATCTGAGTGGGAGTTCATTAAATAATTTGATTAGATGAACTTAATTATCATGAACATAGTCTAAATTGTCTTTGCAAATATGTTGTAGATAAATAGCTCACGTTGTAGCTCCCTATTTCAATACATTCCTAGAGAAAGACTATGTTGAAAGATATTGTAAGCAATGATGCGGACTGGGTCCGTAGTCCAAGGAGTGTCCTCACTGCTACACAGAAGGCTTATGTCTTTGATGCACCGCTCGATGTGCAAACCCCTACAACGTCGTCTGTGGATGTTGTGAACACCTGACTGACACATCCTGATGACTACTTGATAGTTTAGTGCACCATACTTTACAGCGTAGAATCGGGATTCCAATGACATTTTGAACGCCATAAGACATATGAGATGTTCCAAGAGCTGAAATTGGGATTTCAGGCTCATGCCCGTGTTGAGAGGTATGAGACCTCTGACAAGTTCTTTTGCCAACAAGATGGAGGAGAATAGCTCAGCTGGTGAGCATGTGCTCAGAATGTCTGGGTGCTACAATCACTTAAATCAAGTGGGAGTTAAACTTCCAGATAAGATAGCGATTGATAGAGTTCTCTAGCCACTATCACTAAGCTACTAGATCTTCGTGATGAACTATGACATGCAAGGGATGGAGTTGATCCCGGAGCTATTCGCGGTGCTTAAGACCGCAAAAGGTAGAAATCAAGAAGGAGCATCAAGTGTTGATGGTTTAACAAGACCACTGGTTTCAAGAAGGGCAAGGGCCAGAAGGGAAACTTCATGGATGGCAAACCAGTTGCCGCTCCAGTGAAGGAACCCAAGGTTGAATCCAAACCCGAGACTAAGTGCTTCTATTGTAAGGGGAACGGTCACTGGTAGCGGAATTACCCCAAATGCATGGTAGATAAGAAGGCTGGCAACTTCAACAAAGTATATATGTGTTATTAATGTGTACCTCACTAGTACTCCTAGTAGCACCTGGGTATTGGATACCGGTTCAGTTGCTATTATTGGTGACTTGAAGCAAAAGCTACGGACTAAACAAAGACTGGCTAAGGGCGAGGTGACGATGTGTGTTGGAAGTGTTTCCAAAGTTGATGAGATCACCATCGCACGCTCCATCTGCCTTCGGGATTAGTATTGAACCTAGATAAATGTTATCAGGTGTCTACGTTGAGCATGAATATGATTAGATCATGTTCATTGCAATACGGTTATTCATTTAAGTTAGAGAATAATGGTTATTTTGTTTACATGAATAATACCTTTCATGGTCATGCACCCTATGTGAATGGTTCATTGAATCTCGGTCGTGGTAATACTCATGTTCACGCCAAAAGATGTAGAGTTAATAATGATAGTACCACTTTCTTGTGGCACTGCCGCTTAGGTCATATTGGCATAAGATGCATGAAGAAACTCCATGTCGATGGATGTTTGGAGTCACTTGATTTTGAATCGCTTGACACATGCGAGCCATGCCTCATGGGCAGGATGACTAAGACCCCGTTTTCAGGTACAATGAAATGGGCAAGTGACTTGTTGGAAATCATACATGCTGATGCGTGTGATCCAATGAGAATTGAAGCGTGCGGTGGATATCGCTATTTTCTCATCTTCACTGACGATTTGAGTAGATATAGGTATATTTACTTAATGAAGCACAAGTCTGAAACGTTTGAAAAGTTCAAGCGATTTCAGAGTGAAGTTAAGAATCATCATAACAAGAAGATCATGTTCCTACGATCTGATCAAAAGGGGATTGTCTGAGTTATGAGTTTGTCAATCACTTAAGACATTGTGGAATTGTTTCACAGTTGAAGCCACCTGGAACACCACAGGGTAATGGTGTGTCCGGACGTCGTAATCGAACCTTATGAGATATGATGCGATCTATGATGTCTCTTACCGATCTACCGTTTTCATTTTGAGGATATGCGTTAGAGACAACTGCATTCACTTTAGATAGGACACCATCTAAGTCCGTTGAGATGACGTCATATGAATATGGTTTGGCAAGAAACCAAAGTTGTCGTTTCTTAATGTTTGGGGCTGCGATGGTTAAGGCTTCAGCCGGAGAAGCTCGAACCCAAAAGCGGACAAACACATCTTCATAGGATACCCAAAGGTGACAGTTGGGTATACCTTCTATCTCAGATCCGAGGCCAAATTGTTTGTCGCTAAGAACGGGTCCTTTCTCGAGAAGGAGTTTCTCTCGAAAGAATTGAGTGGGAGGAAGATAGAACTTGATGAGGTTGTCGAACCTTTATTTCAACCAGAGAGTCATGCAACACAGAAAGATGTTTTCTGTGGCGCCTACGTCTATTGAAGAGGAAGTTAATGATAGTGATCATGAAGCTTCAGATCAAGTTTCTATCGAACCTCGTAGGTCGACAAGGATATGTACTACTCCTGAGTGGTACGGTAATCCTGTCTTAGATATCATGTTGGTAGACAACAATGAACCTACGAGCTATGGAGAAGCGATGGTGGGCCCGTATTCCGACAAATGGTTAGAAGCCATGAAATCTGAGATAGGATCCATGTATCAGAACAAAGTATGGACTTTGGTGGACTTGCCCAATGATCGGCAAGCCATTGAGATAAATGGATCTTTAAGAAGAAGACGGACGTGGGCAGTAATGTTACCGTCTATGAAGCTCGACTGGTGGGAAAGAGTCTTTTCACAAGTTCAAGGAGTTGACTATAATGAGAATTTCTCACCCGTAGCGATGCTTAAGTCCATCGGAATCATGTTAGCATTAGCTGTATTTTTCGATTATGAAATCTGACAGATGGATGTCAAAACAAGTTTTCTTACCAGTTTTCATAAGAAAAAGTTGTATGTGATACAATAAAAGGTTTTGTCGATCCTAAGAATGCTAAAAGGTATGCTGGCTCCAGCGGTCCTTCTATGGACTAGAGCAAGTATATGTGGATGACATATTGTTGATCCGAAATGATGTAGAATTTCTGGAAAGCATAAATGGTTGTTTGAAGAGTGTTTTTCAAAGGAAGACCTGGATAAAGCTGCTTACATATTGGGCATCAAGATCTATAGAGATAGATCAAGATGCCTGATGATATTTTCAAAGAACGCACACCTTGACATGATTTTGAAGGAGTTCAAAATAGATCAGTCAAGGAAGGGATTCTTACCTGAGTTGTAAGGTGTGAAGTTGAGTAAGACTCAAAGCTTGACCACGGCAGAAGAAAGAGGAAGGATGAATGTCGTCCCCTATGCTTTTGTCATAGGCTCTATACGGTATGCCATGCTGAGTACCGCACCAGATGTGTGCCTTGCCACATGTCTGGCAAGAGGGTACAAAGGTGATCTAGGAATGGATCACCAGATAGCAGTCAAAATTATCCTTAGAGGAATAAGGAAATGTTTCTCGGTTATGGAGGTGATAAAGAGTTCGGCGTAAAGAGTTACGTCGATGCAAGCTTAACACCTATCCGGATAGCTCTGACTAGAGATACCGGATACGTATAATGGAGCAATAATTTGGAATAGCTCCAAGTGGAACGTGGTAGCAGCATCTACGATATGACATAAAGTGTTGCAAAATACATAGGGATCTGAATATTGTAGACCCGTTGACTACAACCTCTCTCACAAGCATAACATGATCAAACCCAGAACTCATTGAGTGTTAATCACATAGTGATGTGAACTAGATTATTGAGTCTAGTAAACTCTTTGGATGTTGGTCACATGGCGATGTGACCTGTGAGTGTTAATCACATGGCGATGTGAACTAGATTATTGACTCTAGTGCAAGTGGGAGACTGTTGGAAATATGCCCTAGAGGCAATAATAAATTAGTTATTATATTATATTTCATTGTTCATGATAATCGTTTATTATCCATGCTAGAATTGTATTGATAGGAAACTCAGATACATGTGTGGATACATAGACAACACCATGTCCCTAGTAAGCCTCTAGTTGACTAGCTCGTTGATCAATAGATGGTTACGGTTTCCTGACCATGGACATTGGATGTCGTTGACAACGGGATCACATCATTAGGAGAATGATGTGATGGACAAGACCCAATCCTAAGCCTAGCACAAGATCGTGTAGTTCGTATGCTAAAGCTTTTCTAATGTCAAGTATCATTTCCTTAGACCATGAGATTGTGCAACTCCCGGATACTGTAGGAGTTCTTTGGGTGTGCCAAACGTCACAACGTAACTGGGTGGCTATAAAGGTGCACTACGGGTATCTCCGAAAGTGTCTGTTGGGTTGGCACGAATCGAGACTGGGATTTGTCACTCCGTGTAACGAAGAGGTATCTCTGGGCCCACTCGGTAGGACATCATCATAATGTGCACAATGTGACCAAGGAGTTGATCACGGGATGATGTGTTACGGAACGAGTAAAGAGACTTGTCGGTAACGAGATTGAACAAGGTATCGGGATACCGACGATCGAATCTAGGGCAAGTATCGTACCGATAGACAAAGGGAATTGTATACGGGATTGATTGAATCCTTGACATCGTGGTTCATCCGATGAGATCATCGTGGAGCATGTGGGAGCCAACGTGGGTATCCAGATCTCGTTGTTGGTTATTGACCGGAGAGTTGTCTCGGCCATGTCTGCATGACTCCTGAGCCCGTAGGGTCTACACACTTAAGGTTCGATGACGCTAGGGTTATAGGGAAAGTATGTACGCGGTTACCGAATGTTGTTCGGAGTCCCGGATGAGATCCCGGACGTCACGAGGAGTTCCGAAATGGTCCGGAGGTAAAGATTTATATATGGGAAGTCCCATTTTGGTCACCAGAAAAGTTTCGGGTGCTATCGGTAATGTACCGGGACCACCGGGAGGGTCCCGGGGGTCCACCTTGTGGGGCCACCAGCCCTAGAAGGCTGCGTGGGCCAAGTGTGGGAGGGGACCAGCCCCAGGTGGGTTGGTGCGCACCCCACCCAAGGCCCAAGGCACCTCCAAGAGGGGAAGGGGGCAAACCCTAGGGCAGATGGGCCCTAAGGCCCACCCCAGGTGCGCCTCCCCCTCTCCCCCTTGTGGCCGCCACCCTAGATGGGATTTGGGGCTGCCGCACCCCTTGGGGTGGGAACCCTAGAGGGGGCGCAGCCCCCTCCCCTCCCCCTATATATACTTGAGGTATGGGGTCTGCCCAACACATGAGATCATCTCCCTCTTGGCGCAGCCCTACCTCTCTCCCTCCTTGTCTCTCGTAGTGCTTGGCGAATCCCTGCTGGAGTTCCACGCTCCTCCACCACCACCACACCGTCGTGCTGCTGCTGGACGGAGTCTTCCCAACCTCTCCTTCTCCCCTTGCTGGATCAAGGCGTGGGAGACGTCACCGGGCTGCACGTGTGTTGAACGCGGAGGCATCGTGGTTCGACGCTTAGATCAGAATCAACCGCGATCTGAATCGCTACGAGTACGACTCCTTCATCCGCGTTCTTGCAATGCTTCCTCTTAGCAATCTACAACGGTATGTAGATGCACTCCCCTTCCCCTCATTCCTAGATTACTCCATAGATTGATCTTGGTGATGCGTAGAAAATTTTAAATTTCTACTACGATCCCTAACATGGAGATGGTGGGGGGAAGGCTAGATCCACTTGCAACACAACAAATTCACGGATCAAAACCAACAACACATCATCAAAACTCACAAAACACAAGAAAAATTTTTGGGGCTATTTTTGTGGGGATTTTCAGATTAGGACGAAAAACAACAAAATCAAGCTAGAAAACGAAATGGGGAGCTCCGAAATCATGATCAACCTTGCTCTAGATACCAAGATGATGTAGGGTAGAACCCTAATCGCCCAATCTTTCACAAAAGGAGCGGATCCCGAGGAAAACACGCAGAACACAGGGAAGAACGAAGGGAAAACACAAGAGGAAATCACTAAAGCGACACGAATAAGTCACACATGGGCTAGATCCTCGAGTACATAGGTAGAGATACACGAATCCACGGACATCTAAGGACGATACACGATAACCGGTTCTTCTCTATGAGGAGGTCTTGAGGGGCCGCCCAAGAGGGGGTCTTGATTATCTTCTCCGTAAGGAGGTCTTGAATCCGCTTGTGGGATCTTCTCTGGTGGAGGCTCGAATCTCCGAGGAGGAGGTAACCAAGTGGATGAGCAAAGCTCTCTCACAAATATGAGCTAAACATTTGCTAACCCTCGAAAGGAGGTGGGAGAGGTCTATTTATAGTCTAAGTGCAATTGGGGGCGAAAGTAGGGGTACATGGGCCTCGGGCCCGAATCTGGACGCAGCCAGGTACCGGACGTCCGCTGGTGGCTGGTCGTCTAGTGTCTCAGGAGCGGCCGGTCGTCCGGTGTCCTCCGGACGTCCGCTGGTCCTGCTCTATGATGAGGGTGTCGAACGTCCGGAAACATCGGACTTCCGCTGATGTTGGTTCGGATGTAGGGGCGCCGGTCGTCCGGTCCGGACCGGACGTCCGCTCGTTTGCTTCGGGTGCAGGGGCACCGGTCGTCTGGTCTGGGCTGGACGTCCGCTCGCTGGGGCTCGGCTGATGCTTCAGGCGCCGGACGTCCGGTCCCAGCCGGTCGTCCGGTGGCTGGGACTTTTTCTTCAGCCCTCCTTCTTCTCCGTCTTCCCGTCCATCTTCCTCTTCTTCTTGTCCTTGTTCCTTACCTTCTCCATGGTACCTGAGTATGCACAAAGTGTCCATATGAGGTAGTAGCCATGCTTCATGTGCATCGAAGTGGAATTGTGAGAGGAGAGATGTCACCTCGGTTTCAAGAGCTCTTGCACGTGATCGAGTCATGGGTCCACTAGGCACTTGATGAGACGCTGGTAGGTCCATGGGGATGACCTTGGGATGCTCCGCATCACCTAGTTGATGTGAGACTATCTTCTCCCTTTTTGTCTTCTCCACAACCACCATTCTATTCCACCTATAGTGCTTTATCCATGGCTCACGCTCATGTATTGCGTGAAAATTGAAAAAGTTTTGAGAATGTCAAAAGTATGAAACAATTGCTTGGTTTGTCATCGGGGTTGTGCATGATTTAAATACTTTGTGTGGTGAAGATAGAGCATAGCGAGACTATATGATTTTGTAGGGATAACTTTCTTTGGCCATGTTATTTTGAGAAGACATGATTGCTTTGTTGGTATGCTTGAAGTATTATTATTTTTATGTCAATATGAACTCTTATCTTGAATCTTTCGGATCTGAATATTCATACCACAATTAAGAAGAATTACATTAAAATTATGCCAAGTAGCACTCCGCATCAAAAATTATGTTTTTATCATTTACTTACTCAAGGACGAGCAGGAATTAAGGCTTGATACGTCTCCAACGTATCTATAATTTTTGATTGCTCCATGCTATATTATCTACTGTTTTGGACATTATTGGGCTTTATTATCCACTTTTATATTATTTTTGGGACTAACCTATTAACCGGAGGCCCAACCCAGAATTGTTGTTTTTTTGCCAATTTAAGGGTTTCGAAGAAAAGGAATATCAAACGGAGTCCAAACGGAATGAAACCTTCGGGAACATGATTTTCTCACCGAATATGATCCAGGAGACTTGGACCCCACGTCAAGAAACAAAGGAGGGAGCCACGAGGTAGGGGGCGCGCCTACCCCCCTAGGCGCGCCCTCCACCCTCGTGGGCCCAACGTTGCTCCACCGACGTACTCCTTCCTCCTATATATACCTACGTACCCCCAAACGATCAGATACGGAGCCAAAACCCTAATCCCACCGCCGCAACTTTCTGTATCCACGAGATCCCATCTTGGGGCCTGTTCCGGAGCACCGCCGGAGGGGGTATCCATCATGGAGGGCTTCTACATCAACACCATAGCCTCTCCGATGAAGTGTGAGTAGTTTACCTCAGACCTTCGGGTCCATAGTTATTAGCTAGATGGCTTCTTCTCTCTTTTTGGCTCTCAATACAATGTTCTCCCCCTCTCTTGTGGAGATCTATTCGATGTAATCTTCTTTTTGCGGTGTGTTTGTTGAGACCGATGAATTGTGGGTTTATGATCAAGTCTATCTATGAATAATATTTGAATCTTCTCAGAATTCTTTTATGTATGATTGGTTATCTTTGCAAGTCTCTTCGAATTATCAGTTTGGTTTGGCCTACTAGATTGATCTTTCTTGCAATGGGAGAAGTGCTTAGCTTTGGGTTCAATCTTGCGATGTCCTTTCCTAGTGACAGTAGGGGCAGCAAGGCACGTATTGTATGTTGGGGAACGTAGTAATTTCAAAAATTTCGTACGCACACGCAAGATCATGGTGATGCATAGCAACGAGAGGGGAGAGTGTGATCTACGTACCCTTGTAGACCGACAGCGGAAGCGTTAGCACAACGCGGTTGATGTAGTCGTACGTCTTCACGGCCCGACCGATCAAGCACCGAAACTACGGGACCTCCGAGTTCTAGCACACGTTCAGCTCGATGACGATCCCCGGACTCCGATCCAGCAAAGTGTCGAGAAGAGTTCTGTCAGCACGACGGCGTGGTGACGATCTTGATGTACTACCGTCGCAGGGCTTTGCCTAAACACCGCTACAATATTATCGAGGATTATGGTGGAAGGGGCACCGCACACGGCTAAGAATATGATCACGTGGATCAACTTGTGTGTCTAGGGGTGCCCCCTGCCCTCGTATATAAAGGATCAAGGGGAGGAGGCCGGCCGGCCCCTATGGCGCGCCAAGGAGGAGTCCTCCTAGTAGGAGTAGGACTCCTACTAGGAGGGGGTAAGAAGTGGGGAGGGAGAAGGAAAGGGGGCGCCGCCCCCCTCTCCTAGTCCAATTCGGACCAGGAGGGAGAACGCGCGCGGCCCACCTTTGGCTGCCCCTCTCTCTCTCTCTCTCCACTAAGGCCCATATGGCCCATTGCTTCTCCCGGGGGGGTTCCGGTAACCCTCCGGCTCTCCGGTTTTCTCCGAAATCACCCGGAACACTTCCGGTGTCCGAATATAGCCGTCCAATATATCAATCTTTATGTCTCGACCATTTTGAGACTCCTCGTCATGTCCGTGATCACATCCGGGACTCCGAACTAACTTTGGTACATCAAAACTCATAAACTCATAATATAACTGTCATCGAAACCTTAAGCGTGCGGACCCTACGGGTTCGAGAACAATGTAGACATGACCGAGACACGTCTCCGGTCAATAACCAATAGCGGAACCTGGATGCTCATATTGGCTCCTACATATTCTACGAAGATCTTTATCGGTCAGACCGCATAACAACATACGTTGTTCCCTTTGTCATCGGTATGTTACTTGCCCGAGATTCGATCGTCGGTATCTCAATACCTAGTTCAATCTCATTACCGGCAAGTCTCTTTACTCGTTTCGTAATACATCATCTCGCAACTAACTCATTAGTTGTAATGCTTGCAAGGCTTATGTGATGTGCATTACCGAGAGGGCCCAGAGATACCTCTCCGACAATCGGAGTGACAAATCCTAATCTCGAAATACGCCAACCCAACATTCATCTTTGGAGACACCTGTAGAGCTCCTTTATAATCACCCAGTTACGTTGTGACGTTTGGTAGCACACAAAGTGTTCCTCCGGTAAACGGGAGTTGCATAATCTCATAGTCATAGGAACATGTATAAGTCATGAAGAAAGCAATAGCAACATACTAAACGATCTGGTGCTAAGCTAATGGAATGGGTCATGTCAATCACATCATTCTCCTAATGATGTTATCCCATTAATCAAATGACAACACATGTCTATGGTTAGGAAACATAACCATCTTCGATTAATGAGCTAGTCAAGTAGAGGCTTACTAGTGACACTTTGTTTTTCTATGTATTCACACATGTATTATGTTTCCGGTTAATACAGTTCTAGCATGAATAATAAACATTTATCATGAAATAAGGAAATAAATAATAACTCTATTATTGCCTCTAGGGCATATTTCCTTCAGTCTCCCACTTGCACTAGAGTCAATAATCTAGATTACACAGTAATGATTCTAACACCCATGGAGCTTTGGTGCTGATCATGTTTTGCTCGTGGAAGAGGCTTAGTCAACGGGTCTGCAACATTCAGATCCGTATGTATCTTGCAAATCTCTATGTCTCCCACCTAGACTAGATCCCAGATGGAGTTGAAGTGTCTCTAGATGTGCTTGGTTCTCTTGTGAAATCTGGATTCCTTTGCCAAGGCAATTGCACCAGTATTATCACAAAAGATTTTCATTGGACCCAATGCACTAGGTATGACACCTAGATCGGATATGAACTCCTTCATCCAGACTCCTTCGTTTGCTGCTTCTGAAGCAGCTATGTACTCCGCTTCACATGCAGATCCCGCCAAAACGCTTTGTTTAGAACTGCACCAACTGACAGCTCCACCGTTTAATGTAAACACGTATCCGGTTTGTGATTTAGAATCGTCCGGATCAGTGTCAAAGCTTGCATCAACATAACCATTTACGATGAGCTCTTTGTCACCTCCATATATGAGAAACATATCCTTAGTCCTTTTCAGGTATTTCAGGATGTTCTTGACCGCTGTCCAGTGATCCACTCCTGGATTACTTTGGTACCTCCTTGCTAGACTTATAGCAAGACACACATCAGGTCTGGTACACAGCATTGCATACATGATAGAGCCTATGGCTGAAGCATAGGGAACATCTTTCATTTTCTCTCTATCTTCTACATTGGTCGGACTTTGAGTCTTACTCAATTTCACACCTTGTAACACAGGCAAGAATCCTTTCTTTGCTTGATCCATTTTGAACTTTTTCAAAACTTTGTCAAGGTATGTGCTTTGTGAAAGTCCAATTAAGCGTCTCGATCAGTCTCTATAGATCTTGATGCCCAATATGTAGGCAGCTTCACCGAGGTCTTTCATCGAAAAACTTTTATTCAAGTATCCCTTTATGCTATTCAGAAATTCTATATCATTTCCGATTAGTAATATGTCATCTACATATAATATCATAAATGCTACAGAGCTCCCACTCACTTTTTTCTAAATACAGGCTTCTCCAAAAGTCTGTATAAAACCAAATGCTTTGATCACACTATCAAAGCATTTATTCCAACTCCAAGAGGCTTGCACCAGTCCATAAATGAATCGCTGGAGCTTGCACACTTTGTTAGCTCCCTTTGGATCGACAAAACCTTCCGGCTGCATCATATACAACTCTTCTTGCAGAAATCCATTCAGGAATGCAGTTTTGACATCCATTTGCCAAATTTCATAATCATAAAATGCGGCAATTGCTAACATGATTCGGACAGACTTAAGCATCGCTACGGGTGAGAAGGTCTCATCGTAGTCAATCCCTTGAACTTGCCGAAAACCTTTTGCGACAAGTCGAGCTTTGTAGACAGTAACATTACCGTCAGCATCAGTCTTCTTCTTGAAGATCCATTTATTCTCAATTGCTTGCCGATCATTGGGCAAGTCAACCAAAGTCCATACTTTGTTCTCATACATGGATCCCATCTCAGATTTCATGGCTTCAAGCCATTTTGCGGAATCTGGGCTCACCATCGCTTCTTCATAGTTCGTAGGTTCATCATGATCTAGTAGCATGACTTCTAGAACAGGATTGCTGTACCACTCTGGCATGGATCTTACTCTGGTTGATCTACGAGGTTCAGTAGTATCTTGTTCTAAAGTTTCATGATCATTATCATTAGCTTCCTCACTAATTGGTGTATGTGTCACAGAAACTGGTTTTTGTGATGTACTACTTTCCAATAAGGGAGCAGGTACAGTTACCTCGTCAAGTTCTACTTTCCTCCCACTCACTTCTTTCGAGAGAAACTCCTTCTCTAGAAAGTTTCCGAATTTAGCAACAAAAGTTTTGCCTTCGGATCTGTGATAGAAGGTGTATCCAATAGTTTCCTTTGGATATCCTATGAAGACACATTTCTCCGATTTGGGTTCGAGCTTATCAGGTTTAAGCTTTTTCACATAAGCATCGCAACCCCAAACTTTCAGAAACGACAACTTTGGTTTCTTGCCAAACCACAGTTCATAAGACGTCGTCTCAACAGATTTTGATGTTGCCCTATTTAACGTGAATGCGGCCGTCTCTAGAGCATATCCCCAAAATGCCAGCGGTAAATCAGTAAGAGACATCATAGATTGCACCATATCTAGTAAAGTACGATTACGACGTTCGGACACACCATTACGTTGTGGTGTTCCGGGTGGCGTGAGTTGCAAAACTATTCCACATTGTTTCAAATGTACACCAAACTCATAACTCAAATATTCTCCTCCACGATCAGATCGTCGGAATTTTATTTTCTTGTTACGATGATTTTCAACTTCACTCTGAAATTCTTTGAACTTTTCAAATGTTTTAGACTTATGTTTCATTAAGTAGATATACCCATATCTGCTCAAGTCATCTGTGAAGGTGAGAAAATAACGATATCCGCCACGAGCCTCAATATTCATCGGACCACATACATCTGTATGTATGATTTCCAACAAATCCGTTGCTCTCTCCATAGTACCGGAGAACGGTGTTTTTGTCATCTTACCCATAAGGCACGGTTCGCAAGTACCAAGTGATTCATAATCAAGTGGTTCCAAAAGCCCATCAGTATGGAGTTTCTTCATGTGCTTTACACCGATATGACCCAAACGGCAGTGCCACAAATAAGTTGCACTATCATTATCAACTCTGCATCTTTTGGTTTCAACATTATGAATATGTGTGTCACTACTATCGAGATTTAATAAGAATAGACCACTCTTTAAGGGTGCATGACCATAAAAGATATTACTCATATAAATAGAACAACCATTATTCTCTGATTTAAATGAATAACCGTCTCGCATCAAACAAGATCCAGATATAATGTTCATGCTTAACGCTGGCACCAAATAACAATTATTTAGGTCTAATACTAATCCCGAAGGTAGATGTAGAGGTAGCGTGCCGACTGCGATCACATCGACTTTGGAACCATTTCCCACGCGCATCATCACCTCGTCCTTAGCCAATCTTCGCTTAATCCGTAGTCCCTGTTTCGAGTTGCAAATGTTAGCAACTAAACCAGTATCAAATACCCAGGTGCTACTGCGAGCATTAGTAAGGTACACATCAATAACATGTATATCACATATACCTTTGTTCACCTTGCCATCCTTCTTATACGCCAAATACTTGGGGCAGTTCCGCTTCCAGTGACCAGTCTGCTTGCAGTAGAAGCACTCAGTTTTAGGCTTAGGTCCAGGTTTGGGTTTCTTCTCTTGAGTAGAAACTTGCTTGCTGTTCTTTTTGAAGTTCCCCTTCTTCTTCCCTTTGCCCTTTTTCTTGAAACTAGTGGTCTTGTTGACCATCAACACTTGATGCTCCTTCTTGATTTCTACCTCCGCAGCTTTCAGCATTGCGAAGAGCTCGGGAATAGTCTTATTCATCCCTTGCATATTATAGTTCATCACGAAGCTCTTGTAGCTTGGTGGCAGTGATTGGAGAATTCTGTCAATGACGCAATCATCTGGAAGATTAACTCCCAATTGAATCAAGTGATTATTATACCCAGACATTTTGAGTATATGCTCACTGACAGAACTGTTCTCCTCCATCTTGCAGCTATAGAACTTATTGAAGACTTCATATCTCTCAATCCGGGCATTTGCTTGAAATATTAACTTCAACTCCTGGAACATCTCATATGCTCCATGACGTTCAAAACGTCGTTGAAGTCCCGATTCTAAGCCGTAAAGCATGGCACACTGAACTATCGAGTAGTCATCAGCTTTGCTCTGCCAGACGTTCATAACATCTGGTGTTGCTCCAGCAGCAGGCCTGGCACCCAGCGGTGCTTCCAGGACGTAATTCTTCTGTGCAGCAATGAGGATAATCCTCAAGTTATGGACCCAGTCCGTGTAATTGCTACCATCATCTTTCAACTTTGCTTTCTCAAGGAACGCATTAAAATTCAACGGAACAACAGCACGGGCCATCTATCTACAATCAAACATAAACAAGCAAGATACTATCAGGTACTAAGTTCATGATAAATTTAGGTTCAATTAATCATATTACTAAAGAACTCCCACTTAGATAGACATCCCTCTAATCCTCTAAGTGATTACGTGATCCAAATCAACTAAACCATGTCCGATCATCACATGAGATGGAGTAGTTTCATTAGTGAACATCGCTATGTTGATCATATCTACTATATGATTCACACTCGACCTTTCTGTCTCTGTGTTCCGAGGCCATATCTGTATATGCTTGGCTCGTCAAGTATAACCTGAGTATTCTGCGTGTGCAACTGTTTTGCACCCGTTGTATTTGAACGTAGAGCCTATCACACCCGATCATCACGTGGTGTCTCAGCACGAAGAACTTTCACAACGGTGCATACTCAGGGAGAACACTTATTGATAATTAGTGAGAGATCATCTTAAAATGCTACTGTCAATCAAAGCAAGATAAGATGCATAAAAGATAAACATCACATGCAATCAATATAAGTGATATGATATGGCCATCATCATCTTGTGCTTGTGATCTCCATCTTCGAAGCACCGTCGTGATCACCATCGTCACTGGCGCGACACCTTGATCACCATCGTAGCATCGTTGTCTTCTCGCCAATCTTATGCTTCCACGACTATCGCTACCGCTTAGTGATAAAGTAAAGCATTACAGCGCAATTGCATTGCATACAATATAGCGACAACCATATGGCTCCTGCCAGTTGCCGATAACTTGGTTACAAAACATGATCATCTAATACAATAAAATTTAGCATCATGTCTTGACCATATCACATCACAACATGCCCTGCAAAAACAAGTTAGACGGCCTCTACTTTGTTGTTGCAAGTTTTACGTGGCTGCTACGGGCTTAAGCAAGAACCAATCTTACCTACGCATCAAAACCACAATGATAGTTTGTCAAGTTGGTGTTGTTTTAACCTTCGCAAGGACCGGGCGTAGCCACACTCGGTTCAACTAAAGTTGGAGAAACTGTCACCCGCTAGCCACCTTTGTGCAAAGCACGTCGGGAGAACCGGTCTCGCGTAAGCGTACGCGTAATGTCGTTCCGGGCCGCTTCGTCCAACAATACCGCCGAACCAAAGTATGACATGCTGGTAAGCAGTATGACTTATATCGCCCACAACTCACTTATGTTCTACTCGTGAATATAACATCAACACATAAAACCTAGGCTCTGATACCACTGTGGGGGAACGTAGTAATTTCAAAAATTTCCTACACACACGCAAGATCATGGTGATGCATAGCAACGAGAGGGGAGAGTGTGATCTACGTACCCTTGTAGACCGACAGCGGAAGCGTTAGCACAACGCGGTTGATGTAGTCGTATGTCTTCACGGCCCGACCGATCAAGCACCGAAACTACGGCACCTCCGAGTTCTAGCACATGTTCAGCTCGATGACGATCCCCGGACTCCGATCCAGCAAAGTGTCGAGGAAGAGTTCCGTCAGCACGATGGTGTGGTGACGATCTTGATGTACTACCATCGCAGGGCTACGCCTAAGCACCGCTACAATATTACCGAGGATTATGGTGGAAGGGGGCACTGCACACGGCTAAGAATATGATCACGTGGATCAACTTGTGTGTCTAGGGGTGCCCCCTGCCCCCGTATATAAAGGATCAAGGGGAGGAGGCCGGCCGGCCCCTATGGCGCGCCAATGAGGAGTCCTCCTCCTAGTAGGAGTAGGACTCCTACTAGGAGGGGGAAAGAAGTGGGGAGGGAGAAGGAAAGGGGGGCGCTGCCCCCCCTCTCCTAGTCCAATTCGGACCAGGGGGAGGAGGCGCGCGGCCCACCTTTGGCTGCCCCTCTCTCTCCACTAAGGCCCATATGGCCCATTGCTTCTCCCGGGGGGTTCCGGTAACCCTTCGGCTCTCCAGTTTTCTCCGAAATCACCCGGAACACTTCCGGTGTCCGAATATAGCCGTCCAATATATCAATCTTTATGTCTCGACCATTTCGAGACTCCTCGTCATGTCCGTGATCACATCCGGGACTCCAAACTAACTTCGGTACATCAAAACTCATAAACTCATAATATAACTGTCATCGAAACCTTAAGCGTGCGGACCCTACGGGTTCGAGAACAATGTAGACATGACCGAGACACGTCTCCGGTCAATAACCAATAGCGGAACCTGGATGCTCATATTGGCTCCTACATATTCTACGAAGATCTTTATCGGTCAGAC
The DNA here is from genome assembly GCF_056163025.1 of Triticum urartu. NCBI lineage: Eukaryota > Viridiplantae > Streptophyta > Magnoliopsida > Poales > Poaceae > Triticum > Triticum urartu. Next base: position 460,468,352 of record NC_141873.1, on the reverse strand, counting down.
CGCATAACAACATACGTTGTTCCCTTTGTCATCGGTATGTTACTTGCCCGAGATTCGATCGTCGGTATCTCAATACCTAGTTCAATCTCATTACCGGCAAGTCTCTTTACTCGTTTCGTAATACATCATCTCGCAACTAACTCATTAGTTGTAATGCTTGCAAGGCTTATGTGATGTGCATTACCGAGAGGGCCCAGAGATACCTCTCCGACAATCGGAGTGACAAATCCTAATCTCGAAATACGCCAACCCAACATTCATCTTTGGAGACACCTGTAGAGCTCCTTTATAATCACCCAGTTACGTTGTGACGTTTGGTAGCACACAAAGTGTTCCTCCGGTAAACGGGAGTTGCATAATCTCATAGTCATAGGAACATGTATAAGTCATGAAGAAAGCAATAGCAACATACTAAACGATCTGGTGCTAAGCTAATGGAATGGGTCATGTCAATCACATCATTCTCCTAATGATGTGATCCCATTAATCAAATGACAACACATGTCTATGGTTAGGAAACATAACCATCTTCGATTAATGAGCTAGTCAAGTAGAGGCATACTAGTGACACTTTGTTTGTCTATGTATTCACACATGTATTATGTTCTCGGTTAATACAGTTCTAGCATGAATAATAAACATTTATCATGAAATAAGGAAATAAATAATAACTTTATTATTGCCTCTAGGGCATATTTCCTTCATTGTATTGTTGCCATTGAGGATAACAAGATGGTTTTTTTTATCACATTGCATGAATTTATCCCTCTACATCATGTCATCTTGCTTAAGGCGTTACTCTGTTTTCATTAACTTAATACTCTAGATGCATGCTGGATAGCGGTCGATGAGTGGAGTAATAGTAGTAGATGCAGGCAGGAGTCGGTCTACTTGTCTCAGACGTGATGCCTATATACATGATCATACCTAGATATTCTCATAACTATGCTCAATTCTGTCAATTGCTCAACAGTAATTCATTTTTCCACCGTAGAATACTTATGCTCTTGCGAGAAGCCACTAGTGAAACCTATGCCCCCCGGGTCTATCTTCATCATATTATCTTCCAATACTTAGTTATTTCCTTTGCTTTTTACTTTGCCTTTATTTTACTTTGCATCTTTATCATAAAAATACCAAAAATATTATCTTATCATATCTATCAGATCTCACTCTCGTAAGTGATCATGAAGGGATTGACAACCCCTTATCGCATTAGTTGCGAGGAGTTATTTGCTTTGTGCAGGTACTAGGGGACGCGCGCGCAACCTCCTACTGGATTGATACCTTGGTTCTCAAGAACTGAGGGAAATACTTATGCTACTTTACTGCATCTTCCTTTCCTCTTCGGGGAAATCCAACGCAGTGCTCAAGAGGTAGCACCGAGCCGCATGACACCAACTGGGTGGCGGCCCCCGAATTTTGATCCGGCATCCCCATGCGGCTCACCTCCTGGAAAGAGAAGGGCCTATCCTGGGGTTCATCGGTGGAGCTGACCGGACTCCAGAACTGTGTTAAAAACATGATAAGCAAGAAAATCAAGCTTGTCAATGTGGTCCAGGTCATGGTCTTCTGCCGGATCCTCCCGTGTCAAAGACTGGCATTCAATATGTGGGAGTTCAACCCGGCTAAGCACCAGATGCTGCGAGAGCTCTTCGACACGACACACCAGGACATCTGGAAGGTGCTGTTCAAGTCCACCGAGGTACCTCCTCCCCTTACCGAGGATCGCGGACTCAGCGCAAAGCGCCCTGCCAATCCGGTAAGCTCCTTATATCTCATAAGATGTTTCTTTCCCCAGTATAATCATGCGGGGGACCTAAACCTCCACGCCATTTAATAGGAGTGGGTCACGACAGCGGAGTAGATCGATTGTCTGGCCCCACTGCCCGAGGATCCAGCAAGGGCTCTCTTAACGGAGATGCTGGTTCCGGCACCCTATGACGTGCCGGAGAAGAAGGCCAAGAAGAAGGCCACGGGTACCAGGAAAGGTCTCCGGCGCAAGGTCGTATCAGACTCATCGTCCGATAACACCGAGGCGCCCTCCTCCCATGAAAACGAGGAGGAGGAATAGGAAAGTTCTCCCCCAGCCGGGGGAGACAAAAAAAGGAAGGCAACCCCGTCAGGGGAGGCCGAAGGGTCCAAGAAGGGAAGGACTCTCCTTCCGGACTGCTCCACGGCGGCCGCTTTTAGCGACGAGGAGTGGTTACCCAAGGACAAGCCCCTGGCGAAGTCGTAAGTATCCGGATACCATAATAGTTCTTGGTATGTTTTATGTTATTGCTTCTTATCATGCCGAACATGATCATGCAGCCCATCCAAAGCCCATATCGATGTATCCTCTTCGGATGAGTCTTTGGGCCTGTCAGAGATGAACAACGATTCACTCCCGACCGCCTCCTCCCCCCGTCTTATGGACGACGTCGAGGTGTTGTCTCAAAGGGTACTGAACCAAGGGGAGACAGTTCCGGAGGCGCCCCAAGGCGACATTCCGGACGCTGGGTGCACGAGGGGCAAGACTCCCATGGGTTCTAATGTCGGGGGCAGCAAGTCTAGCCACTAGCCGAATAATGCACCGGAACCTCCAGTGGTTTCGGATTCTGTCAGGCGACCCCTCGCCAAGGGGGACAAGCCGTCTGTGCCGATGGCCTCTGTCCACCCAGAGGCATCGGACAATTTGCTGGAAACGCTTCGCGGCGCTTCCATTGACGAAGAGCACCGCACTATCATGAGTGCGGTGGTCAAGAAGGTTCGGTCCGCCAAAAGCGGACTGACTGAAGCCTGTGCCAGCCTCCTAACAGGCTTTGAGGTAAGTAATCAAATTATGAGAAAATATTACAACATAGACAGTAGCCCCTGATGCTCTGTTTGGTGTTCGCAAAGAAAGGCCGAACAGAGGATCAAATAATAATCACAGGAGTCTAATCAGAATATGTCTATGTGAATAAGCAGGCTTCACTACTGGCCGCTGCCGCTCACACGACGGAGGTCTCCGCCCTGAAGCGGGACCTTGAGCGGTCCGAGGAAGAGCTCGGCCTTACCAAGAGGCAGCTCGAAGAGAACAAAGGTAAGTAATACCTTGTCTGTTTATTGATAAAGAAAAAGGAAACTGGTTGTTAGATCACAGGATCGTCATGAATTTTGCTAGGGGCCACGACCGAAGTGGCGGCCCTGAAGAAGGCGCTGTCCGAGGCTGAAGGCAAAGCGGCCAAGGAGCGTGCCGAGCGCGAGAAGCAAGAGGCCCGAGTCGGCGAGGTTCAGCAAGATCTCCAGGAGTTTGTCAAGAAGTACGAGTCCTTGGAGCGTGACTCTAAGACGCAAGAGTCCGAGCTTGCGAAGGCCCTTGAGAACGCACAAAATGCCAAGGCCGAAGCCTAAAAGGCCCTCCAGGAAATTGAGGCGCTCAGGAAGATAGCGGCGGGTAAGGCATTCATTATGCAAAGCAAGCATGTGAAGGAAACTTTCCTTTTACTTACCCGAATTCGGAGCTCTCCAGGAGCATTCGCAGATCTACCCAGCAGTGTGTCGGATGCTGCGGAGTTCTACCGGGCCGAGGAAAGGAGCCCGATGGAGAAGTTGTTCTGGTCTCAATATACTGGGACCGAACATCCGATGCCCTCGAGCGACCAGTTGAAGCAACTGGTCGAGCTTCACAAGGCGGCCGAACTGGCCAAGAAGGGCCTCATAGTCCGGATGTGGCCTGGCGAGCCCCTGCCTGGCAGCTATTTCAGCCTCGTAAGGCGGCTTGTGAACGCCTGCACACGATTTGAAGTCATAAAGTGGTCCGTCTGCATTGAGGGTGCGCGCAGGGCCTTTGCCCGGGTGAAGTGCACTGGGCGAAGATGGACGCCGAAAAGCTGGTGAAGGAGGGGCCGCCGGAGGGCAAGGAGCATCGCCACCCCGAAAAGTATTATGACGGTGTCCTGAAGGGTGCTCGCCTTGTGGCAGAGGAATGTGCTAAGGATGTAATATTTGAATGAATGTACTCATGTGATCCTGTAATGTGATACGAGTTCATGTGCGCTATGTACCGCTTGTTAATTTAAAATATTACCTTCTGTGCGGCCGTTTATAAAATTTGAGAGTTGGCCAGTCGTTGGCTTCTGCCCCCATGTAACTTGTACTGAGGTGTTTGGGATAAACCTGATCACTCTTTATGCCAGTTTTGGGTCCTTCGAAGGAGGTGTTCAACACAACGAACCAGGCAATCAGACTATAAAGCTTTATCACTCCCACTTAGCCATAGAAGTCTACAATTCCAAATTTTGGCGAAGCCCCTAGTATTCGGAAGGCCGAACTTGGGGCGCTATGTATGCCTAAATCGGACAAGGCCGACTCCTCGTCTGAAGCGGAAAAAATCTTTAAGGATTTGAGACCTCTCGAACAGCGACCATCTCTCACCGCATCATGACAGTCAGTTTTCGGCTTTCTCTACTGAGGTGCTCATCCGGAGGAACCGGGACACAATCGCAGTAGTTCTCCCAGTGCTACCTTAGCCGATATAGCGGAACGTAAGGTACCAAAACATGGGAGCCGGGCAAACCCAACTATTGACCCAAGACATGATTCAGAGCTGATGCATATAATGCTATAAGTTCGGGGTGCCACACTGTCGAAAGTGTTCGGACTTTTCATGTCGTGTTATGGGGTACACTGAAGCCCCTGGCGCACTCGTCGTAAGTAAGCATACAGGGGAAAAAAGATAAAGGAATGCAATAATGAGCTGATGATGTACATTGTTATTTAAATGATACGTCAAAGCGTATGCATACATGTAGTGCAATAAGTAAAAATAGGACTATTTGACATGTCCTATCCAAAGTCAAGCTGCGTGTGGGTATGCAAAACAGGTATATCGATCGTTATCAGAGACCACCTAAGGATTCCCTTGTACGTCAAAGCTTCTTGCTTCCTTGGTGTTTCCTTCCCATGATGGGTCCGATAATCAGACGATCAGAGAGGGCCTTCAGAGAATAGGGGCCTGAAAGGAAGAAAACATTCAAGGTATACGGGTCCTGAAGCGGTTGAGCCGCATTATGGGCCATGCCATGGCCGTGCCTCCACCTATGCCCATGGTATCTTGAGTGCATAATTATGTACGCGTGGCGCAAATTTCGCCGCTTGATTGGGACTAGGACGGAGGCCGAATTGCTAGGTGAGCTCTAAACGTGCCTGGTGATCCTCTTGCAAGGTATTCCGGACTTGCTTGAAGGTGTCCGGGGTCTTTCTCGCCGAATTGGCGGTTTGCCTCATAAGGCTGCTTTGCGCTTCTGCTGCGAGGGCCGCAGTGTGCTCCTCCGTGCGGAGCGAGCGTTCTGTGTTTCCATTAACTGTTATAACCCTGCGAGGTCCTGGCATTTTGAGCTTGAGGTATGCATAATGCGGTACCGCATTGAATTTGGCAAATGCGGTTCGTCCGAGTAGTGCTTGATAGCCACTGCAGAAGGGGACGATATCGAAGATTAACTCCTCGCTTCGGAAGTTGTCTGGAGATCAGCACTTCCAGTGTGATTGAGCCCGTGCAACAGGCCTCTACACCTAGGATGACACCTTTAAAGGTGGTTTTGATCCTCGAGGGGTCTATACCCATTTTACGCATTGTATCCTGATAGAGCAGGTTCAGGCTGCTGCCACCATCCATAAGGACTCGAGTGAGGTGAAATCCGTCAATGATGGGGTCAAGGACCAATGCAGCAGAACCGCCATGACGAATACTGGTGGGGTGGTCCCTGCGATCGAAGGTGATCGGACAAGAAGACCATGGGTTGAAGTTTGGGGCGACTGGCTCCATCGCATAGACGTCCCTCAGTGCACGCTTCCATTCCCGCTTGGGAATATGGGTTGCCTATATCATGTTTACCGTTTTCACTTGGGGAGGAAATTTCGTCTGTCCTCCTATGTTCGGCGGCCAGGGCTCCTCCTCCTCGTTGCTATGCAGCCCCTTTTCCTTGTTTTCAGCATTCAACTTGCCGTCATGTTTGAACACCCAGCATTCTCTGTTGGTGTGGTTGGCTGGTTTATCGGGGGTGCCGTGAATTTGACATGAACGATCGAGTATGCGGTCCAAGCTGGACGGGCTCGGATTGCTTTTCTTGAACGGCTTTTTCCGCTGACCGGATTTAGAGCCACTGAATCTAACATTAACTGTCGTGTCTTCGGTGTTGTCGCCGTTGTTGTGGCGCTTGTGTCTGTTGCGACGTGGCTTGCCGTTGCTATCTTTGGCATCTGAATTACCAGGATTTCTTGATGTGTTGTTGCTGTGAGCCAGCCAACTGTCCTCGTCCGCAGAAAAGCGGGTCATGAGTGTCGTGAGGGCTGCCATGGACTTCGGCTTCTCTTGGCCGAGGTGTCGAGCGAGCCACTCGTCGCGGATGTTATGCTTAAATGCCGCTAAGGCCTCAGCATCCGAACAGTCGACAATTTGGTTCTTTTTAGTTAGGAACCGAGTCTAGAATTTCCTAGCTGATTCCCCTGGCTGTTGGGTTATGTGACTCAGGTCATCAGCATCCGGTGGTCGCACATAAGTGCCCTGGAAGTTATCAAGGAATGCGTCTTCCAAGTTCTCCCAACTGCCAATGGAGTTTGCCGGAAGGCTATTCAGCCAATGCCGAGCCGGCCCTTTGAGTTTTAGTGGGAGGTACTTGATGGCATGTAGATCGTCACCGCGGGCCATGTGGATGTGGAGGAGGAAATCTTCAATCCATACCGCGGGGTCTGTTGTACCATCATATGATTCGATGTTCACGGGTTTAAACCCTTCTGGGAATTCGTGATCCATTACTTTGTCGGTGAAGCATAGGGGGTGTGCGGCGCCTCTGTGTCGGGCTATGTCACGACGTAGTTCATACGAGTCTTGTCTCGTCTGCTATATTCGGCCCGGCCGGATTTGCTTTTAGTATATCCGGCGTGACGGTCGTCGTCACGCGTTGGGGCACGCCCCCGTGATCCGTATATCGATCTTGTCTGTCCTGCTTTGTTTTCCAATACATCTCGCAGGTCCTGTGTGTTGCCCCGGCCCTTGGTGTTTTTGTTTGACTGGCAACGGGGTGCGGGCTGGACTTCGGGCTGATATGCCGCTTTGTCTCGACCACGAGGTGGTCGGTCAGCCGCATCATACGCTGGTAGTGTAGGCTTTAATGCTTCCTCCTCGAGTTGGGGTAGCAACCAGTGCTTTGGGTAACTTTTGGTTGGGCGCTCGAGTTCGTATTCCTCGGCTGCCAACACCTCGGTCCATCTATCCGCTAGCAGATCTTGATCAGCTTGGAGCTGTTGTTGCTTTTTCTTCAGGCTTTTTGTTGTGGCTATAAGCCGGCGCTTGAAGCGCTCCTGCTCGACAGGATCCTTAGGCACGATAAATTCTTCTTCGCCGAGGCTCACCTCGTCATCGGAGAGGGGCATGTAATTTTCATCCTCTAATTCTCCGTCTGCCGCCTGTTCCTTAGGGCTAGCTTGCCCATCCTCCCGCTCGAAGCCTGGCTAGAGGGGATTGTCTTCGTCTTCGGCACTATCCGCAGCGTTATTGTCTCTTGTGCTGGTATCGCTGCTTTTGCTATGGCGGGGCTTAGAGCAGCGCCGATGACACCGGTGCTTAGATTGCTTCTCGAGGGGATTATCCTCCGTTGCCTTATTGCCATCGCTTTCTTTGGGGGTGTCCACCATGTATATATCATATGATGAGGTGGCTGTCCAGCGCCCTGTGGGCGGTGGTTCCTGTTCTTCTCCTGCATCGTCGTCCATACCTTCGATGTCTTCGGAGCCGAAATCAAGCATGCCGGTTAAGTCGTCGACAGTGGCTATTAAGTGGGTGGTGGGTGGGGAATGAATTTCCTTGTCGTCCGCTTACCACTTAAGCCGGACATAGTTCGGCCAAGGGTCTCCTGACAAGGAGAGAGACCTCAATGGATTTAGCATGTCCCCCAAGGGCGAGTGCTAAAAGATATCCACGGAGGTAAACTCCATGATCGGTGCCCAATCAGATTCGATAGGCATGGACGCAGGCGGTTCGGAGCGTGTGGCCGGGGGCGAATCCAAGGGTCCGGCAACACAGGTCTCATAGGAGGTGAAGTCAGTATTCGGCTCTATCACCGCTGGGTGTGCGACCTCCGTGGCGGGGTCCATCCACCCGTCCTTAGACGGCACGATCTGCTCCGGATTGAGGGCCAGAGTAGCCACATGTGTGATCTCCCGAACACCGTCCGGCGGCAGAGCTAAGTCATGCTCGTCGCGACTGTGCGGCGCACCTGACATGGGCTCAAATCCGTAGAAGATCAAGTCTCCGCGGATGTCGGCAGTATAGTTCAAGCTTCCAAACCTGACCTGATGGCCAGGGGCATAGCTCTTGATCTGCTCCAGATGGCCAAGCGAGTTGGCCCGCAGTACGAAGCCGCCGAATACAAAGATCTGTCCGGGGAGAAAAACCTCACCCTGGATCGCATCGTTGTCGATGACTGAAGGAGCCATCAAGCCTTATGGTGTCGGCACGGTGGAACTCTTAATGAAAGCACCAATGTCGGTGTCAAAACCGGTGGATCTCGGGTAGGGGGTCCCGAACTGTGCGTCTAAGGCGGATGATAACAGGAGGCGGGGGACACAAGTTTTACCCAGGTTCGGGCCCTCTCGATGGAGGTAATACCCTACTTCCTGCTTGATTGATCTTGATGATATGAGTATTACAAGAGTTGATCTACCACGAGATCGTAGAGGCTAAACCCTAGAAGCTAGCCTATGATTATGATTGTTGTTGTTCTACGGACTAAACCCTCCGGTTTATATAGACACCAGAGGAGGCTAGGGTTACACAGAGTCGGTTACAAGGGAGGAGATCTACATATCCAAATTGCCAAGCTTGCCTTCCACGCAAAGGAGAGTCCCACCCGGACACGGGACCAAGTCTTCAATCTTGTATCTTCATAGCCCAACAGTCTGGCCAAAGGATATAGTCCGGCTGTCCGAGGACCCCCTAATCCAGGACTCCCTCACCTACACCCCCAGGCGCGCCCTCCACCCTCATGGGGCCCATGTTGCTCCACCGACGTACTCCTTCCTCCTATATATACCTACGTCTCCCAAACTACCAGATACGGAGCCAAAACCCTAATTCCACTACCGTAACTTTCTGTATCCACGAGATCCCGTCTTGGGGCCTTTTCCGGAGCTCCGCCGGAGGGAGTATCGATCACGGAGGGCTTCTACATCAACACCATAGCCTCTCCGATGAAGTGTGAGTAGTTTACTTCAGACCTACGGGTCCATAGTTATTAGCTAGATGGCTTCTTCTCTCTTTTTGGATCTCAATACAAAGTTCTCCCCCTCTCTTGTGGAGACCTATTCGATGTAATCTTCTTTTGCGGTGTGTTTGTTGAGACTGATGAATTTTGGGTTTATGATCAAGTTTATCTATGAACAATATTTCAATCATCTCTGAATTCGTTTATGTATGATTGGTTATCTTTGCAAGTCTCTTTGAATTATCAGTTTGGTTTGGCCTACTAGATTGATCTTTCTTGCAATGGGAGAAGTGCTTAGCTTTGGGTTCAATCTTGCGGTGTCCTTTCCCAGTGACAGTAGGGGCAGCAAGGCACGTATTGTATTGTTGCCACCGAGGATAACGAGATGGGGTTTATATCATATTGCATGAGTTTATCCCTCTACATCATGTCATCTTGCTTAAAGCGTTATTCTGTTCTCTTGAACTTAATAATCTAGATGCATGCTGGATAGCGGTCGATGTGTGGAGTGATAGTAGTAGATGCACGCAGGAGTCGGTCTACTTGTCTCGGACGTGATACCTATATACATGATCATACCTAGATATTCTCATAACTATGCTCAATTCTGTCAATTGCTCAATAGTAATTTGTTCACCCACCGTAATACTTATGCTCTCGAAAGAAGCCTCTAGTGAAACCTATGGCCCCCGGGTCTATTTTCCATCATATTAATCTTCCAATACTTAGTTATTTCCTTTGCCATTTATTTTACTTGCATCTTTATTTCTCTTTATCATAAAAATACCAAAAATATCATCTTATCATATCTATCAGATCTCACTCTCGTAGGTGACCATGAAGGGATTGACAACCCCTTTATCGCGTTGGTTGCGAGGAGTTTATTTCTTTGTGTAGGTGTAACGCCCCAAGACCGATGTGCCAGGTGTCCTGCAGTTATTCGCTGTTGTTTGCCTTGTCATTGCTTGCGTGTCATGCATTGCATATCATGTCATCATGTGCATTTCATTTGCATGCATGTTCGTCTCATGCATCCGAGCCTTTTCCCCGTTGTTCGTTTTGCATTCCGGCGTTCCGTTCTCCTCCGATGGTCATTTCTACCTTTCTTTCATGTGTGGGGATTAAACATTTTCGGATTGGACCGAGACTTGCCAAGCGGCCTTGGTTTACTACCGGTAGACCGCCTGTCAAGTTTCGTACCATTTGGACTTCGTTTGATGCTCCAACGGTTAACCGAGGGACCGAAAAGGCCTCGTGTGTGTTGCAGCCCAACACCCTTTCAAAGTGGCCCAAAACCCACCTAAACCCCTTCTATCATCTAGAGCGTTCGATCACAATCGCGTGGCCGAAAACCGCACCTCATTTGGACTCTCCTAGCTCCCTCTACCTATAAATATGTGCACCCCGTTCATTTTCGCGGACGAATCCCTAGATCCACTCCTCCCCGCGCCGCCGGACATGTCCGCCCGGTGGCCGGACACGTCCAACCGCCCGCCGTGGCCAATCGTGCCTCGCCACCTCACCCCGCCGCCCTCTCTCTCCTCCAGCCCCGTCGCCGGCCCGCGCGGCCCGGATCGGGCCCGCGGGGCCCATCTCCTCGCGCCGCCGCCCGGTTGCAGCTCCAGCGCCGCGACCCTTCGCCGAGCCGCCTCCCGCAATGCTCCGGCCGCCGTCGTGCGCCGCCGCGCCTCGCCACCTTCCCGCCGGCGCCGCCCTCTGTCGCGCGACGCCACCTTGCCGGCCACCGCCGCCGTTCGCCTCACTGCCCCGCCTCCTCGGAGGAGCTCCGCGGTCGCCCCGGTGCCTCACGGCCGGATTCGCCATTCCGGCGATCGCCGGAGTTCAAGCCCGCCTCGCCGGAGTCCGTACCTCGCCGGAGAAGAAGGTGGACCGGATCCACCGGGAGATGAACCAAACGCCACCCCTCCGTCCTGGATCCGAACCATCCCACACCGCTCCATCCCGTTGACTTTCTCGGAGAGGTCCAATTTCTACTAAGTCCCCGAGATTGCCATGTTTCAAATGCCCATGTTCATCGCATCATAACTTTGCATCCGTAGCTCCGATTCATGCATATAGCATATCAAAATGTTCGTCTCAGAGAGTACATCATTTAATCTCATTGCATCATTTTCATTTGAGTTCATCTTGATGCCCGAAATGCTGTTAGAAGAGTGCTACTTGAGATAATTGTCAGATCTGATGCTCCATTTAGATATTTGTCATTTTTGCCATGATTATTGTGTGCATGATATGCCCATGAGCTCTACATATGTTTTGTTAAGGGTTTTGCCATCTTTCCAGAGGTGCAACCCATGTATTTTTGTGATGTGTGTGGTGACTAGCACAAGCTTGCCAAGTGGTGCATTTGCTAATGCTGATTTCAGGGACTTAGCATTTCCACTAAGTCCTTGAGCTGTTTATCTCATATGGCCATATGTTCATGTTGTTTCCTAGTGATTCGTGCCTCTTTTGAGGATGATCAGTAAGGATGTTTTGTTAATCTTTTAGTGATCCATGTCTTTGTTTGCAATTATGGAGCACCCTAGCTTGAGTCAATCGAGCTCTATTTTTGCTATTTCGTGAATCTGGGCAGATTGCCTACTTGTTAGCAATTTTGCCTGGGATGTTGTAGTTGATCCGTGCATGCCATGGTATTGTTCTTGCCATGCCTAGCTTGTATTTTCTGTATTCTTGATGGGTGTATGCTTAGATTGTCATGACTTGCTCTGTAGTGAGTGCATCGAGCTCGTAAACATGCCTACTTGATATCTGTTTTCAGCATGCTCCAGTTTTCACTAAGTCTGTGATCTGATTATGTTTTTGCCATGTTCACATGCTTGCAATTGTATTTTATGATCCCTTTTGGCTCAAGGTCACTAAGGGACTTTTGTTAAGCTCTTTGAGTAGCTCCATTCCATACTTTACTTTTCCATGTGCAGGTCCTGTAGCATATAGTTTTCATGCTCCGAAGTGTGCGACATGATCTGAAATTCCAGACAACTGTTAATTTCACTAAGTCTGAAATCTGTTTACCATATGCATTTTTGCCATGCTTGTTTGAACCTGTTAATATATGAATTGGCCGTAGCTCAGTGCTAGACTTTTGTTAAGCATCATGAATGGATTCCTGCCATGTATTTTGTTGCCATGCTTGAGTGCTGTAGCATGTTCATCTTGTTGCATTTAGTTGGCTACTTGCTGTAAATCGCAGACCGGTGTCATATTTGAATTGCTTGCCATTTCCAAACCGTAACTCCTGTTCCGGCGTTCCTTATATTGTTTTCAAGCGATTTCATCTCATCTTTCCAGTGGAACACTTGGATTTCCAAGTTGAGTCCAGGTTCATTTGTTCCTTGACAAATCATGCATATGCATCGCATACCGCATCCCGCATATCATACCATGTTCATGTGTTGGTTGTTTACTATGTTGTGTGCTTCTTTTCCGGTGTTTGCTTCTTCGGGTTGGTTCCGATAATGTCGCGTTATGAGGACCCGTTCGTCTACGTTCCGTTTGTATTCTTCATGGACTCATTCTTCTTCCTTGCGGGATTTCAGGCAAGATGACCATACCCTCGAAATCACTTCTATCTTTGCTTGCTAGTTGCTCGCTCTTTTGCTAGCCTATGCTGCGATACCTACCACTTGCTTATCATGCCTCCCATATTGTTAAACCAAGCCTCTAACCCACCTTGTCCTAGCAAACCGTTTATTGGCTATGTTACCGCTTTGCTCAGCCCCTCTTATAGCGTTGTTAGTTGCAGGTGAAGATTGAAGTTTGTTCCTCGTTGGAACATGGAGATGTTGTTCCTTGTTGGAACATGTTTACTTGTTGGGGATATCACAATATATCTTATTTAATTAATGCATCTATATACTTGGTAAAGGGTGGAAGGCTCGGCCTTATGCCTGGTGTTTTGTTCCACTCTTGCCGCCCTAGTTTCCGTCATATCGGTGTTATGTTCCCGGATTTTGCGTTCCTCATGCGGTTGGGTTATAATGGGAATCCCTTAACAGTTCGCTTTGAATAAAACTCCTCCAGCAAGGCCCAACCTTGGTTTTACCATTCGCCACCTAGCCTTTTTCCCTTGGGAGTCGCGCATCCCGAGGGTCATCTTATTTTAACCCCCCCCCCCCCCCCCGGCCAGTGCTTGTCTAAGTGTTGGTCCGAACTGAGTAGACTGCAGGGCCACCTCGGGGAAACTTGAGGGCTGGTTTTACTCGTAGGATGTCTCATCCGGTGTTGCCCTGGGAACGAGATATGTGCAGCTCCCATCAGGATGTCGGCACATCGGGCGGCTTTGTTGGACTTGTTTTACCATTGTCGAGGATGTCTTGAAGAACCGGGATACCGAGTCTGATCAGAATGTCTCGGGAGGAGGTCTATTCCTTCGTTGACCGTGAGAGCTTGTCATGGGCTAAGTTGGGACACCCCTACAGAGATTTGAACTTTCGGAAGTCGTGCCCGCGGTTATGGGCAGATGGGAATTTGTTAACGTCCGGTTGTAGAAAACCTGAAGTTGACCTTAATTAAAATACATCAACCGCGTGTGTAACCGTGATGGTCTCTTTCCGGCGGAGTCCGGGAAGTGAACACGGTGTTGGAGTTATGCTTGACGTAGGTTGTTTTAGGATCACTTCTTGATCATACTTTTATCGACCGTGCTTTGCTTTCTCTTCTCGCTCTCATTTGCGTATGTTAGCCACCATATATTCTAGTCGCTTGCTGCAGCTCCACCTCATACCTTTACCTTACCCATAAGCTTAAATAGTCTTGATCGCGAGGGTGCGAGATTGCTGAGTCCCTGTGGCTCACAGATACTTCCAAACCCAGCTTGCAGGTGCCGATGAGTCCGTGCAGATGACGCAACCAAGCTCAAGGAGGAGCTCGATGAAGATCTTGTCTTTTGTGCTGTTTCGTTCTAGTTGATCAGTAGTGGAGCCCAGTTGGGGTCGATCGGGGACCGTGTCGCATTTGGGGTTCTTCTTTTATTTTGGTTCCGTAGTCGGACCTTGATTGTATCTGGATGATGTAATGCTTTATTCATGTAATTGTGTGAAGTGGCGATTGTAAGCCAACTATGTATCTCTGTCCTTTATATATTACATGGGTTGTGTGAAGATTACCTCACTTGCGACATTGCTTTCAATGCGGTTATGCCTCTAAGTCGTGCTTCAACACATGGGAGATATAGCCGCATCGAGGGCGTTACAGTAGGTGCGAGGGACTCGTGTGTGGCCTCCTACTGGATTGATACCTTGGTTCTCAAAAACTGAGGGAAATACTTACGCTTCTCTGCTGCATCACCCTTTCCTCTTCAAGGGAAAACCAACGCAGTGCTCAAGAGGTAGCAGGGACCGGGCATCCATGACCAGTCATTTTCTCGTGAGTGAGGAGCGGAGTCCACTCCTCTTAAGAATAACCCACCTAGCATGGAAGATACAGACAGCCCTAGTTGATACATGATCTATTCGAGCATACAAAACATAATGTTTATTTGAAGGTGGCAGGTAGATACCGTATATAGGAAGGTATGGTGGACTCATATGGAATAACTTTGGGGTTTATGGAATTGGATGCACAAGCAGTATTCCCGCTTAGTACAAGTGAAGGCTAGAAAAAGATTGGGAAGCGACCAGCTAGAGAGCGACAACAGTCATGAACATGCATTAAAATTAATCAACACCGAATGCAAGCATGAGTAGGATAAAATTCACCATGAACATAAATATCATAGAGGCCATGTTGATTTTGTTTCAACTACATGCGTGAACATGTGCCAAGTCAAGCCACTCGAATCGTTCAAAGGAGGATACCACCCTATCATACCATATCACAACCATTTTAATAGCATTTTGGCACGCAAGGTAAACCATTATAAACTCCTAGCAAACTAAGCATGGCATAAGAAACTATAATCTCTGATTGCCATTGCAAACATGTTTCATTCATAATAGGCTGAATCAGGAACGATGGACTAATCATATTTATAAAAGCAAAAAAGGTCGAGTTAATACCAGCTTTTCTCATCTCAATCAGTTCATCATATATCGTCATTATTGCCTTTCACTTGCAAGACCGAATGGTGTGGATAATAATAATAGTGCATGTGCATTGGACTAAGATGGAATCTGCAAGGATTCAATTCAAGGGAGAAGACAAGATAATATGGGATCTTTGTTAGATCAACAATAATGCATAAAAGAGCCACTCAACAACTTCATTAAGGTCTTCTCCTCTCGACCCCCAAAGAAAAGAAAAGAAACAAAACTATTTACACGGGAAAGCTCCCAACAAGCAAAAGAAGAACGAGAAATCTTTTTGGGTTTTCTTTTTAATTACTACTACTACATGCATGAAAAGTAAACTAGTTAAAAGCTACAACTATTTCTTTGGTTTTTCTTAAGGTTTTTCAAACACACAAGAAGAAAGCTTAAAAAGAAAAATATACTAGCATGGATGATACAATGAAAAAGTATGAGCACCGACAACTAGCATGAGTGTGTGAACATGAATATAATGTCGGTGAGAAATATGTACTCCCCCAAGTTTAGGCTTTCGGCCTAAGTTGGTATATGCCCATGGATCAAAACTGTAGCTGGGGTCGTACTGAGAAGGGTCCTCAGGTTGCCACTGGTTGGCGATTTCCTCCGGATTCCACTGATAAACAGACTGACGGTGAGGATCAAGTGGTGGCTCCGGCTCAGTTTCTGCAGCTGACATCTGGCCCCGGTACGCATGAATGGCCTCAGGCAAAATGAGGTGCATGCCTGAAAATATGTTAAACAAAGAGGGCGTAGGCAAGGTAATAATCTCACAATAATTTTTACCAAATATTAATTTATACTTAAGTATCCTATTCTTATCCTTAACAATAAACTCATGTGCTACCATACTCTTATAATCTAGAACAATTGGAGGCATCAACTTTTCCTCTTTCTCAAAGTGTCTGATATGTATGTTAAAATGTGCAGCAAGGCGCGAGGCAAAGATACCTCCGAGGACGGGGCCCTTTGTACGGTTCTAATTTAACCGTTTAGCAACAATAGCGCCTAAACTGAAAGTAGTATCATGAAACATGGCATGGCGCAAAATAATAATATCAGGGGCACTAAGGTTTCCGCAGTTCCCACGACCAATTAAACATCTACTAGCAAATATTGCAAAGTAACGCAGAACAGGAAAATTTATACTAGTGATTCTTGCATCGGAAACCTTTCTAGTTTCCCCTACAACAATCGTATCAATAAACCCTTCCACATCGTTACGATGTGGTTCCTCTACGCTGCCCGCAAAGGGTATCATACATACCCGGCAAAAATCATAAAGTGACATCTCCTTATGCTCATCATATAAATAAAATTTCACCCAAGGTGGCTGAGGGAGTCCTGGATTAGAGGGTCTCCGGAAAGCCGGACTATATCCTTTGGTTGGACTGTTGGGCCATGAAGATACAAGATTGAATACTTCGTCTCGTGTCCGGATGGGACTCTACTTGGCGTGGAAGGCAAGCTAGGCAATACGGATATGTATATCTCCTCCTTTATAACCGACCTTCTGTAACCCTAGCCCCCTCCGGTGTCTATATAAACCGGAGGATTTTAGTCCGTAGGACAAGATACAATCATATCATAGGCTAGCTTCTAGGGTTTAGCCTCTCTGATCTCGTGGTAGATCTACTCTTGTAATACTCATATCATCAAGAACAATCAAGCAGGACGTAGGGTTTTACCTCTATCAAGAGGGCCCGAACCTGGGTAAAACATCGTGTCCCCCGCCTCCTGTTACCATCCGCCTTAGACGCACAGTTCGGGACCCCCTACCCGAGATCCGCCGGTTTTGACACCGACATTGGTGCTTTCATTGAGAGTTCCACTGTGTCATCACCATAATGCTTGATGGCTCCTTCGATCATCGCTAGCGATGCGGTCCAGGGTGAGGCTTTCCTCCCCGGATAGATCTTCATATTCGGCGGCTTTGCACTGTGGGCCAATTCACTTGGCCATCTGGAGCAGATTGAGAGCTACGCCCCTGGCTATCAGGTCAGATTTGGAAACTTGAACTACACGGCCAACATCCGCGGAGACTTGATCTTCGACGGATTCGAGCCCATGTCGGACGCGCCATACAGTCTTGACGAGCATGACGTAACTCTGTCGTCGGACAGTATTCGGGAGATCGCATCCATAGCTACTCCGTCCATCAATCCGGAGCAAGTCGCGCCATCCGAGAGCGGAGGGACGGACCCTGCCATGGAGGCCGCACTCTCAGAGGCGATAGAGCCGGATGCTGACTTCACCCCTTACGAGAGCCGTGTTACCGAACCACTGGATTCATCCTCGGCCACGGACTCTGAGCCGCTCGTATCCGTGCCCGTCATGTCCGACTGGGCGCCGATCATGGAGTTCACCTCCGCGGATATCTTTCAGCACTCACCTTTTGGAGATGTGCTAAATTCATTAAGGTCTCTCTCCCTGTCAGGAGAACCTTGGCCGAACTATGTGCAGCTAGAATGGGATGCAGACGACGAAGAAGTTCGCTGCCCACCCACCACCCACTTAGTAGCCATTGTCGACGACTTAACCGACATGCTCGACTTCGGCTCCGAAGACTTCAACGGTATGGACGACGAAGCCGGAGACGAATAGGATCCACCGCCCTCGGGGCACTGGACCGCCACCTCATCATATGATATATACTAGTACAAATGCACGTGCGTTGCAACGGGCAAGAAAATCGCGAAACTTACTCCATGTGCATTACACGTCATTTCTTATATCTTTTGATAAACATCGGTGATAAGGGTACACCATTATTGCTTTTCGAAGCATGAAAGTAGACATAGAGAAGCTACTCGAACATCCTTCATCTGGTCGAACAGTAGTGCTTGATGGACATGCAATAGAGTTTCAATTCGTTTTTGCTTTTCGGGAAAAACGTGAATATTTATTTATTCTTTTTTATAAAATTGAATATTTGTTGATTTTTTTGAATTCTTCTATTAGAATTAGAGCATGTTTTGAAGCCGAACGTTTTTTTAACACACGATTTTAAAAAAAGTTGTGATTTTCTAATTTCGTGAACAATTTGAATGTATTTATTTTAAGAAAAATGAATTCTTTGTACATAGCAATTGAATGTGTCGTGCATTGCACAGAAAAAAAATCGCCACAAGTGTTTAGTGACTCTTTCATGTCTTCCGACCGCTATGGTGGTAGGATTTTTTATGCCCACAATTCTTTTTATGAAGTCACATTCATGTCTTTCGACGGCACATCCTTTAGCATCGCACTATCACTGGATGGAAGAGTAGTGGTGCAGTGAAGCGTGATTTTTTATATACAACTTTCTATTAATATTCGAAACAAAATAAGTTTTCCTATGTTGTTTCTTCTTTAGAAAATGTTGGTTTTGTTTGGCTTCAAAATTATATTTCCTTCATTTCTTTTTGCACTTGGCCTAAACACAAGAATTTCATGTAGATGGTAGGCTATTTCTCTAAAAAAAACACGCACACTTAGTTTAGAATAAAACATGCACACTTTGGAGAGATGCACACGCACGCACACCTCTCTTCCGATCCAATTACAATAAAAAAGACTTTCCTCTAATTTAGCCAGCAAGTAAATGCGCACGTGCAACGCACGTTAATATTTAGGCAATATACCAGTTGCACGTGGATATTAGGTATGCTATTATTTATGTGTTAATCTTATGATTAGTGCAATATTTGGATATTAATTGCATGTTAAACACGTTTAACGCTCGTCATGAAGCAGTCTAGTTAGTTGGATTGACTTAGTTCGATGACCGAGATTAATTGGATTTGCCTCTTTGGTTCTTTTTATATTGGTATATATGTAAACGAAAATTTTCTGGGAGCCAGCGTGATTACCCCCACCAGCCCCCCTCCTCCGTTCCTCGTGCTCTCCGCCTGTCTCTCTCCAAGCTTCCGCTCTTTCTTCATTCGTTGGCCCCTCCCCTCTCCCTCCGGTGTCCTTGTTCTTGGTGTCCTCTTTGCATTAGATCTGGTTCCTCCATATCAGTTCGTTCGGGTGCATGGCAAATTTTGATCTGATGCATGTTTGAAGGCTCCACCCTCTTGGCATCAAAGGCCTCTCTCCCAGATGGTTCTCTTTCCATCTCTTGCATCTGGGTGAGGTCGATCTCCTGGATGCCCCCTCATGGCGTTGAGGCGTTCTGTTGCCAGAGCACCACTGTATAGCTTTGCAATGTGTAGCACGCAGCCACCCACAGCAGAGTCTCCCCGCCGCCTCTCCCTTTCCCTTCTCTCTCCGTCTCCCTTATCTCACCCGCCATGTTCCCTTGCAGGAGCTCACCGAGCAACCATGGTGCCACCAGACTGTCGCCGTTCTGCGGGGCCAAAGCCGCGCAGCTGCGTCCGTCGGTCGTTCTCGACAGAGGGCCACGAGCAGAGCCCTGTCACGGGAAGTCGGATGGCTCCACCGTGGTCTGGCCGGTGGTGCCGCCCGGACTCCTCACTTCCTGGCAAGTCGGATGGCTCCACCGTGGTTATTTTTCTGTCCTCCTTCATTTGTACAATTCCTAAGCCTTGGGATGATTCATCTTTCCGTCCTCCTTTTCTTTGTACAATTCCTAAGCCTTGAGATGATTCATCTTGATTCGATTCTTTCTCGGGTCGGGTCGAAGTCCCTGTATCTTCCTGTCATTCGCACTTTGCCTAGGTATATAAATTGTTACAATTCCATGTAAATAATCGAGGTGGTACTATATTATTGTTAATACTTATGTGAAACCCAGGTCAGGCGGCTCATGTGGGCAGGCCCATAAGACGACGTGCCATCGGCAGGAAGCATATGCAACTCTTTAGCGCGATGCATCTTGAATCAATTTTTTTAGTATCACCTCGGTTAAGTACGGAACAAAATAATTTTCTATGGTGAATGGATGAAAAAATTGATGAAACACACCTTGCTTTATTAGTACTAGCACAAATGTCTATGCGTTACAACGGGAGGCTACAAAACTTATCTCCAAGCATGCAAGCGGCAACCCCAAGAGCCTCCAGCACCTTGATCGCAGTGGACCGGCTTTGGAATTTCGCGCGATAGGTGAGGAAGAAAGGATGTGCCATCCACGTGTAGTGGGTCATCGGCGGCTAAATCTCTACTGTGAAATTTAAAAAGAAAATTAATATGTGATTGTATTATTTCTAGTTCAGTCCATCAACTAATTTGGGTTTAATCTCTCAAACTAAACCAATGATTAATTTTATGAAACGAAATTCAGATACAAGAGGTTACATCTCAGCAATTTGGGGTTTAATCTATCAACAGAATAAATGCTTAATCAGGGATGGCATGCTCCTTTGTCCTCCAAATTTATATGTAGTAAGAGAATACCTATTGTATAACAGAATAGAAGGAGAAATAATCAAACAGTGATGATGACCAGTAACATACTAACATAAGGAGCATAGGGATTGTCCATGTGAAGAACGGTGCAAACATGGTGATAACTGCATTGCCATTATCGCCAACCAAAAGCAACTGGGGCAACAACCCATATTATAAACCCAAATATACCTGTGTGTTCCAATGGGAGAAGGGAAAAAATCCTCATACGCACCATCCCCACAATCATGCTCACCATCTGAAGTATATCAAATATAATCAAGAAGTAGACATTAATTAATGCTAACAGACAGAACTAAGTACACTGGTAGAAAAAGGGCCTATAGTCCCGGTTTGTAAGGGCCTTTAGTCCCGGTTCCGGAACCGGGACTAAAGTGTCGGTACTAATACCTCCCCCCCTTAGTCCCGGTTCAATCCAGAACCGGGACTAAAGGCCCTCCACGTGGGCAGTGCGCAGAGCCCAGTCAGGAGACCCTTTGGTCCCGGTTGGTGGCACCAACCGGGACCAATAGGCATCCACGCGTCAGCATTTCTGTGGCTGGGGGTTTTGTTTTTTTTTTTGAAAGGGGGGGGGGGTTGGGGGTTTTGGGGGGTTAATTTAGGTGTTTCATATATTGTGTTAGCTAGCTATAATTAATAGAGAGAAGTGTCCTCTCTTATGTCCGTGCTTGGTCGACGCTACGTACTATACATACGTATAGAGAGGACTAGACACGCTGGCTAGCTAGTAAGCAAACGAAGGAAACAGAAGATCGTCATGAACATATATGCATACAGAGAGAAGTGATATCGACCACCTCTCCTTCTCCGAGAGATTGGTCGAACAACAAGTTCTCGTATATCTATCTGACACTACCGGCTACATATATACAATAATTATCTCTTACAAATATAATCATACGGACTCAGGGTCCACATAGAATTCTCCGTCTTCAGGGATCACGTGGTCAAGAAAGAATGCCGCCAATTCCTCTTGAATTGCTCGCATGCGAGCTGGTGCTAGGAGTTCATCCCGCTTTCGAAACATCTAATTTGAAGAAGGGGGTCAATACATATATATATATATATGAATGAATGAAACTCAACACAAATGATGGTAATAAAATAAAATTGTGAATGTTGTTATTTACGTACTTCATATTGTTCGTTAGAGTACCGCCCCGCTCACAGGTCGTGTGGCGGATGGACTCGCAGATGTAGTATCCACAGAAATCATTCCCTTGTTCCTGCCACAACCACTTTACAAGAAATAGAGGTCAATCAAACTGATAAGCAAGAATGCTAAATGGTATTGATGAAACTAGCGCTTGAATCACTAGGAGATGCGCGGAACATGCTACTATAGTACTTACTTTCGGGTGTCTAAATTTCCGCTCCTTCGGCAGTCCCGGAACTGTTTTGGTGAATTTTCTCCAAACCCTGCCGGACAAAGAAAACAATTACTTGATATCAGGAAATGAACAAAGTTGCTGATATGGTGGATAATGATCGATTTAACTTACTTCTGGAGTATTTGAGTCATGTTTGCATAGTCCTGGGGATCTTTTCGTTTAGAGTCTAAGACGGTTACTACTCCCTGCTCAAGCTTAATCTCTAGGAGAATACAGTGGAAACTGCACACACATGCATAACTCATCAATTACATTACTATAACCTTGACTAATATATAAGGGAAACCGAATACGCACAAGACAGTAACACTCACCTGAAGTTGTAAGGAAAGAGTATTATATCTTTGTTTTGATTTATTATGAACGATCGTAGCAAGTTGGCCTCGGTAGCTGCGGCATGAAGTTTAACCTCAGTTGCATCTATGAGATATGTGTTAATGAACCCAATATCACCGACTTGTCTTTTCTTCAATTCGGCGATCTTCAATCTGCATAATATAGTGAGGATGATTATAAATACATGCAATGAAAGAGCTAAGCTATATAGAGAAACTTAATGACAGAAGTAGTACTACTTACAGACAGTAGCAGGCGACCGTTGTTTTATCGAGGGCCAATTGATTGAAAAACTGATATAACTCCTCAAATGGAACAGGCAACAGATCAATTCCAACGAGGTCATGCTCCTTTTTAACTTTCACATACAAAGTACTCCTCCCCCCAGAGTCTCTGCAGATTTTCAAGTACCAATCATGCAATCTTCGCATCATCGTTGATAGAGATCTTTCATCTTTGACGAGAGGCTTCCCGTACTCGTATCTTTGTATCTGCACGTCCATGGGTTCATAATGTACTTCGTCGGGCAGGTAATCTGCAAGATTGCTATAACCGGGCACCATCCTCGGATCATTAGCGACGTTGTGGCTAGGAACCTTGAGCGGGGGGCACGATTGCTTCGCTTGTTCGCCGAGCTGGGCAATTTGTTTCCCAGCTCGTCGTTCTTTCAGCCTTTGATCAATGACAGTACTTCCCGACCGCTCCGCTTCGGCAAATTCCTTTCCAATAATGCGGTCATAGTTTCCTTTCGGCGGATCAGACTTCGGTGGTTTTGTCAGGGCAGCCAGAGTGCGCTTCACTTTCACCCGATCTACCTTCTCCTCCGGAGGTGTATGTTTTGTTGCTTTCACCCCTTCAAAGAATTTCTTCACTTCTTCTCGCGCGATCTCGGCGTTCTCCTCCTGGGTCCTCTCGTATGGTAACTTCTCTGGAGTCTTCAGAGAAGGACCGAATCTGTATGTCCTCTCGCCTCTGGTTGTACTGCTAGACGCCGACCGAGCAGACGTAGCGGTTGTCTTCTTTACTTGCTTAAGAGGCGGAGGAGAAGGACTACGACGCGCCGGAGCAGCTGGAGCGGCGGCAGGTCTCTTCCGCCCTTGCTGATGAGGCGGAGAAGGAGGAGGCTGGCTGCTCGGGCGCGTCAGCGCAGGCGGAGAAGGAGGCGGAGTGCTGCCACGCGCCGGAGAAGGAGCCGGCCGAGGGCCCTGATCGTCACTCGCCGGAGGAGGAGGCGGTGGAGGTGGAGTGCCCTGACTCGCCGAAGGAGGAGGAGGAGGCGGTGGCGTCCAGTTCAGAAGGTTGATGAGCTCCTTCCGCCATAGGCATGGAGTCTTCAGAGCAGACCCCAACCGAGTCTCCCCTTCACCGGTAGGGTGGTCAAGCTGGAGGTCCTCAAATCCCTCCGTTATCTCATCCACCATCATCCTAGCATATCCTTCTGGAATCGGCCGGCAGTGAAAAGTTGCGCCGGGTTCAGTAGGATAAACAGAGCCAACAGCCGCCTTGACCTTCAAATTCATCCATTGCGTCATAAGGTGGCAATTTTGAGACTCCGTTATAGCATCCACGGGATAGCTGGCAGGAGCCGTCAAGGCATGCTCCGGCTGAAGCAGCTCGGTGGAAGCCACGCTGCTTCTGCGCTGAGATGGCGGGGTAGCTTCGGGGGAGGCTTCGGCAGTACGTTTGCTGCGATTTGCTTCTCGTTCCTCTATCGCGTCTACCCTTGCTTGCAGCGCCTGCATTTGGGTCTGCTGCACTTTTTTCCTCCTCTCATGGGATTTGTAACCGCCTGCGTTCGGAAACCCAACCTTCCACGGAATGGAGCCTGGCGTGCCTCGTGTCCGTCCAGGGTGCTCAGGATTCCCGAGGGCCATTGTGAGCTCGTCGTTCTCTCTGTCTGGAAAGAACGTCCCTTCCTGCGCTACTTCGATATACTGCTTAAGCTTACTGACTGGTATGTCCATTTGATCGTTCGTCCAAATGCACTTCCCTGTTACAGGGTCCAGGGTTCCGCCAGCCCCGAAGAACCAAGTCCGACAACGGTCTGGCCAGTTAATTGTCTCTGGTTCGATCCCTTTATGAACCAGATCATTCTCAGTCTTGGACCACTTAGGCCGGGCTACAAGGTAGCCACCTGACCCCATGCGATGGTGAAGCTTCTTCTTCGCAGCATTTTGCTTGTTTGTCGCCGACATCTTCTGACTCTTTTCCGATGTCTTGTGGGCCACAAATGCGGGCCAGTGATCTCTGATCTTCTCATATCTGCCCTTGAATTCTGGTGTCTCATTATTTTCGACAAACTTATTCAGCTCTTTCTTCCACCTCCTGAATAGTTCTGCCATCCTCTTCAGAGCAAAAGACTTGATTAATTTCTCTTTAACTGGGTTCTCTGAATTATCCTCAGGCGGTAGGGTGAAATTTGACTTCAGCTCAGTCCAAAGATCATTTTTCTGCATATCATTGACATAAGAGATCTCAGGGTCTTCTGTAGCCGGCTTAAACCATTGCTGGATGCTTATCAGGATCTTGTCCCTAACCAGAACCCCGCACTGAGCAACAAATGCGCTCTTTGTCCGGAGGGGTTCAATAGGTTGGCCGTCGGGCGCGATTGCTATGATCTCAAACTTTTCATCCGAGCTCAACTTTTTCTTCGGGCCTCGTCTCTTTACCGAAGTTGTGCTCGATCCGGAGGGCTAGAAAAAAGAACAAAGACTTAATTAATATGTGTACATACCAAAACAATGAATGCATCAATCAGCTAGTCAGCATAGGCTTAACTAATATATATACCTGGCCGGACTCGGTTCGGTCACCGGAGCCGTCATCACGGTCTCCTTCTTGCACCGGCATTGGGTCACCGGAGCCGTCCTCATGTTCTTCTTCTTGCACCGGCATTAGGTCACCGTAGCCAGCTTGTTCACCCTCTCCTTCCAGACCATCGGTTTCATTGAGAAACAACGAGATGGCATCACTTCCTTCTGCGATTATGTCCCTCAACAACGCTTCTTTTGTTGCTTCGTCTAGGGCGGTGTCCATAGTTTCTACAAATATTTACAACATGGCAATTATTATTCAAACATGACAGATGGATATATTAGTGCCAAACGTAGAACTAGCTACCTAATCATAGTAAGCTATCGGGAGGGGGTATATATCGACAACGATGACACTACATCTATGTCCCTCGACGACCCTCATTCCCGATAAAAAAAAGAGGAAGAAGAAGAAAAAAAAGAGGAGAAGAAAGAATAGAGGAGAAGAACCCTCGACCCCTAGACGACCCTCTTCTTCCTCTCATGTTCGAGAGGATCGCCGAGGGGTCGGGAGGTTGCCTAGTGTCAAAGGATTCAACAAAACCATGTCTTCGTCATTAGGTGAAAGTAACATGTGCATGATGGTACGAAGCTCTTCAAAGTTGTTCTGGAACGGAGTCCCAGATAGGATAATTCGCTTTTTGGTACAAAGTTCAGCAAGAGCCTTCCAAATATCGCTATTTGGAAGGCCTTTGCTGAATTCGTACCAAAAGGCGGATTATTCTATCCGGGACTCCATTCCAGAACAACTTTGCAGAACTTCGTACCAACACGACGGGCTCGGGGCGGCACACGGCGACGGGGACGACGGGCTCGGGGTGGCACACGGTGACGGGGACGGCCGCGGGCTCGGGGCAGCACACGGCGATAAGGACGATCGAGGAGGCGGGGCTCGGGGCAGGGCGCGCGGACGGCAGCGAGCTCGGGGCAGGGCGGCCGGCGACAGGCAGGAGGGCGCGACGAGGACGACAGCGACAGGGCGTGGCGACGGCGATGGGGCAGGGCGCAGCGACGGCGACGGGGCAGGGCGCGGCGACGGTGACAAGGAGGACGAGCAGCCTGGCGGCGTCGGCGATGGGGAATGGAGCAGTTGGCGAAAATTTCCAAAGTGTGGGCTTATATAGCAGAGCCTTTAGTCCTGGTTCGTGGCAGCAACCGGGACCAAAGGTGGGCATTAGTCCCGGTTGGTGCCACGAACCGGGACCAAAGGCCAATTTTTAGCAGCCCAAAGGGCGGGAAGCGGCGGCCTTTGGTCCCGATTGGTGGCACCAACCGGGACTAAAGGGGGGCATTGGTCACGGTTGGTGCCACGAACCGTGACCAATGCCCCCTTTAGTCCCGGTTGGAGCCACCAACCGGGACCAATGGCCTTTTGCTGCCCCGCGCCCAAAAGTTTAGTCCCACATCGCTAGCTGAAGGGCGCCGGCACTGGTTTATAAGCGCTGGTGCGCCTCTCCATTCGAGCTCCTCTCTAATGCAGGCTTTCGGGCCTAAACTTGCTATTGCCTGTGGGTCTATTGGGCCTTCTGCGGGCCTGAATCCTAGCCCATGTAGGGTTTCTAGTCGTATTCAGGCCGTGGAGGCCCAGTAGGAGGCATTTTTTTGGTTTTTTCTTTTTTATTTCTACATTTTTATGGTTTTTTATTTTTTTTTATTTCTACTTAAAACTAAATACTTACAGTTTTTTAGTGATTTCTTTTTGCTTTTAGGTCACAAAAATTATAAACTTTCTGTTAGTGCCATTAGTTTTAAATTTTAAATAGTTTAAATTTGAATTTTTAAAAATTTGTGTGAATCACTAGTTTATGAATAACTTTACTATAAAAATAGAATTTTTTTTCTATTTATTTTTTATTTCTACTTAAAACTAAATACTTACAGTTTTTTAGTGATTTCCTTTTGCTTTTAGGTCACAAAAATTATAAACTTTCTGTTAGTGCCATTAGTTTTAAATTTTGAATAGTTTAAATTTGAATTTTTAAAAATTTGTGTGAATCACTAGTTTATGAATAACTTTACTATAAAAATAGAATTTTTTTTCTTCTTTGTTATTTATTTTTTATTTATACTTACAATTAAATACTTATAGTTTTATTTTAGGTCACAAAAATTATATTCTTTTTGCTATTGAAGAATATTATAGTTTTATTTTAGTTGATCATAACATAATATTTTAATTGATTGTTTTTATTTTCATAAAAGTTTTGTAGTTTATTCTGTTTGCTATTAATTCATTCTTTGAGCTAAATGACTCTGAAATTGGAAAGCATTTCAAAATGAACTCTGAAAAGGTTGAAAGTTGGCATGGTATCATCATTTCACCCACATAGCATGTTCCAAAAAGTAGAGAGGGTTACGACAAAAACTTGATGCACTTCCTGTACAAAATGGACAATCACTTTCGAAGTATCATAGTTTCGAACCATAAGACATGAAAGCATTTCAAATGAACTCTGAAAAAGTTGAAAGTTGGGATGGTATCATAATTTCACCCACATAGCATGTGCATGTACAAAACGGAAAATGGTAGCATGTTCGTCTGTTAAAAATTTGGCATGGTATCATCATAATAGTTGCGGGAGAAAGTCTTCACTTTTTCTTCGCTTGTGTCATTTGCTTATTGCGCCGTAACCATGGATAATCTTCATTGTTTATCAGGATGCTTGGGTCAGCCTTGACATTGAAGGGAGGAATTTCATGAAACTTTTCATAATCTTCAGACATGTCTGTCTTGCCGTCCACTCCCAGGATGTCCCTTTTTCCTGAAAGAACTATGTGGCGCTTTGGCTCATCGTATGATGTATTCGCTTCCTTATCTTTTCTTTTTCTCGGTTTGGTAGACATGTCCTTCACATAGATAACCTGTGCCACATCATTGGCTAGGACGAACGGTTCGTCAGTGTACCCAAGATTTTTCAGATCCACTGTTGTCATTCCGTACTGTGGGTCTACCTGTACCCCGCCACCTAACAGATTGACCCATTTGCACTTAACAAAGGGACCTTAAAATCAGGTCCGTAGTCAAGTTCCCATATGTCCACTATGTAACCATAATATGTATCCTTTCCGCTCTCGGTTGCTGCATCAAAGCGGACACCGCTGTTTTGGTTTGTACTCTTTTGATCTTGGGCGGTCGTGTAAAATGTATTCCCATTTATCTCGTATCCTTTGTAAGTCAATACAGTCAAAGATGGTCCCCTGGACAACAAGTACAACTCATCACAAACAGTGTTGTCACCTCTAAGACGTGTTTCCAACCAACTGCTGAAAGTCCTGATGTGTTCACATGTAATCCAGTCGTCGCACTGCTCCGGGTGTTTGGAGCGCAGACTGTTCTTGTGTTCATCGATATACGGGGTCACCAAGGTAGAGTTCTGTAGAACTGTGTAGTGTGCTTGAGACCAAGAATATCCGTCCTTGCATATTATTGAGTCTCTTCCAAGAGTGCCTTTTCCAGCCAGTCTCCCCTCATACCGCGATTTAGGGAGACCTATCTTGTTAAGGCCAGGAATGAAGTCAACACAAAACCCGATGACATCCTCTGTTTGATGGCCCATGGAGATGCTTCTTTCTGGCCTAGCGCGGTTACGGACATATTTCTTTAGGACTCCCATGAACCTCTCAAAGGGGAACATATTGTGTAGAAATACGGGCCCCAGGATGACAATCTCGTCGACTAGTTGAACTAGGACGTGCGTCATGATATTGAAGAAAGATGGTGGGAACACCAGCTCGAAACTGACAAGACATTGCGCCACATCACTCCTTAGCCTTGGTACGATTTCTGGATCGATCACCTTCTGAGAGATTGCATTGAGGAATGCACATAGCTTCACAATGGCTAATCGAACGTTTTCCGGTAGAAGCCCCCTCAATGCAACCGGAAGCAGTTGCGTCATAATCACGTGGCAGTCATGAGACTTTAGGTTCTGAAACTTTTTCTCTGACATATTTATTATTCCCTTTATATTCGACGAGAAGCCAGTCGTGACCTTCATACTGAGCAGGCATTCAAAGAAGATTTCTTTCTCTTCTTTCGTAAGAGCGTAGCTGGCAGGACCTTTATACTGCTTCGGAGGCATATGCCGTCTTTTTCGTGCAAACGTTGCAGGTCCTCTCATGCCTCAGGTGTATCTTTTGTCTTCCCATACATGCCCAAGAAGCCTAGCAGGTTCACGCAAAGGTTCTTCGTCACGTGCATCACGTCGATTGAGGAGCGGACCTCTAGGTCTTTCCAG
This sequence comes from Triticum urartu, assembly GCF_056163025.1. Lineage (NCBI taxonomy): Eukaryota > Viridiplantae > Streptophyta > Magnoliopsida > Poales > Poaceae > Triticum > Triticum urartu. The sequence goes on along the minus strand of NC_141873.1, from coordinate 460,438,948 downwards.
TAGGGTAGGTCCCAAAATATAGATTTCTTCTTCCACATGGGTGCGTGTCCCTCAGCGTCATTCGGAACAGCTAGTCCACCGGGACCCTTTCCAAAGATTACGTAGTGTAAATCATTGACCATAGCAAGCACGTGATCACCGGTGCGCATGGCGGGCTTCTTCCGGTGATCTACCTCGCCTTTGAATGCCTTTCTTTCGACATTGATGGTTGGTCGGAAGAAATCGACGATGGCCCAGGTACACATTCTTCCTGCATTTGTCCAGGTATATACTTTCAGTGTCATCTAAACAGTGCGTGCATGCGTGGTATCCTTTGTTTGTCTGTCCTGAAAGGTTACTGAGAGCGGGCCAATCGTTGATGGTCACAAACAGCAATGCCTTAAGGTTAAATTCCTCCTGTCTGTGCTCATCCCACGTACGTACACCGCTTCCATTCCACAGCTATAAAAGTTCTTCAACGAATGGCCTTAGGTACACATCAATTTCGTTGCCGGGTTGCTTAGGGCCTTGGATGAGAACTGGCATCATAATGAACTTCCGCTTCATGCACTTCCAAGGAGGAAGGTTATACATACATAGAGTCACCGGCCAGGTGCTGTGATTGCTGCTCTGCTCCCCGAAAGGATTAATGCCATCCGCGCTTAAAGCAAACCATACATTCCTTGGGTCCTTTGCAAACTCATCCCGGTACTTTCTCTCGATTTTTCTCCACTGTGACCCGTCAGCGGGTGCTCTCAACTTCCCATCTTTCTTTCGGTTCTCACTGTGCCATCGCATCAACTTGGCATGCTCTTCGTTTCTGAACAGACGTTTCAACCGTGGTATTATAGGAGCATACCACATCACCTTCGCAGGAACCCTCTTCCTGAGGGGCTCGCCATCAACATCACCAGGGTCATCTCGTCTGATCTTATACCGCAACGCACCGCATACCGGGCATGCGTTCAGATCCTTGTATGCACCGCGGTAGAGGATGCAGTCATTAGGGCATGCATGTATCTTCTCCACCTCCAATCCTAGAGGGCATACGACCTTCTTTGCTACGTATGTACTGTCGGGCAATTCGTTATCCTTTGGAAGCTTCTTCAATATTTTCAGTAGCTTCTCATATCCTTTGTCAGCCACAGCATTCTCTTCCTTCCACTGCAGCAATTCCAGTACGGTACCGAGCTTTGTGTTGCCATCTTCGCAATTGGGGTATAACCCTTTTTTGTGATCCTCTAACATGCGATCGAACTTCAGCTTCTCCTTTTGACTAATGCATTGCGTCCTTGCATCGACAATGACCCGGCGGAGATCATCATCATCGGGCACATCGTCTGGTTCCTCTTGATCTTCAGCAGCTTCACCCGTGGCAGCATCATTGGGCACATCGTCTGGTTCGTCTTGATCTTCACCAGCTCCCCCCGTTGCAGCATCACCGTATTCAGGGGGCACATAGTTGTCATCGTACTCTTCTTCTTCGCCGTCTTCCATCATAACCCCTATTTCTCCGTGCCTCGTCCAAACATTATAGTGTGGCATGAAACCCTTGTAAAGCAGGTGGGAGTGAAGGATTTTCCGGTTAGAGTAAGACCTCGTATTGCCACATTCAGTGCATGGACAACACATAAAACCATTCGGCTTGTTTGCCTCAGCCGCATCGAGAAACTCATGCACGCCCTTAATGTACTCGCGGGTGTGTCTGTCACCGTACATCCATTGCCGGTTCATCTGCGTGCATTATATATAATTAAGTGCCCAAATTAATAGAAGTTCATCATCACATTAAAACCAAAGTGCATACATAGTTCTCATCTAACAACATATAGCTCTCCAGAGCATCTAATTAATTAAACCATACATTGAAACTATGTAAAACATTTCAATGCGAAAACAAATGCGATCATAATCGCAACCAAGGTAACAATTGATCCAACGGCATAATGATACCAAGCCTCGGTATGAATGGCATATTTTCTAATCTTCAAGCGCATTGCATCCATCTTGATCTTGTGATCATCGACGACATCCGCAACATGCAACTCCAATATCATCTTCTCCTTCTCAATTTTTTTTATTTTTTCCTTCAACAAATTGTTTTCTTCTTCAACTAAATTTAACCTCTCGACAATAGGGTCGGTTGGCATTTCCGATTCACATACATCCTAGATAAATAAAATCTATGTCACGTTGGTCGGCATAATTTTCATAAACAATAAATGAACCAATAGTTATAAAGATAATATACATACCAAATCCGAATCATAGACAGGACAAGGGCCGACGGGGGCGGATACCAAAACCATCGCACTATATAAGATGCAATAATAAATGTAATAAAATGATACAAGTATCTATCTAAACATACAAGTAAGAATATTTTTCCTTTCAGAAAGAAGATAAGAACAAGAGGCTCACCACGGTGGTGTCGGTGATGAGATCGGCGCGGGTGATCGACGGCGGTGAAGACGGGGACAGGGCGTGACGGACCGCTAAATCTAGACAAATCTCGAGGAAAATGGAGCTTGGAGGTCGAGCTTCGAGAGGAGAAAGCTTAAGTAGTGTGGCTCGGGCATTCCATCGAACACCTCATGTGCATAGGAGGTGAGCTAGAGCACCACAAAGCCCTCTCCCCCTCGGCCAGAAAAAACAGAGCACTGAGCTCTGCTCTTGCGCGAGGGGGTATATATAGGCACCTCATTGGTCCCGGTTGATGACATGAACCGGGACTAAAGGGAAGCCTTTGGTCCCGGTTCAAGCCACCAACCGGGACCAATGGTGGTGGGCCAGGAGCGAGGCCCATTGGTCCCAGTTCGTCCCACCAACCGGGACCAAAAGGTCCAAACGAACCGGGACCAATGGCCCACGTGGCCCGGCCGGCCCCCTGGGCTCACCAACCGGGACCAATGCCCACATTGATCCCGGTTCTAGACTGAACCGGGACTAATGGGCTGAGCCGGCCTAGACCATAGCCCTGTTTTCTACTAGTGGTAGATCGCTATGCATGATACACAGGATATCCGGTTGTATATATACAACCCGCAAATTTGAAATGTTAAAACGATTTTGAAACTCAAACGGTTTGACCATTGATCATATCAACTAATCCACACAAAGATTTTCACTGAAAGGCAATTAGCTATCACAAGAAAATTTGGAGGGCAAATCTCTGAAAAGAAAATACGTTAAACAGTACATCAAGAATATGATTATGAAATAAAAAAATCCGTACTATATACCTTATCAAATGAGGTGACAAAGGAATCCCTCCATATTAATATATTTTATTATACACCAAGATCTCCTAGCTCTGTAGCAACTAACTTCAGTTTTGCTTCAATGCATGAATAGGACAATTATGTTGAAATACTACTAACCATAAAACAACATGATATATGTTGGCATATAGAAACTACAAAAGTAAGTTAACACATCACACAATAGTATGAGTAAGCTCAGCAGGTCTCAACTCTCAACATGCAAGCCGTAGCATCGGAGTTATTACTGAGTGAATTTCTCCTTTCCTGCACATAGACATTGTCACATACCTCTTTGAATAGATACTTAATATGAGAATCTTGTGAAATTATTTTCCTCGCGTGTTAGGATGGTACAATGTTACAGTAACAAAGTTAACGACCCATGTGGTAGGTTTAGCCTGCTGATCATAATATATTTTGATATATAAGTAAGAATAGTGCTAAACTGCTCATATCTATCCGTTGTAACCAAAAGTCTACAAATGATGAATCAACATGTAAGTCTAGCACCGTTTCGATCATTATTAGTTTAACACTGAATATTATTAAATATATATAGAAAAATTAGCAACACAAAATTAGTTTCCTACATATACTTGGGATGATATTTAGGTGGATAGTGAAATAACTATATAGAAAGGAGGAAACTTTATAGCAGCTCCGCATACTTATTGAGTAATCCCCTATCATCTGCCCTTTATATCATCGTCCTTCAGAATAGCTTACCATTGCAGCAAGAAAACATTTTCTTGCATCAGGAAAAGACCTTGATTTTATTTAAGTCGTACAGTAAGCAGTCAAGTAACATGCAGTATAGCAGATCCTGTTCTGCCCCAACCAGGCAAGTCTCTTCAAGTACTAATGATGAATGTTCTTCTTTATTCCCCATCCAAATACCAAAATAGCAAATTGTTTAGGAGAATAACACTGCCAGTTGGAGAAGGTTGTTCTTTGCTTATTGGTCATCGGGACCCAACTTTTACACAGAAAACACATGAAACAGAAGATATACTGTACTACGGTGAATGCATCAATCATGAGACAAACTAAAAAATTCAAACACACACACACAACTTATGGTGCTGATACTGAGACGTTAGTGTGCGCCTACCTTAAATTGCATGTATCCTCCTATTCGTTTCTTCAGTTCAAGGGATCCTACTGCTCGAGTGTCATAAGTGTGTCCATCCTGCGTCAATGCCTCATCTCAATTTGTGGTGATTCTATCAGTCCCGGAGTACTTTGCCGCGCCTTGGTTGTCGAACACAGCAAAGAGGAGCACCAAAAGGCAGAGCGTGTCGGCGTCGAGCCCCAGGCCGTCAAGGTCGCGGCTGCGGCCACATGAAGGAGGGTGTCATACCTCGGTGGCCATCGTCAGGGCCTCGTCTCAACCGACCTGAAGCTCGTCGGGAGGGGATCGAGATTCTGCTACAAGTTCCTGCTCCGAAGGCCCTCGCCGGCTCCCAACTACTCGCCACCCAGCTCTCCCCTGTACCGCATCGAAGGCATGAACATTAAACCATGGCCATACCCAGCCAAGTAATTGTACTCGGTCCATAAAAAAGGGAATCGTTCTCGGCACGTAGAGCGACATCTAGCGGCTTCGAATCGGTGCCGCCCCAACATAAGTCATGCTATCTTATCCACAAGCTCGCCATCGCTCCGCCAGTTCGCCTCCATGTTCCTCTTCCTCCTCATGCGACCTTAGGACACCACCCAGCGTCAATGACTTGCCCCGCCCCTAGCTCCATCCCCGGGCCGGTCCTGAGATTTTGGGGGCCCGGGGCAAGACAAAAAATTGGGGGCCTCCTAATATATATAACCAATAACACTTTAATGTAACAAATTTTGATACTATTTTCGTTCAATACTTTCTACATATTATTCTAGAAGTTTCTTCTAAAACCCCGCTGGCCATCCGGGACCTAGTAGTAAGGCCATGATTCGTGTCAAGGGATCAGTCATTCTTCTTAGGCGAAACATGTTAAACATTTGTTTATCCTGAGAAACATTCGAAAACTAGGCTACAGAACGACTAAGCAAGCAAAGGACAACAATATATATATATATATATATATAAGATCTAGTCTTTTAAAATAATTCTCGATACAAATCCACTTATCATAGGGTCAATGTCAATTTTATCCAACAATTTTTATAGATGTGTAATATTGCCAAATCATTTAGCAGTGGAAGATATGCATCTTATATGTATGTGAAGGTAAATTACTTCATCAGCAACATAAATAATAGGGAAATAGTACGAGTGATATACCTCTTCTTTTTTGCCGATACAAATGATATACCTCAAACCAATCACATCGGCGTCCGTGATTAGGCGCTCAACAACGACGCGATATGGATATCAGGCAGGAGGCACCCGGCAATATACTCCCAACACCTAGAAAGTGGATGACGAACGCACTCGGTGCTGTCAATTTCCATGGCCTGGTGATGTGCGTGTGAGTCCTGCGTGGCTGCGTCCAGCTACTCGAGCTGCCGACGACCAGCGACTTTTGATCTAAAGTTCGGGACCAAGGAACAGAGAATAGGGCAGCGGATTAGGGATGCGATCTCACGTCGCAAGAGTTACGCCGTGATTGCGTGCGTACATCAATGTGGGCCTAGTTTTGTTTACTTGAGCTAATTTCGTTTCGGGAGAAGAAAGTAATCAATTCCTGATTGCGTACTTGCGCCTAGGCTGCTACCTCTTTCCTTTGTTTGAGCTAATTTTGTTTCAAGAAATGATATGGGCCTATGGGCTACCTTCGTACCACATCTGGGAGGGGGGCCCTGGATTTCGGGGGCCCGGGGCGGCCGCCCCCCCTGCCCTCCCCCCATCCGGGCCGGGCTTGCTCCACCTCAGGCACGACGGCCACGCCATGTTACAAGCCGCACACCAACGGGCTCCAGCTCCCCCTCATCGTGCTCCTGCATCGACCCAAGCGGCCACGGCCGCTGCGGCGTGTGTCCGATGCATCTGGCCCTCTCCACAGCCGATGACAGCCACACCTCCGGCGCCTCACTTCTGCTGGTCTCGCCCACACCGGTCATGTTTGTTCGCCGCCCCCTCGCAGGACGACCATGTCGTCGCGGCGTCGTCGCTGCTGAGCGCCGTGTGCATGCTCCTATAGCCGCGGCGGCCTCACACGCAACTGCGCCCCCACGTGCGTCCTCAGGTGAGCCCCCAGATCCAGCCCGAGCCACAGGACGGCACCCCATATGTTGTTCCAGCCACACACCAACGGCTCGGTTCCCCTCGAGCTCCTTCGGCCTCCTGCATAAACCCGAGCTGCCCCACGCCCGTCATGTTGCTCGCGGCCCCTCGCTGGACGGGCATGGCGTCGCCACTGCCCGAGCGCCGCCTGCACGCCCTATAGCCGTCCACCTCACATGTAATTGTGCCGACGCACGCGTCCTCTGGTGAGCTTCCCCGTCTCCCGCTCGCCTGTTTGCGGCGCTCTTTGCCCTGTCGCCGCACTTTGAACTCCAATGCCTCTGTCGGCCCCTTTGCTCCACTCGTCATCTCAGAATTTGCTTTAAAAACCAAGAGAATTCACTATAAAAGAGCAAGGTTGGGCTATCAAATTTGGTAGCAACCCTGCCTTGAAAGGAAAACCGTCGGCAATGAGGTGGAGGTCTTGAGTACGATTCACTTTGAGCACAATATTTTTTGTTGCCGAAAAACACAGAGGATGCCCGGCCCATGCAGTGGACTCTATGCGTGGCCCGTGTACTTTCGAGACGGACTTTTTTGGTCATCGTACACCCTGTGCAAAAGAATAGTACCACCTCGGATAAAATAAAAATCTCAAAAATAATATAGGTGAACGAATGAAAAAATTGGTGAAACACACCTTGCTTTATTAGTAGGTATAGAGGTATAGATATGGTAGACACCCCCAAAGAAGCCAATGGCGAGGAGAAAGCGGAGGATGACCCCTCCAAGAAGCAACCCAAGCGCCGACGTCAGTGGCGCCGCTCTAAGTCCCGCCACACTAAGAGCAGTGATACCGACACAGGAGGTAATAACACTACGGATAGCGCCGAAGACAACAACAATCCCCTCCAGCACGGCGAAGAGCTAGAGGACGAACAAGCTAGCCCTCTAGAGCAGGCAGCAGATGGAGAACCAGAGGAGGACAATTACATGCCTCTCTCCGAAGACGAGGCGAGCCTCGGTGACGACGAATTTATCGTGCCTGAGGACCCCGTCGAGCAAGAGCGCTTCAAGCGCCGGCTTATGGCCACGGCAAATAGCCTAAAGAAGAAACAACAACATCTTCAAGCTAATCAAGACTTGCTAGCAGACAGGTGGACCGAAGTCCTTGCGGCCAAGGAGCATGAACTCGAGCGCCCGTCCAAGAGTTACCCAAAACTCAGGTTGCTACCTCACCTAGAGGAGGAAGCATTCAAACCTCATTCACCAGTGTACAATGCGGCTGACCGGCCACTACGCGGCCGAGCCAGAGAGGCGTTTCAGCCCAAAGTTCAGCCCGCACCCCGTCGCCACTCAGTCAAAGATACTAAGGCCTGGGGCAACACAGAGGACCTGCGAGACATCTTGGACAACAAGGCAAAAATCGTAAGGTCAATATATGGGACACGAACACGTGCGCCCACACGGGACGATGATCGTCGCGTCAGATACACCAAGAGTAAATCCGGCCGGGTCGTATACAGCAGACAAGACTCATACAAACTATGTCAAGATATAGCCCGGCACAGAGGCGCCGCACACCCCTTATGCTTCACTGATGAAGTTATGAATCATGAATTCCCGGAGGGTTTTAAACCTGTAAATATCGAATCATATGACGGCACAATAGAACCCGTTGTATGGATTGAGGATTTCCTCCTTCACATCCACATGGCTCGCGGTGACGATCTACATGCCATCAAGTACCTCCCACTAAAACTCAAAGGACCAGCTCGGCATTGGCTGAATAGCTTGCCAGCAGATTCCGTCGGCAGTTGGGAGGATTTGGAAGATGCATTTCTTGACAACTTCTAGGGCACTTATGTGCGGCCACCGGATGCTGATGATTTGAGCCACATAACCCAGTAGCGAGGGGAATCGGCCAGACAATTCTGGACACGGTTCCTGACCAAGAAAAATCAAATCGTAGACTGTCCGGATGCAGAATCCCTAGCGGCATTCAAACATAACATCCGCGATGAGTGGCTCACCCGCCACCTCGGCCAGGAGAAGCCGAAATCTATGGCAGCCCTCACAACACTCATGACCCGCTTTTGCGCGGGCGAGGACAGCTGGCTGGCTCGCAGCAACAACACATCAAGGAATCCGGATACCTCAGATACCAAAGACGTTAACGGTAGGCAGCGTCGTAATAGACCAAAGCACAGCAATAACGGCGATAACACCGAAGATACGACAGTCAACGCCGGATTCAAAGGCTCTAGATCCGGTCAGCGAAAAAAGCCATTCAAAAGAAATACTCCGGCTACATCCAGTCTGGATCGCATACTGGATCGCTCGTGTCAAATCCACGGCACCCCTGAAAAGCCAGCCAATCACACCAACAGAGAATGCTGGGTGTTCAAGCAGGCCGGCAAGTTAAATGCCGAAAACAAGGACAAGGGGCTGCATAGCGATGAGGAGGAGGAGCCCCGGCCACCGAACCCAGGGGGATAGAAGGGGTTTCCCCCATAAGTAAAGACAGTAAACATGATATACGCAACCCACATTCCCAAGAGGGAGCGGAAGCATGCACTAAGGGACGTCTACGCGATGGAGCCCGTCGCCCCGAAGTTCAACCCATGGTCTGCTTGTCCGATCACCTTCGATCGCAGGGACCACCCCACTAGCATCCGTCATGGTGGATCTGCCGCACTGGTCCTAGACCCCATCATTGACGGATTTCATCTCACCCGAGTCCTTATGGACGGCGGTAACAGCCTGAACCTACTTTATCAGGATACAATGCGAAAAATGGGTATCAATCCCTCAAGGATCAAACCCAGCAAAACCACCTTTAAAGGTGTCATCCCAGGTGTAGAGGCCCATTGCACAGGCTCAATCACACTGGAAGTGGTCTTCAGATCACCGGATAACTTTGGAAGCAAAGAGTTAATCTTCGACATCGTCCCGTTTCGCAGTGGCTATCATGCACTGCTCGGACGGACAAAATTTGCAAAATTCAATGCAGTGTCGCATTATGCATACCTCAAGCTCAAGATGCCAGGTCCTCGCGGGGTCATAACAGTAAATGGAAACACAGAACGCTCGCTCCGTATGGAAGAGCACACTGCGGCCCTTGCAGCAGAGGCACAAAGCAGCCTGTTTAGACAGACCACTCATTTGGCGTTACAGCCCCCGGACACCTTCCTGTGAGTCCGGAATAATCTACAATGGGATCGCCTGACGCGATCTGTGCTCGCCTAGCAATTCGGCCCCTGTCACAGTCCCCGTGCAGCGATGAAATTCGTGCCGCGCGTACATAACTACGCACTGCAAATACCATGGACATAGGCGGGGGCACAATCAGGACGCGCCCCGCATTGTGGCTTAACCACACCAGGGGATGTATACCTTTGACATTCCTTTTCTCTTTCAGGGCCTAACTCTTCAGAAGTCCTTTCCGGCAATACGACTACCGGACACATTCCAGAAGCAACAACCGAGGCGGCAAGAAGCCAAGATGAACACGGGAACCGCCAGGTGGTCTCTAGTAATACTCGATATACCCGCTTTTCACTCTTTATGCGTAGCTTGCCTTGGATGTGACATTTCGAATTGTCCTACTTTCAGCTTATTGCACTACTTGTACCAATACGCTTCGACATATTATTCAAATAACAATGCATATTATTAATCTATCATTGCATTATTTAATTTTTTTTTCTCTTTCTCTTATATGTCCATTTACGACATTCCGCACCTGCACGCTCAGGTACGGTCAGTACGCCAGGGGCTCTCATTTACCCCGTAATACGGCGCAAGAAGTCCGAACACTTTTGACAGTGTGGCACCCCGAACTTATATCATTATACGCATCAGCTCCGAATCATGTCTTGGGTCAAATGTTGGGTTGCCCGGCTCCCATGCTTTGGTACCTTACGTTCCGCTATATCGGCTAAGGTAGCGGTGGGAGAACTACTACGATTGTGTCCCGGTTCTTCCGGACGAGCACCTCAGTAGAGAAAGCCAAAAACTGACTGTCATGATAAGGCGAGAGACTAGTCGCTGTTCAAGAGGTCTCAAGTCCTTAAAGACTTTCTTCGCTTCAGGCGAGGAGTCGGCCTTGTCCGGCTTAGGCATGTATAGCGCCCCAAATTCGGCCTTCCGAATACCAAGGGCTTCTCCAAAAATTTAAAATCATAGACTTCTATGGCTAAGTGAGAGTGTTAAAGCATTATAGTCCGATTGTCTGGTTCGTTGCGCTAAGCACCTCCCTTGAAGGACCCAAAATTGGGGTAAAGAGTGTTCAGATTTACCCCGAACATCCTAGTACTAGTTACATGGGGGCAGAAGCCGACAACTGGCCAACTCTCAGATTTTATAAATGGCCGCACAGAAGGTAATATTTTAAATTAAGAAAGCGTCGCATGGCGCAAAAGAACTCGTTTCATATTACAGGATCACATGGGCATGTTCATTCAAAAATTACATCCTTGGCACACTCATCTGTCACTAAGCGGGAACCCTTCGGAACGCTCTCATAGTAATTCTCAGGGCGGCGATGCTCCTTGCCCTCTGGCGGCCCCTCCTTCACAAGCTTCATGGCGTCCAGGTTCGCCCAGTGCACCTTCGCCTGGGCAAAAGCTCTGCGTGCACCTTCGATGTAGACAGATCGCTTGATGACTTCAAGCCGTGGGCAGGCTTCCACCAGCTGCCTCACCAGACCAAAGTAGCTGCCGGACAGGGGCTCTCCAGGCCACATCTGGACTATAAGGCCCCTCATGGCATGTTCGGCTGCCTTGTGAAGTTTGACCAACTGCTTCAGCTGGTCGCTCAGGGACACGGGGTGTTCGGTCCCAGTATACTGAGACCAGAACAACTTCTCCGCTGAGCTCCCCTCCTCAGCCCGGTAAAATTCCGCGGCATCCAGCACACTGCGGGGAAGATCTGCAAACGCTCCTGAAGAGCTCCGAACTCGGGTAAGAAAAAGGAAATTCTCCTTCACATGCTTGCTTTGCATATTGAATGCCTTACTCGCTGCTATCTTCTTCGCCTCATAAATCTCCTGGAGGGCCTTGTGGGCTTCGGCCTTGGCGCTCCGGACGCTTTCAAGCGCCTGCGCGAGCTCGGACTCTCGCGTTTTAGAGTCCAGCTCCAAGGACTCGTGCTTTTTGGAGAGAGCCTCGAGCTCTTGCTGCACCTCGCCCACTCGGGTTTCTTGTTTCTCCCGTTCAATGCGTTCCTTGGCCGCTTTGTCTTCGGCCTCAGACAACGCCTTCCTCAGGGTCGCCACCTTGGTCGTGGCCCCTGACAAATCCATGATGATCCTATTACTTTATACCAGAACTTCTCTCTAACTATATAGACAGGGGTATTTCTTACCTTTGCTCTCTTCGAGCTGCCTCTTGGTCAGGTTGAGCTCGTCCTAGGACCGCTTCAAGTCCTGCTTCAGCGCAGAGACCTCCGCAGTACGTGCGACAGCGGCCAGCAGGGAAGCCTGCACATACACATAGACATACTCTGATTAGACTCCTGAGTTATCATTTGATACTCTATTCAGCTTTTCCTCGCGAATGCCGAACAGAGCATCAGGGGCTACTATCTATGCGGTAATATTTTTATATTTTGAATTCTTACCTCAAAGCCTGTTAGGAGGCTGGCGCAAGCTTCGGTCAGCCCGTTCTTGGCGGACTGAACCTTCTTAACCACCGCACTCATGATAGTGCGGTGTTCTTCATCGATGGAAGCGTTGTGAAGCGCTTCCAGCAGGTTATCCGATGCCTCCGGTTGGACAGAGGACACCAGCATGGATGGTTGGCCCCCCTTGACGGGGGACCGCCTGCCGGAGTCCGGAACCGTCGAGGGTTCCGGCGCAGTGTCCGGCTGGGGCCCGAACTCGAAGCCCGTCGGAGCCTCGCTCCTTTGGTACCCAGGGTCTGGGAAGTCGCCGCAAGGCGCCCCCAGGACCGCCTCCCCTTGGCTCGGTGCCTGTTTGGACAACACTTTGGCGTTGTCCGTAGGGCGAGGGGTGGAATTGGTCGGAAGAGAACCACTGTTCATATTCGACGAGCCCAACGAGCCGCTCGATGAAGGTACATCGAGATGAGCTCGGGACGGACTGCATAATCATGTTCGGCATGAGGAAAGGCAGCACAATAAAACATATCATGTAGTACTATGGTGTTCATACACTTACGACTTCGCCAGGGGCTTGTCCTTGGGCAGCCACTCGTCGCCGCTGTCGACGGCCGTCGTGGCACGGTCCGGAAGGAGGGTCCTTCCCTTCTTGGACCCTTCGGCTTCCCCAGATGGGTCAGCCTTCCTTTTCTTGTCTCCCCCAGCTGGGGGGGACTTTTCTCCTCCTCCTCGTTTCCATCGGAGGAGTGTGCGTCGGAGTCATCGTCCGATGACTCCGATACGACCGTACGCCGGAGACCCTTTCGGGTCCCCGCAGTCTTCTTCTTGGTCTTCTGTGCCGGCACCTCGTAAGGTGCCGGAGTCAGCATCTTCGTTAGAAGAGCGTCTGCAGGATCTTCGGGCAGCGGGGCTGGGATGTCGAGCTGCTCCGCCATCTTTAACCAGTCCTGTTAGTGACATGGGAGCTTAGATCCTACACATAACTAAACCTGGGTAAAACATCGTGTCCCCTGCCTCCTATTACCATCCGCCTTAGACGCACAGTTTGGGACCCCCTACCCGAGATCCGCCGGTTTTGACACCGACAGTGGCGATCTTCTAGCATGGAAATGAAAATTTTGCACAAAAATATTGGTGAGTAAGAGATGCTGTTCACGCCGGTCGTGGAGGAAGTCGGTGAGGCCTGCATTCTCAGCCAATTGATAAAAATCTTCATAAATCTCGGCTTCTCTCAAGAACTCATCACAAGGCCATTCACACGGCCGAACCTCCGGAGTACGAGGGAGATTATACTTGGGCTTCTTATTTTCTTCACTTTGTTTATCCTTAGAACTTCGGCTTGATGAGCCCCTAAAAAATCTCTTCATCTTTTTCTGAAAATTTCTAGAATTTTTAGTAACTTAAAATAAAAGAGAACCAAAACTCAACAAATTGATAGCAACTACTCCTACAAGTGCCTAGAGGCTATATCATGCATTAAAACTACTTTTGACCACATAAATTTGACATGCAAGCTCAAGAACAGGGTCACCGAAGTAGCAAAAATTTGCAATGAATAAAGCACTAGAACAAAAACTAATTGGACCATTGGAGGAGTCACATACCGAAGAACAATCCCCCAAAGCAGTTTTGTGAATGGAGCTTTGAGGAAGGAGATCGAAAATGGCAGCAAGATGAGCTAGAACTCGGGTTTGAGCTGGTGGATGATTTTTTCTGGAGCAATACGAAGTGTGTGGGAGCAAGGATAAGTGGAGGGGACCCATGTGGGGTCCACGAGGCAGGGGCGCGCCCTCCACTCTCGTGGGCACGTGGATGCTCCCCCTGATGTGTTCTCAGTGCCTAAAATCCTTAAATATTCTGGAAAAAAATCATATTTAATTTTCAGGGCATTTGGAGAACTTTTATTTTCGGGTTATTTTTTTATTGCAAGGATAATTCAGGAAACAGACGGAAAATACTATTTTTACTTTATTTAATATAAATAACAGAAAGTAAAAAGAGGGTACAGAGAGTTGTGTTTTCTAAATTCATCCATCTCATGCTTATCAAAAGGAATCCACTAACAAGGTTGATCAAGTCTTGTTAACAAACTCATTCCGAATCACATGAAACCGGAGAAATTTTGAATGACACTAGGTTACCTCAACTAGGATATGCACATCCCCAACAATAAGAGTATCATATTTCTTCTTGACAGTAGGAAGAGGAAATTCAAAACCTCCAATAATAATCGTTGAAATTTTTCCAATAGAATTGATACTGTGGACTTGAGGTTGTTTCCTCGGAAAGTGTACCGTATGCTCATTACCATTAACATGAAAAGTGACATTGCCTTTTTTGCAATCAATAACAGCCCCTGCAGTATTCAAAAAGGGTCTACCAAGGATAATCGACATACTATCGTCCTCGGGAATATCAAGAATAACAGAGTCCGTTAAAATAGTAACATATGCAACCACAGCAGGCACATCCTCACAAATACTGACATGTATAGCATTTGATTTACATCCATTTTGTAACACCCCGGATATGACTTTCCCTATATGTACTCCAACTCTTGTCGTTTCCGGCTTTAAGTTATTTATTTTCTCGGGTTCGGGTTTTTGTCTCCGTGTGTTGTTATCGTTGTCATGCATCTCATATCATGTCATCATGTGCATTGCATTTGCATACGTGTTCATCTCATGCATTCGAGCTTTTTCCCCGTTGTCCGTTTTGCATTCTGGCGCTTCGTTCTCCTTCGGTGGTCATTTCTACCTTTCTTTCGTGTGTGGGGATTAAACATTTCCGTATTGGACCGAGACTTGCCAAGCGGCCTTGGTTTACTACCGGTAGACCGCCTGTCAAGTTTCGTACCATTTGGACTTCGTTTGATGCTCCAACGGTTAACCGAGGGACCGAAAAGGCCTCGTGTGTGTTGCAGCCCAACACCCCTCCAAGTTGGCCCAAAACCCACCAAAACCCTCTCCATCACCTAGAGCGTTCGATCACGATCGCGTGGCCGAAAACCGCACCTCATTTGGACTCTCCTAGCTCCCTCTATGCCTATTTAAAGACACCCCCGAAAATCTCCTTCTCCTTCCCCCGAAACCCTAAAAAATTGCCTCGCGCCGCGCCGGACATGTCCGTATCCGGCCGGAAACTTCGCGCCGCCGCCCCAGTCCACTAGCTGCGCGCCACGTGTCGCCTCGCCGCCGCCACCCACCGCGGCCCGGAGAGCCCGCGTCCGGCCCCCGGGCTCGTTGCCCTCCGCGCCGCCCGCGCCTGCCCTTCCCCGCCCGAGCCGGCAGGCTCCTTCGACGCCGGATCACTGCGCTGCCGCGCCGGCCTCCCGTCCGGTGAGCTCCGCCACCGGAGCCGCACCGCCGCCCTCGCGGAGCTCCGCCACCGGAGCCGCACCGCCGCCGCCGCGCCTCCCCAGCCTCGTCGCCGGCCGCGCCCACACCGGCCCCCGCCTCCCCGTCGTGCTCCGGCGAGCTTCCTCCCCGCCGGTGAACAGTACTCTGGTGAGCCGCATCGGGAACCGTGCAGATCTCAGATCTAGATCCAAATCTCGGGTTGACTTTTGCCCGAAACCCTAGTTCATGTTGCCCTGTTCATCGTGCTATAACTTTGCATTCGTAGCTCCATTTTGGGCATATAGCATATCAAAATGTTCGTCTCAGAGAGTACATCATTTCATTCCATTGCATCATTTTAATTTGAGTTCATCTTGATGCACGAAATGCTGTTAGAAGAGGGCTACTTGAGTTAATTGTCAGATCTGCTACTCCATTTAGATATTTGTCATTTTTGCCATGATTAATGTGTGCATGATATGCCCATGAGCTCTACATATGTTTTGTTAGGGGTTTTGCCATCTTTCCAGAGGTGCAACCCATGTATTTTTGTGATGTGTGTGGTGACTAGCACAAGCTTGCAAAGTGAGGCACTTGGTAATGCTGATTTCAGGGACTTAGCATTTCCACTAAGTCCTTGAGCTGTTTATCTCATATGGCCATATGTTCATGTTGTTTCCTAGTGATCCGTGCCTCTTTTGAGGATGATCAGTAAGGATGTTTTGTTAATATTATAGTGCTCTATCCATCCATGTCTTTGTTTGCAATTATGGAGCAACCTAGTTTGAGTCAATCGAGCTCTACTTTTGTCATTTCGTGAATCTGGGCAGATTGTCTACTTGTTAGCGATTTTGCCGAGGATGTTGTAGTTGATCCGTGCATGCTATGCTATTGTTCTTGCCATGTCTAGCTTGAATTTTGTGTATTCTTGATGGATGTATGCTTAGTTTTTCATGACTTGCTCTGTAGTGAGTGCATCAAGCTCGTAAACATGCCTACTTGAGATATGTTCTTGCCATGCTCCGGAGGCATGGCAAGTTGTGATGGCTGCAACCAATGCAAACACACAGTTGATCATGCAAATTCTCCAAGAGCGCAATCAAGGCAACCAAGGGAACCAAGGCAACAATCAGAATCACTTTGCTACACTCAACCAGTTCCTTGCTAACGGGCCAAAGACTTTCAGCAATTGTGTTGAGGCAACTGATGCTGACGATTGGCTCGTGGATCTGTGCAAGCATTTCGAGTGCAGTAGTGTCAGGCCTGAGGACTTTGTCAAGTTCGCTTCCTTCCAACTCAAAGACCAAGCCGCGGAGTGGTTCCAGCAGTACAAGGATTCCAGAGGTGGACGTGCTATTACCTGGGATGAATTCCATCAAGATTTCAGAGCTCACCATATCCCTCAGAGCGTGGTTGAAAGCAAGCGTGAGGAATTCCGCAACCTGAATCAAGGCTCTTTGTCTGTCTATGACTACAACAAGTTGTTCCAGAAGCTCGCCCGCTTTGCCAAGCAGGACGTCCCTGATGAGAAGAGCATGATATACTAGTTCAAGGGTGGTCTCGGAGAAGAAATTCAGCTAGCTCTTGTTCTCTTTGAGCCCTTGAGGTACGATGAGTTCTACAACATGGCACTGAAGCAAGAGGCCGCTCAACTGAGGTGTGATGCTTCCAAGAAGCGAGTCAGAGACACTACTCCTTCTTCCTCCACTCAAGTGGCCAAGCAGCAGAAGTATTGGCTTCCTCCTCCTCCATTCCGTCAGCCGTATCAGTAGAAGAGCAAAGGTGGCAGTGGATCTTCCCACCCACCCAACCCTGGCTTTTAGAACAAGACTTCGTCTCAAGCTCCAAGATCGAGTGCTCCGTACCACCGTCCGCTTTCAGAGGTCACATGCAACAAGTGCCAACAGAAGGGTCACTATGCCAACAAGTGTCTCAATCAGAGGCATCTTCCTCCTCCTCCTCCTCCTGTGAGATCGGCAAGTATAGCTGTGGTCAAGCATAACCCCAAGCACGCCAAGGTCAACTTGATGAACGCAGCTCAGGCAGAGGACTCGTCAGATGTCATCATGGGTAACCTTCCTGTTAATGATATTCCTACAAGAGTTCTTTTTGACACTGGTGCATCGCATTGTTTCATGTCGAGACCTTTTGCATCTAAGCATGATTTTGTTACTCAAGTGTTGTCAAAACCGTTGGCTATTGTCTCTCCGGCCCGTCAAATGACATCTCGAGTATGTGTTCCGGATGTTACAATCACTTTGGGTGACTATAAGTTCTTGTCCTCTCCAAATGTTCTTGGTGACTCGGATATTGATCTTATTCTCGGAATGGATTGGCTTTCTAAGCACAAGGCTCAGCTTGATTGTGCAGCCAGGCAGATTCAATTGACTCATTCGTCTGAGGATGTAATTGTCTTTGCCGCTCGGGATGATACCATCCGTCTGTTTTCTCTCAATGAGAAGGGTGAACTGGATGCTATCTCGCAAATTCCAGTCGTTTGCGAATATCAAGACGTCTTTCCAGAAGAGCTTCCAGGAATGCCTCCGCACCGGTCAGTTGAATTCGTCATTGATCTTGAGCCTGGCATGGAACCAGTGTGCAAGCATCCTTATAAGCTCGGACCTGAAGAGTTGAAGGAGCTGAAGAAGCAGCTCGATATTCAAGAAAGAATGGGTCTCATCCGGCCTAGTTCTTCTCCATGGGGTTGTGGTGTTCTTTTTGTGAAGAAGAAGGATGGAACGGACCGGCTTTGTGTTGATTACCGTCCATTGAACAAGAAGACTATCAAGAACAAATACCCACTTCCCAACATCAACAAGCTGTTCGAACAACTCAAGGGTGCCCAAGTATTCTCCAAGCTTGATCTCCGTATGGGTTATCATTAGATTCGAATCCATGAGCAAGTTATTCCCAAGACGGCTTTCAGGACAAGCTATGGGTCATACGAATACACTGTCATGTCTTTTGGCCTCGTCAACGCTCCTCCGACGTTCTCTCGCATGATGAACGTCATCTTCAACGCCTACACCAATGACTTCGTTTCGGTCTATCTCGACGACATTCTGGTTTTCTCGAAGAACAAGGAAGATCATGCCAAGCACTTGCGTTTGGTACTCGATAAGCTCAGGGAACACCAGTTCTACGCCAAGTTCTCCAAGTGTGAATTTTGGCTTGATGAGGTTCTTTATCTTGGTCATATCATCTCTACCAAGGGCATTGCGGTGAATCCTGAGAAGGTGTCTGCAATTGTGAATTGGGAACCTCCTCAGAACGTGAAGCAACTCCGTAGCTTCCTCGGTCTCGCAAGCTACTGTCGAAGATTTGTTGAAAACTTTTCTAAGATCGCGAAGCCTCTCTCAAATCTTCTCCAGAAGCACGTCAAGTACATTTGGTCTCCGGAGTGTGACATTGCTTTCAACACTTTGAAAGAGAAATTGATCACTGCTCCAGTTCTCACTCTGCCTGATGAATCCAAGTCGTACGAGGTCTTTTGTGATGCCTCTCTCCAAGGTCTTGGCGCAGTGTTGATGCAAGAGAAGAAAGTTGTTGCTTATACCTCTCGCCAGTTGAAGCCCAATGAGAAGAACTACCCCACTCATGATCTCGAGTTGGCGGCAGTTGTGCATGCTTTCTTGACTTGGAGACATCTCTTATTGGGAAGAAAAGTGGACATTTTCACTGATCACAAGAGTCTCAAGTACATCTTCACTCAGCCTAATCTCAACCTCAGGCAAACTCGATGGGTCGAAATGATTCAAGAGTATAATCCGAGTATCGAGTATACTCCAGGCAAGGCCAATGTGATTGCTGACGCATTGAGCAGAAAGGCTTACTGCAACAGTCTGATTCTCAAGCCTTATCAACCCGAGCTTTGTGAAGCTTTCCACAAACTTAATCTGCAAGTTGTTCCTCAAGGGTTCCTCGCCAACCTTCAAGTCTCTCCTACCTTGGAAGACCAGATTCGCCAAGCTCAGCTTCTTGATGCTATGGTGAAAAAGGTGAAGATTGGGATTGCCAAGAGTCAACCCAAGTACAAGTGCTACCGCCTTGATGACAAGGACACTCTCTTCTTTGAGGATCGTATTGTTGTACCCAAAGGTGACCTTCGTAAAGTGATCATGAACGAGGCTCACAATTCTCTCCTCTCCATCCACCCTGGGAGCACGAAGATGTATCAGGACCTTAAGCAGGCTTATTGGTGGACTCGAATGAAGCGCGAGATTGCTCAGTTCGTGAATGAGTGTGATGTCTGCAG
This sequence comes from Triticum urartu, assembly GCF_056163025.1. Classification (NCBI taxonomy): domain Eukaryota; kingdom Viridiplantae; phylum Streptophyta; class Magnoliopsida; order Poales; family Poaceae; genus Triticum; species Triticum urartu. The sequence goes on along the minus strand of NC_141873.1, from coordinate 460,419,334 downwards.
AAGAGTGAAGGCAGAACACCAAAGGCCAGCTGGTCTCCTCCAACCTCTTGCCATTCCAGAATGGAACTTTTACCACATTGAGATGGACTTCGTGACTGGGTTTCCAAAGTCCAAGCGTGGCAATGATGCTATATTCGTTGTCATCGACAAACTCACTAAAGTGGCTCATTTTCTGCCTATCAAAGAGTCAATCACTGCAGCTCAATTGGGGGAACTCTATACCTCTCGAATTGTCTCTCTGCACGGTATTCCACAAGTGATCTCTTCAGACCGTGGCAGCATCTTTACCTCCAAGTTTTGGGATTCTTTTCAGAAGGCCATGGGCACCAACATCTGCTTCAGCACAGCTTTCCATCCTCAAACTAGCGGTCAAGTCGAGCGTGTCAACCAGATTCTTGAAGATATGCTCAGGGCTTGTGTGATCTCCTTCGGCATGAAGTGGGAGGATTGTCTTCCTTATGCTGAATTCTCCTACAACAACAGTTTTCAAGCAAGTTCGGGCAAGGCCCCATTTGAAATTCTGTATGGCAGGAAGTGCCGTACCCCTCTCAACTGGTCTGAAACCGGTGAACGTCAGCTTTTGGGAAATGACTTAATCACAGAGGCAGAGGAAATGTGCAAAGTCATTCGAGATAACCTCAAAGCAGCCCAATCCCGTCAGAAGAGCTACTATGACAGTAAGCACCATGATTTGGCTTTCGAGATCGGAGATCATGTTTACCTCCGCGTCTCTCCTATGAAAGGTACTCGTCGCTTCGGTATCAAAGGGAAGCTTGCCCCTAGATACGTGGGACCTTTCAAGATTGTCAGCAAGAGAGGCGATCTCGCCTATCAACTCGAGCTTCCTTCAAACTTTGCAAATGTTCATGACGTGTTCCATGTCTCTCAGCTCCGAAAGTGCTTCAAGACTCCTGACCGCACCGTCAACTTCGAGGACATTGAGCTCCAAGAAGATCTCTCCTGTCGTGAGCACCCCGTTGCTATTCTCGAAGAGACTGAATGCAAGACTCGCAACAAGTCAATCAAATTCCTCAAAGTCAAGTGGTCACACCATTCCGATTGTGAAGCTACCTGGGAACGCGAGGATCACCGCCGTTCTGAGTACCCGGCGTTCTTTCAGTCCTAGATCTCGGGACGAGATCCTTTCGTAGTGGTGGAGTGTTGTAACACCCCGGATATGACTTTCCCTATATGTACTCCAACTCTTGCCGTTTCCGGCTTTAAGTTATTTTATTTTCTCGGGTTCGGGTTTTTGTCTCCGTGTGTTGTTATCGTTTTCATGTATCTCATATCATGTCATCATGTGCATTGCATTTGCATACGTGTTTATCTCATGCATTCCAGCTTTTTCTCCGTTGTCCGTTTTGCATTCTGGCGCTTCGTTCTCCTCCGGTGGTCATTTCTACCTTTCTTTCGTGTGTGGGGATTAAAAATTTCCGGATTGGACCGAGACTTGCCAAGCGGCCTTGGTTTACTACCGGTAGACCGCCTGTCAAGTTTCGTACCATTTGGACTTCGTTTGATGCTCCAACGGTTAACCGAGGGACCGAAAAGGCCTCGTGTGTGTTGCAGCCCAACACCCCTCCAAGTTGGCCCAAAACCCACCAAAACCCTCTCCATCACCTAGAGCGTTCGATCACGATCGCGTGGCCGAAAACCGCACCTCATTTGGACTCTCCTAGCTCCCTCTATGCCTATTTAAAGACACCCCCGAAAATCTCCTTCTCCTTCCCCCGAAACCCTAAAAAATTGCCTCGCGCCGCGCCGGACATGTCCGTATCCGGCCGGACACTTCGCGCCGCCGCCCCGGTCCACTAGCTGCACGCCACGTGTCGCCTCGCCGCCGCCACCCGCCGCGGCCCGGAGAGCCCGCGTCCGGCCCCCGGGCCCGTTGCCCTCCGCGCCGCCCGCGCCTGCCCTTCCCCGCCCGAGCCGGCAGGCTCCTTCGACGCCGGATCGCCGCGCCGCCGTGCCGGCCTCCCGTCCGGTGAGCTCCGCCACCGGAGCCGCACCGCCGCCCTCGCGGAGCTCTGCCACCGGAGCCGCACCGCCACCGCCGCGCCTCCCCAGCCTCGTCGCCGGCCGCGCCCACACCGGCCCCCGCCTCCCCGTCGTGCTCCGGCGAGCTTCCTCCCCGCCGGTGAATAGTACTCCGGCGAGCCACATCGGGAACCGTGCTGATCTCAGATCTAGATCCAAATCTCGGGTTGACTTTTGCCCGAAACCCTAGTTCACGTTGCCCTGTTCATCGTGCTATAACTTTTCATCTGTAGCTCCGTTTTGGGCATATAGCATATCAAAATGTTCGTCTGAGAGAGTGCACATTTCAGTCCATTGCATCATTTTCATTTGAGTTCATCTTGATGCCAGAAATGCAGTTAGAAGAGGGCTACTTGAGTTAATTGTCAGATCTGCTACTCCATTTAGATATTTGTCATTTTTGCCATGATTAATGTGTGCATGATATGCCCATGAGCTCTACATATGTTTTGTTAGGGGTTTTGCCATCTTTCCAGAGGTGCAACCCATGTATTTTTGTGATGTGTGTGGTGACTAGCACAAGCTTGCAAAGTGAGGCACTTGGTAATGCTGATTTCAGGGACTTAGCATTTCCACTAAGTCCTTGAGCTGTTTATCTCATATGGCCATATGTTCATGTTGTTTCCTAGTGATCCGTGCCTCTTTTGAGGATGATCAGTAAGAATGTTTTGTTAATCTTATAGTGCTCTATCCATCCATGTCTTTGTTTGCAATTATGGAGCACCCTTGCTTGAGTCAATCAAGCTCTACTTTTGTCATTTTGTGAATCTGGGCAGATTGTCTACTTGTTAGCGATTTTGCCGAGGATGTTGTAGTTGATCCGTGCATGCTATGCTATTGTTCTTGCCATGTCTAGCTTGCATTTTGTGTATTCTTGATGGATGTATGCTTAGTTTTTCATGACCTACTCTATAGTGAGTGCATCGAGCTCGTAAACATGCCTGCTTGAGATATGTTTCAACATGCTCTAGTTTTCACTAAGTCTGAAAACTGATTATGTTTTTGCCATATTCACATGCTTGCAATTGTATTTTCTGATCCTTTTGGCTCAAGGTCACTAAGGGACTTTTGTTAAACTCTTTTAGTAGCTCCATGCCATGCTTTACTTTTCCATGTTCAGGTCCTGTAGCATGTAGTTTTGTTGCTCCGAAGTGTGCTACCTGATCTGAAATTCCAGACAAGTGTTAATTTCACTAAGTCTGAGATCTGTTTACCATATGCATTTTTTCCATACTTGTTTGAACCTGTTAATGGATGAATTGGCCATAGCTCAGTGCTAGACTTTTGTTAAGAATCTTGAATGCACCCCTGCCATGTATTTTGTTGCCATGTTTGGATGCTGTAGCATGTTCATCTCATTGCATTTAGGCGGCTACTTGCTGTAAATCGCAGACCGGTGTCATTTTTGAATCGCTTGCCATTTCCAAACCGTAACTCCGATTCCGGCGTTCTTTATATCGTTATCAAGCGATTTCATCTCATCTTTCCATTGGCACACTTGGATTTCCAAGTTGGGGCCAGGCTCATGCATCCCTTGTCAAATCTTGCATATGTATCACATATTGCATCCCGCATAGCATACCATCTTTGCATCATGTTGTCTGAGTTTGCACGTGGTTGATTGTGTCCTTGTTGCTTGTTTGTCTTGTTTGGGTAGAGCCAGGAGACGAGTTCGCTAATGAGGAGCCCGTTGAGTTTGCTTTCGAGGATCCAGTCAACTCTGACAACTTTGCAGGCAAGATGATCATACCCTCGAAATCACTACTATCTTTGCTTTGCTAGATGCTCGCTCTTTTGCTATGCCAATGCTACGATCTACCTTTTGCTTTCAAGCCTCCCAAATTGCCATGTCAAACCTCTAACCCACCATGTCCTAGCAAACCATTGATTGGCTATGTTACCGCTTTGCTCAGCCCCTCTTATAGCGTTGTTAGTTGCAGGTGTAGATTGGAGACCGTTCCTTGTTGGAACATTTATTTACTTGTTGGGATATCATTATATTGCCATGTTATCTTAATGCATCTATATACTTGGTAAAGGGTGGAAGGCTCGGTCTCTCTCCTATTGTTTTGTTCCACTCTTGCTGCCCTAGTTTCCTTCATATCAGTGTTATGTTCCCGGATTTTGCATTCCTTACGCGGTTGGGTTATAATGGGAACCCCTTGATAGTTCGCCTTGATTAAAGCTTTTCCAGCAATGCCCAACCTTGGTTTTACCATTTGCCACCTAGCCTATTTTTCCCTTGGGTTTCCGGAGCCCGAGGGTCATCTTATTTAAACCCCCCCCCCCCCGGGCCAGTGCTCCTCTGAGTGTTGGTCCAACCTAGAGCCCCTTGCAGCGCCACCTCGTGGAAACTCGAGGGCTGGTTTTAGTTGTACAGATTGCTTATCTGAGTGTGCCCTGAGAACGAGATATGTGCAGCTCCTATCGGGATTTGTCGGCACATTCGGGCGGTGTTGCTGGATTAGTTTTAACCTGTCGAAGTGTCTTGAAGAACCGAGATACCGAGTCTGATTGGAACGTCTCGGGAGGAGGTCTATTCCTTCGTTGACCATGAGAGCTTGTCATGGGCTAAGTTGGGACTCCCCTGTAGGGATTTGAACTTTCAAAAGCCGTGCCCGCGGTTATGGGTAGATGGGAATTTGTTAATGTCCGGTTGTAGATAACTTGAACCTTAACTTAATTAAAATGAATCAACGGTGTGAGTTACCGTGATGGCCCCTTCTCGGCGGAGTCCGGGAAGTGGACACGGTGATGGAGTAATGCTTGCCGCAGGATTGCCCTCTAGTTATGCGTTCGCGCTTTGCCTTTTCTTCTCGCTCTCTTTTGCGAACAGGATAGCCACCATATATGCTAGTCGCTTGCTGCAGCTCCACATATTTTACCTTACCATACCTATTAAGCTTAAATAGTCTTGATCGCGAGGGTGCGAGATTGTTGAGTCCCTGTGGCTCACAGATTACTATTACACCAGATGCAGGGCCTGATGATTCCGCTCCAGGTGACGCGCTCGAGCTCAAGTGGGAGTTCGACGAGGACTCTCAACGTTACTACGTGTCTTTCCCTAATGATCAGTAGTGGTGCCCAGTTGGGGGTGATCGGGACCGTGTCGCATGTTGGGTTATCTTTTATTTTGGCGCCGTAGTCGGGCCATGAGTGTTTGGATGATGTAATGTTATTTATGTACTTGATTGGCGTGGCGAGTGTAAGCCAACTATGTTATCTCCCCTTTATTATTTATATTACATGGGATGTTGTGAAGATTGCCTTACTTGCGACATATGCCTTCAATGCGATTATGCCTCTAAGTCGTGCCTCGACACGTGGGAGATATAGTCGCATCGAGGGTGTTACACATTTTCAAAGATATTTCAGTAGGTGTCAACTTATTCAAATCAAGTCTACGATATAAAGAGAGTGGCATAACACTAACACCGGCTCCAAGATCACATAAAGCAGTTTTAACATGGTTTCTTTTAATGGAGCATGGTATAGTTGGTACTCCTGGATCTCCAAGTTTCTTTGGTATTCCACCTTTAAAAGTGTAATTAGCAACCATGGTGGAAATTTCAGCCTCCGGTATCTTTCTTTTATTTGCAACAATATCTTTCATGTATTTAGCATAAGGGTTCATTTTAAGCATATCAGTCAAACACATACGCAAAAAGATAGGTCTAATCATTTCAGCAAAGCGCTCAAAATCCTCATCATCCTTTTTCTTGGATGGTTTAGGAGGAAAAGGCATGGGTTTCTGAACCCATGGTTCTCTTTCTTTACCGTGTTTCCTAGCAACGAAGTCTCTCTTATCATAACGTTGATTCTTTGATTGTGGGTTATCAAGATCAAAAGCAGGTTCAATCTCTACATCATTATCATTGCTAGGTTGAGCATCAACATGAACATCATCATTAACATTATCACTAGGTTCATGTTCATTACCAGATTGTGTTTCAGCATCAGAAATAGAAATATCATTGGGATGCTCAGGTGTGTCAAGAACAGGTTCACTAGAAGCATGCAAAGTTCTATCATTCTTCTTCTTCTTCTTAGAAGAACTAAGTGCGTCAACATTAGTTCTCTGAGAATCTTGCTCAATTCTCTTAGGGTGGCCCTCGGGATACAAAGGTTCCTGATTCATTTTACCTCCTCTAGTCATAACTCTAACAGCATTATCATTCTTCTTATTATTTAATTCATTGAGCAAATCATTCTGAGCTTTAAGTACTTGTTCTACTTGAGTGGTAACCATAGAATCATGTTTACTAATAATTTTAAGTTCACCTTTAACTCTAGACATATAATCACTCAAGTGTTCAAGCATATCAGCATTGCGTTTCAATTGTCTACCAACATAAGCATTGAAGTCTTCTTGTTTAACCATAAAGTCATCAAACTCATCCAAGCATTGGCTAGCGAACTTAGTAAATTGGATTTCACATTTATCAAATCTATAGAGAGAATTTACCTTTACTACCTGTGTCGGGTTATCAAGACCATGTATTTCTTCAATAGGTGGTAAATTCTTAACATCTTCAGCTTTAATACCTTTTTCTTTCATAGATTTCTTTGCCTCTTGCATATCTTCAGGATTGAGAAATAGAATACCCCTTTTCTTCGAAGTTGGCTTAGGAGTTGGTTCAGGAAGTGTCCAATCATTTTCATTACTCAACATATTATTCAATAGTAATTCATCTTGATTAACAGTTCTTTCCCTAAAAACACAACCAGCACAACTATCCATGTAGTCTCTGGAAGCATCGGTTAGTCCATTATAAAAGATATCAAGTATTTCATTTTTCTTGAGAGGATGATTAGGAAAAGCATTAAGTAATTGGGGAAGCCTCCCCCAAGCTTGTGGGAGACTCTCTTCTTCAATTTGCACAAAATTATATATTTCCCTTAAGGCAACTTGTTTCTTATGAGCGGGGAAATATTTAGGAGAGAAGTAATAAATCATATCCTGGGGACTACGCACACAACCAGGATCAAGAGAATTAAACCATGTTTTAGCATCACCCTTTAATGAGAATGGAACAACTTAAGGATAAAGTAATAGCGAGTTTTCTCATCATGAGTAAATAGGGTGGCTATATCATTTAATTTAGTAAGATGTGCCACAACAGCTTCAGATTCATAGCCATAAAAAGGATCATATTCAACCAAAGTAATTAACTTAGGATCGGCAGAGAAATCATAATCTTTATCAGTAATAAAGACAGATGAAGTAGCAAAAGCAGGGTCATATTTCATTCTAGCATTCAAAGATATTTTTTAAGCTTAGCTAATAATTTCTTAAGATTAGGTCTATCATTGCAAGCTAAGAAATCTCTAGCAGTTTCTTCATCCATAACACAACCCTCGAGAACAACAGGCAATTCATATCTAGGGGGAGAATCTTCATCAGCCTTTCATCAATATTATCAGTTTCAATAATTTCATTCTCTCTAGCCGTAGCAAGTTTTTCATCAAGAAATTCACCTAGTGGCACAGTATTATCAAGCATAGGAGTAGTTTCATCATAAGTATCATGCAAAGCAGAAGTGGCATCATCAATAACATGCGACCTATCAGAATGAATAGCAGGTGTAGGTGTCGCAAGTTTACTCAAAATAGAAGGTGAATCAAGTGCAGAGCTAGATGGCAGTTCCTTACCTCCCCTTGTAGTTGAGGGAAAAATCTTGGTTCTTTGATCTTTCAAGTTCTTCATAGTGATCAGCAGATATAAATCCCAAGTGACTCAAAGAATAGAGCTATGCTCCCCGGCAACGGCGCTAGAAAATAGTCTTGATAACCCACAAGTATAGGGGATCGCAATAGTTTTCGAGGGTAGAGTATTCAACCCAAATTTATTGATTCGACACAATGGGAGCCAAAGAATATTCTCAAGTATTAGCAGCTGAGTTGTCAATTAAACCACACCTGGAAACTTAATATCTGTAGCAAAGTGTTTAGTAGCAAAGTAATATGATAGTAGTGGTAACGGTAGCAAAAATAATATTTTTAGTTTTATAGTGATTGTAACAGTAGCAACGGGAAAGTAAATAAGTGAAGAACAATATATGAAAAGCTTGTAGGCAATGGATCAGTGATGGATAATTATGTCGGATGCGATCAATCATACAACAGTTATAACATAGGGTGACACAGAACTAGCTCCAGTTCATCAATGTAATGTACACATGTATTCCGAATATAGTCATACGTGCTTATGGAAAAGAACTTGCATGACATCTTTTGTCCTACCCTCCCGTGGCAGCGGGGTCCTATTGGAAACTAAGGGATATTAAGGCCCCTTTTAATAGAGTACCGGACCAAAGCATTAACACATAGTGAATACATGAACTCCTCAAACTACGGTCATCACCGGTAAGTATCCCGATTATTGTCACTTCGGGGTTAACGGATCATAACACATAATTGGTGACTATAGACTTGCAAGATAGGATCAAGAACTCACATATATTCATGAAAACATAATAGGTTTAGATCTGAAATCATGGCACTCAGGCCCTAGTGACAAGCATTAAGCATAGCAAAGTCGTAGCAACATCAATCTCAGAAGATAATGGATACTAGGGACCAAACCCTAACAAAACTAACTCGATTGCATGATAAATCTCATCCAACCCATCACTGTCCAGCAAGCCTACGATGGAATTACTCACACACGGCGGTGAGCATCATGAAATTGGTGATGCAGGAAGGTTGATGATGACGATGGCGACGGATTCTCCTCTCCGGAGCCCCGAACGGACTCCAGATCAGCCCTCCCGAGAGAGTTTAGGGCTTGGCGGCGGCTCCATATCGTAAAACGCGATGAATCCTTCTCTCTGATTTTTTTCTCCCCGAACGTGAATATATGGAGTCAGGATGGACGTCAGTGGAGCATCAGGGGGCCCACGAGGCAGGGGGCGCGCCCAGGGGGTAGGCGCGCCCCCACCCTTGTGGACAGGGTGTGGGCCCTCTGACGTGGATTCTTCCGCCAGTATTTTTTATATATTCCAAAAATAATCTTCGTTGATTTTCAGGTCATTCCAAGAACTTTTATTTCTACACAAAAATAACACCATGGCAATTCTGCTGAAAATAGCGTCAGTTCGGGTTAGTTCCATTCAACTCACGCAAGTTAGAGTCCAAAACAAGGGCAAATGTGTTTGGAAAAGTAGATACGACGGAGACGTATCACTTGCGTTGCCGCCTGTCGTGCCCTCTGGCAGGCCCACAGCCTGTCGACCGCCGTCACCATCGGAGATACGTGTGGAGCACGCGTAGGGAGGAGGAAGGGGTTGTGAGAGGACAAGGAGGTGCCACCGTTGGAGATAGAGGTTGCTAGGGTTAGCCGCGGGGCCACACGTGGGGCAGGAACAACGAGGCGGCCGCGTATGTTGGAAAGGGGAGATCTCGTCGGAGTCGGTAGCGCCATGGGGGTGGCGGCAGAGGCAGCCGGTAGTGGGGGCGGCAGCAATTATGCGCGCGCGCGCGAGAGAGAGAGAGAGAGAGAGAGAGAGAGAGGGGGGAGGGAGATAGAGAGAGAGATGGGGAAAGTGAGAGAGGCCAGCGAACAAGAAAAAGATAGGGATGGCAATCTCGGACCTTGACGGCGGCCATCCTGGACCTCGGCTGCGGCGAAGGGCTCCATGTTGGCGGTGGCGAGGCGTTCCACGATGGCAGCGACAAAGCGTTCCACGATGGCGGCAGCAGGGAGCTTCACGATCGACCTAGCAAATAGATCGAGGGGAGTTTTCTTTGTGGTGTTTTTCTCCCTGGCGTGGTCAATGGTTTTTTAGTTGTTTTTTTCATGGTTATTTTCCCACCGGTTTTTTAGGGGAGATAAAAAATTGGTGGGGATGGGATCTCTACCCCCTCGATCGATACCTACACCAGATCCCATCCCCACCGATTGAGGGGTGGGGGTGAGCGAACGAACGAAATGACATACGGAGTAGAGAAAATAAAAGGAATTATTTGTTTTCTAATTAATGTGATTGAGCGATTTAAGGTAAACTTAATTAATTTAGATTTGATCTTTAGAGATTGATTGTGATTGATTCTACATTACTAAATAACTTGCGCCAGTATGGAAAGTTCTGATCTGTTCAGATTTCTTTCATTGTGTGAGAGGGTCACGCGAAAATAAACCGGTGAAGCAGGGAGAGGGGACGAAAAACAACAGCGAAGGTGGGGGTGGGACGAAAAAACCTAGAACGGAGACTACCAACTGCTCCATTAGGAGTAGAGATGAGCGATTTAAGCTAAGTTTAATTAATTTAGATTCGATGTTTAGAGATTGATTATGATTGATTCTACATTACTAAATAACTTGCGCCAGTATGGAAAGTTCTGATCCGTTCAGATTTCTTTCGTTGTGTGAGAGGGTCACGCGAAAATAAACCGATGAAGCAGGGAGAGGGGACGAAAAAAACCTACGAAAAAAACCAGCGAAGGTGGGAGGTGGGACGAAAAAAACCCTAGAACGGAGACTACCAAGTGCTCCATTAGGAGTAGAGACTTTAGTGATCTAAACACTCTTATATTTATTTATGGAGGGAGTACCTAGCTTCACTGACAGTCCATGGTCCTCGAATGTATGAACATAAATTCCTTGTGAAGAAATGAACAGAAGCTTATGCAACTTCTCTTAGTATGTAGCTTTTCTTTTATCACGTTTTACTTGTAGATGATTTTTTACAGCACTGAGCGCTGGATGACGGTGATTATGGCTTATGAATATTTCCAGTATACTGGTGTGCCGAAGTTCGTACTTGTAGCAACATCACGATGATCTTTTTCCAGGCACCAAATATGTGACGATTGGTTGTCTTCTTTCCCATCAGTGTTGGATGCAGCGGTCGATTGTTATTTCCATTGAGCCGTGATACGTCTCCGTCGTACCTATAATTTTTGATTGTTCCATGCCAATATTCTACAACTTTCATATACTTTTGGCAACTTTTTATATTATTTTTGGGACTAACATATTGATCCAGTGCCCAGTGCCAGCTCCTGTTTGTTGCATGTTTTATGTTTCGCAGAATATCCATATAAAACGGAATCCAAACGGGATAAAAACGGATGGAGAATTATTTTGGAATATTTGGAGAATTCCGGAAGAAAAATCCACGCGAGACGGTGCCCAAGGTGGCCACGAGGCAGGGGGCGCGCCCCTGACCCTCGTGGGCCACCCGTAAGGCGGTTGATGCCCTTCTTCGGCCGCAAGAAAGCTAATTTTTGGAAAAAAAATCACGGCGCAGGTTTCGATCCAATCGGAGTTACGGATCTCCATATATATATGAAACGGTGAAAGGGCAGCAGGACAGAATGCAGAAACAGAGAGAGACAGAGAGACATATCCAATCTCGGAGGGGCTCTCGCCCCTCCCTTGCCATGGAGTCCAAGGACCAGAGGGGAAACCCTTCTCCCATCTAGGGAGGAGGTCAAGGAAGAAGAAGACGAAGAGCCCCCCTCTCCCCTTCTCTTCCGGTGGTGCCGGAACGCTGTCGTGGCCATCATCATCATCACCGCGATCTACTCCAACACCTCCGCCATCTTCACCAACATCTCCATCACCTTCCCCCCTCTATCTACAGCGGTCCACTCTCCCGCAACCCGCTGTACCCTCTACTTGAACATGGTGCTTTATGCTTCATATTATTATCCAATGATGTGTTGCCATCCTATGATGTCTGAGTAGATTTTCGTTGTCCTATCGGTGGTTGATAAATTGCTATGATTGATTTAATTTGCTTGTGGTTATGTTGCTGCCCTTTGGTGCCCATCATATGATCGCGTGTGTGGATCACACCATAGGGTTAGTTGTACGTTGATAGGACTATGTATTGGAGGGCAAGAGTGACAGAAGCTTCAACCTAGCATAGAAATTGATGCATACGAGATTGAAGGGGGGCCAATATGTCTTAATGCTATGGTTGGGTTTTACCTTAATGAACATTAGTAGTTGCGGATGCTTGCTAATAGTTCCAATCATAAGTGCATAGAATTCCAAGTCAGGGATGACATGCTAGCAGTGGCCTCTCCCACATAATACTTGCTATCGGTCTAGTAAAGTAGTCAATTGCTTAGGGGCAATTTCGCAACTCCTACCACCACTTTTCCACACTCGCTATATTTACTTCATTGCTTCTATACCTAAACAGCCCCTACTTTTTATTTACGTAATCTTTATTATCTTGCAAACCTATCCAACAACACCTACAAAGTACTTCTAGCTTCATACTTGTTCTAGGTAAAGCGAACATCAAGCGTGCGTAGAGTTGTATCGGTGGTCGATAGAACTTGAGGGGATATTTGTTCTGCCTTTAGCTCCTCGTTGGGTTCGACACTCTTACTTATCGAAAACTGTTGTGATCCCCTATACTTGTGGGTTATCAAGACCGTTTTCTGGCGCCGTTGCCGAGGAGCAATAGCGTGGGGTGAATATTCTCGTGTGTGCTTGTTTGCTTTATCACTAAGTAATTTTTATTTTCTGTTCTTTGTTGTTCTTTATCTTTAGTTATGGATATGGAACATGAAATACCAAAAAAATAGTGCTTTCTGCTCATGGAGATGGGGAACCTCCTAAAACCCTCGATGGTGGTTATGTGAAAGATATTATGTACTACTTTAATAATCCTGAGAAAACCCCATTCAATTATGTAATGGGAGTAACGTTGGATCAACGTGAATACTTTAGGGATTACTGCTTGACACAAAAAGGGAAACTATTATGGGATCAAATTCATATATTGAATTGGTATGCTAGGCAACTATGCTTGAGTTATGATTATACTTGTTGCTCTAGGATGAAGGCTCCACACCTTCCCTTTTCATGTGAATTTAATGATAATGAAACCTTAGCTTCTTATGCTAATGGTATATATGATTACTATGATGTGGAACAAATAGAAGAATTTGTTGCTTTTAAGGGTGCTTATGAAATTGAATCTTTGTTTGAAAAGTATGAAGCTTATGATGATGATGTTTATAGGCCTGAAAATTTAGCTATCTTAAAATATTGCTATGATAATTATGAATATAATTCCTATATTAATGCGCTTATTGAGAAAGTCTCCGCTGTCCAAGAAGAGACTAATATTTTGCAAGAATCTATAGAAGAAGAAATTAATGAAACTGTGAGCTCATTGGATGAAAAAGATGAGGAAGAGAGCGAAGAACAAAAGGAGGAAGAGTGGATTGATCACCCGTGCTCATCTTCTAATGAGAGTAACTCTTCAACTCATACATTTTTAATTCCCCTTCATGCTTACCGAAGGATGAATGCTATGATAATTGCTATGACCCCGTTGATTCTTTTGAAATATCCCTTTTTGATGATGCTTGCTATGCTTGTGGCCAAGATGCCAATATGAATTATGCTTATGGAGATGAACTTGCTATAGTTCCTTATGTTAAACATGAAATTGTTTCTATTGCACCCACGCATGATAGTCCTATTATATTTTTGAATTCTCCTGACTACACTATATCGGAGAAGTTTGCACTTATTAAGGATTATATTGATTGGTTGCCTTTTACCGTTGCACATGATGATTTTGATGAATATAATATGCATGTTCTTGCTGCTCCTACTTGCAATTATTATTAGAGAGGAACTATATCTCCACCTCTCTATGTTTCCAATATGATAAAATTGCAAGAAAGTGCTTATGCTATGCATTGGCCTTTACTTTGTGTGCATGAATTGTTCTTTTATGAAATGCCTATGCATAGGAAGAGAGTTAGACTTCGTCATTGCATGATATATGTTACTTTGTGCTCACTACTAAATTATAAATCATTGTTAATTAAAATTGGCTTTGATATACCTTGGGATCCGGGTGGATTCATTACTTGAGCACTTTATGCCTAGCTTAATGGCTTTAAAGAAAGCACTGCCAGGGAGACAACCCAGAAGTTTTAGAGAGTCATTTATTTCTGTTGAGTGCTTTCATAAAGTTTAAAAACAAAAAATAAAATAAAGAGGGGAACTTAAAACTTTTCAAAAAGGAAAGTGAAAGTGAGAAAGACAAGCATTGTTGAAGTGGGAGAGCTCCTTGAACTTTGTTCATGCTCACGGAAACTTTGTGAATCTTAATTACATAAAATTTTCAATAAAAATAATTATCCCCTTGTAAAATTCCATTGTATTATAAAAATAATGTGCCAAGGTTTGCCTTTAGGATGTTTACATTTGCTTGATGGTTTGTACGGTGCAGGACAGAAACTTTGGCTGTAGTGCACGATTTTACATTTTTAGCTGGAATGTAAAATGGTTATGATTCTTTTTGGACTGCCTTTCTATACAAATATTTTATTTTTTCCTAATTTTTGCAGATTTTTTCAAGTATCAGAAGTATGGTGAATGTTCATATTATTACAGACTGTTCTGTTTTAGACAGATTCTGTTTTTGATGCATAGTTTGCTTGTTTTGATGAAACTATCGATTTATATCAGTGGATTAAGCCATGGAAAAGTTATATTACAGTAGATACAATGCAAAAAAATATGAATTGGTTTGTAACAGTACTTAGAGTAGTGATTTTCTTTATTATACTAATGGATCTTACCGAGTTTTCTGTTGAAGTTTTGTGTGGATGAAGTGTTCGATGATCGAGAAGGTATCGATGTGAGAAGAAGGAAGAGAGGAAAGATCTCAAGCTTGGGGATGACCGAGGCACCCCAAGTAAATATTCAAGGAGACTCAAGCATCTAAGCTTGGGGATGCCCCGGAAGGCATCCCCTCTTTCTTCAACAAGTATCGGTATGTTTTCGGATTCGTTTCGTTCATGCGATATGTGCAATCTTGGAGCGTCTTTTGCATTTAGTTTTCATTTTTCTTTTATGCACCATGCTGGTATGAGGTAGTCCTTGGTTTATTTATAGAATGCTCTTTGCACTTCACTTATATCTTTTGAGTATGGCTTTATAGAATGCTTCATGTGCTTCACTTATATCATTTGAAGTTTGGATTGCCCGTTTCTCTTCACTTAGACAACCGCCATTTGTCGAATGCTCTTTTGCTTCACTTATATTTGTTAGAGCGTGGGCATATCTTTTGTAGAAAGAATTAAACTCTCTTGCTTCACTTATACCTATTTAGAGAGATGACAGGAACTGGTCATTCACATGGTTAGTCATAAAATCCTACATAAAACTTGTAGATCACTGAATATGATATGTTTGATTCCTTGCAATAGTTTTGCGATATAAAGATGGTGATATTAGAGTCATGCTACTGGGTAGTTGTGGATTAGTAGAAATACTTGTGTTGAGGTTTGTTATTCCCGTAGCATGCATGTATGGTGAACCGTTATGTAACGAAGTCGGAGCATGATTTATTTATTGATTGTCTTCCTTATGAGTGGCGGTCGGGGACGAGCGATGGTCTTTTCCTACCAATCTATCCCCCTAGGAGCATGTGTGTAGTACTTTGCGAAAGGATCGATATGGTTGACTAGAGGGGGGGTGAATAGGCAACTAACAATTTTTAGCTTTTCCTTAACAATTTAAACTTTGCACCAAAGTAGGTTGTCTAGATATGCAACTAGGTGAGCAACCTATATGATGCAACAAAGATAGGAACACAAGCAAGCAAGAGATATATCACGAATAAGCTTGCACAAGTAAAGGCATGAGATAACCAAGAGTGGAACCGGTGGAGACGAGGAAGTGTTGCCGAAGTTCCTTCCCTTTGAGGGGAAGTACGTCTCCGTTGGAGTGGTGTGGAGGCACAATGCTCCCCAAGAAGCCACTAGGGCCTTCGTATTCTCCTCACGCCCTCACACAATGCGAGATGCCGTGATTCCACTATTGGTGCCCTTGGAGGCGGCGACCGAACCTTTACAAACAAGGTTGGGGCAATCTCCACAACTCAATTGGAGGCTCCCAACGACACCACGAAGCTTCACCACAATGGACTATGGCTCTGCGGTGACCTCAACCGTCTAGGGTGCTCAAACACCCAAGAGTAACAAGATCCGCAAGGGATTAGTGGGGGGAATCAAATTTCTCTTGGTGGAAGTGTAGATCGGGGCCTTCTCAACCACTCCCGAGCAAATCAACAAGTTTGATTGGCTAGGGAGTGAGATCGGGCGAAAATGGAGCTTGAGAGCAACAATGGAGCTTGGGGTTGGAAGAGGTAGTCAACTAGAGGAAGAAGACACCCCTTATATAGCTTGGGACAAAAATCCAACCGTTATTCACCTACCAGCCCGCGACCAGCGGTACTACCGCAGGGCCATGCGGTACTACCGCTTGCTGATAAGCGGTACTACCGCAAGGCCACGTGGTACCACCGTGAGGACCCGCGGTACTACCGCAGTAGCAGCAGCAGCTAGGGCAGACCTATAGCATAAGGGCTAAGGACGGTACTGCCGCGGGTGCGGTACTACCGCTCCCCCTTGCGGTACTACCGCAAGGCAGGAAACCCCTAGCCTGGGAAGTGCGTGGATAAAAATACATTCGTGCCTACTTCCGTAGGAAAACGGATGAAGCAAAAATCCAACACGGTACTACCGCACAGGAGCGGTACTACCGCCTGGAAGCTGAGCCAGGTCGCGCACGGTACTACCACGGAAGGGATGCGGTACTACCGCGGTGGCGTGGATGTAAAAAATTACATCCGCCCCTACTGCCACAAAGGAGTGGTACTTGGCCTGGGGGCCACGGTACTACGGCTCCAGACGAGCGGTACTACCGTGGGCACCTGCGGTACTACCGCGCCGTAGTACGGTACTACCGCGGATGCCTGCGGTACTACCGCGAGCCCATCAACAGCAGCCAGGACAAGGTAGAGAGAGGATAAATGGAGGATGCTCCAAATTGCAGGGGAAAGGAGGGGACAAGGAAGAAAACGTGTACGTGATGATTCCACCCAAACCTTTCCGACACGGACCCCCTCTTAATAGTACGGCTTTCCTACGACTCAAATCCACCAAAAAGAAACGTAGAAAAAACGCCGTCTTCAACAGTCTTCGAGGGGCACCAAAACTTCTTGTGCCTAGCGATGAAACATCTGGGAAACTCAAGGCACACGATTAGTCCGCAAAAGCATTGTCATCAATCACCAAAACACCTTAGGGATAAATATGCCCTTACAATCTTCCCCTTTTTGGTGGATTGATGACAATACGGGATTTGCACAAAGGAAATAATATTAAGCAAACGCAAACCCCTCCTCTCTAGAATATAGACGGGCTCCCCCTAGATGTGTGCCAACTAGATGGGTGCTTTGGACTGCACGACACACATACTAAGATCAAAGCTCCCCCTATATTATAGTAAGGCTAACACTAGACAAGATAGCAAATACGAGCATAACATAAGTAGCAAATACGAGCATAACATAAGTAGCACAACCATAAGCTCACTAAGATAGAATAGAGGGCATATGTCTTACACCATATGAAGGATAAGTCTCAAAGGCGCAAACCAAACCAAAGCAAACGAGGTCCAAACGACAAAGCAAACACCAAACACGACATGACTTGCAAGCACGCAAATCCCTACACTCTCTCCCCCTTTGGCATCGAGACGCCAAAAGGCAGAGAGGACACCTACACATAGGGGTGGGCATAAAGACCGAGAACCGAAGACCGGAGCCGAAAAAACCGAGACCGAAGCCGAAAACCCCGAGGACCAAAGCTTTGATCGTTCGATCGGTTAGCGAACGCGAGAAACAGAAATTACTTCGGTAGATTCGGTCATTGGACTGTGCTGACCGAATCCCCGAATTAACCGAAGTAGTATTGTATGAAAGCCCAGCAACAAAGCCCAATAGCCCATCCACGTTAATAGATAGCCTGCCTAATGAACCATCCAACTACACAAATCCTTTTTCCCAGCCCTTTCTCACCACACACGCAACCTTATCTGAATACAGGCACGCACTGCATCGCCTCCATTTTCTCACCTCGAGCAATCTTAGCGATGGCCGACTGTGCCCATGGGTCCAACGTGGCGGCGGTGGCTGGAGGCGCTCATGACTCCCGCGCAGCGGTGGCTGACAACTTCCATCGAGCTCCCACTCGGTCACGGCAATCACTTCGTCACGGTCGGTGGCCCGCTTCCAGCGATATTCTGCGGCATTTTTTTCTCTTACCATTACCGTATCTCGCACATCCTCTGTATGATGTTTCTTTGATTCCTGTTTTGCTATTTTACCCACCCGATTTCTTACTTCCCACCAATTTCGGATCCGTTCGGTTGTACCTGAAGACCGAACTGTATTATCGGTGACCCGAACGCTCGGTTGTTGATTTCTTGTAGGACCGTTCGGTCAGGAAAATCAAGAAACCGAAATTTAAAATAGATCGAGGCACCGAACCGATCGGTTCGGTCTAACCGAACGCCCAGGCCTACCTACACACAAGGGGTGGCTCAGGCAGAGAAATTATCCCAATGCTCCTCGTGCTCCTCGTCAGACTCGGCGGCGGGGACGGTCTCCTCGATATCCTCCTCAGAACTAGTCCACTTGTAGCCTTGTTTCGTCATCCATCCAGCCTCTGGCATGATGGCATCCTCAGAACCGCCAGAGACATCCTCTCCAAAGAGCCTCATAACCTTCTTGTCGCAGCGACGACTCTCCTTGGATGCCACGTGAGTCTTGTACTGCCCCTTTGCTTGCATGCAGAAAAGAGTCTTCATCTTGTCCTTCAACTTCTTGGCCCATGATGGCTCAGAGGAAGGTTGGGAAGACCTAGCAGCACGGTCCTCAGCAGCATCCTCTGCACCAGCCTCCTCCTCACCAACAGCCCTCCTAGCAGTAGACGCCTCAGCACGAGTAGTAGTGTTGGCCCAGTTGGGCTTGACGCGGAGACTGATGGACTCATGCCGAATCCAGTCTGGAGCAAGGAACTCATCACCAGGGTACAGCTTCTCCCAAGACGTGGAGATCAACAAAAACAGGTACGGTCCATAGATAGGTACCTTGCGGGTGTACACCGCAAACCGAAGCTCACACCACATGATGTGTGAGACATCAAGTGGCTGAGTCTGAGACGAATGTGCCTCCGCGCAGAGGAGCATCATGTCCACCAGATAGGAATGAACCCTGTCCTTGTCGCCAATGCGCGGGAACAGAGTGTTGCGGAAGATGCAATGCATGATATCCAGAAAAGAGTTCAACACCCAAGTCGACTTGCCACTGGGAAGCACCTTCTCAACATAGAACGGCTGAAGCTTGTTCTTGTTAGCAGACTCAGAATTGGCATGGGGGCGAACACTAACGGGGGTGTGGAGCCCGTCATCAGGAACATGGAGCAGATCCATAAACTCCTTCCAGGTGGCAGAAAACTGACGGCCATTGGTCATCCAGGTGATTCTCCGCTCATCCCCGGGGTGAAAGTGAACTGAGGCAAAGAACTGACAGATAAGCTCAGGGTCATAGTCAAGGTGGAAAGAGATCACATGTTCAATACCGAACTGCTCCACCAAATCCAGAGCTTCTCCAAAGTAGTCACGAAACTTGTCCTTCCTCAAGTGATTCATGTCTATCCACTTGACATCCACGTGGGTGTTCTGCTTGTTCTTGATGACATCCAGATAAATGAGAGCCTACTGCTTGGTCCAAAACAACTCAGTGCCTCTGAGGGTAGCACGAGCATTCACATAAGGGTTGATCTTTCGGTGTTCGACGTACTCAGCGAGGGGAATCTCGTCCATGCCCTTAGCAGGTTCCTTTTGCTTGCTGGCAGTGGTCTTGACATTGTGCTTGGGGGCACTGGAGCCCTCTAGTGCTTCATCTTGAGGATTGCGCAGTCGCTTGGAGCCAGTGTCACGACTAGGATTGGAACGGCGAGAGCCACCACCTAAGACACAAGAGAAAGCACACACAAAGAGCGAGAAGAATCAATGCAAAGACCACGGCAAAGCAAGGGAAACAGGTAGAAATCATACGGGATAAATGCCACAAGGAAGATGGGACAACAACGGTAGTGCCACCTGGTCATGCGGTACTAAAACTTTAGTACCGCTCCTAGTCGCGGTAGTACCGTGTGAGGATACGGTAGTACCATGGCTTGGAGCGGTAGTAAGGCCTTAGTGCCACAGAACGTGCGGTAGTACCGCACCGAACGGGCGGTAGTACCGAACAAGCGGTAGTACCGCATCAGAGGCGCGGTAGTACCGCACCGCATCAGATCCAAGCCTACTTTTGAATCTGAGAAGACACGCGAAACCACGGCAGAACTATGGTTGATCACATCTACCACGGGACAATATATCAAGTAAAATTTCTACACAACACTACTCTCCTACAACCTTCTCTTGCAAAGATTTGGCCTAAAATCTTAGGAACACATGCATCTCCCCAAAAACCTAGAGACAAGAGAACCAACAAGAAAGAGAGGGATTTGGGGAAAAACCTTTGTCCATGGCAAGAGGAAGTGGTGGGGAACGATCCCACCGGTCGGAATCCAAAGAGAGCAGCCAGAGACGGAGATCCGATGAGGGACTCCGGTCCCGTTCTTGAGCGAGGAAGAGAGAGACGAAGTGGGGAAACTGACAAATGGGTATGGGGAAGTTAGAACCCCCCCCCCCACCCATTCCCGTCCTTATACCCATGCGCCTCTAACAGCGCGGTAGTACCGCTTGGGCGGAAGAACCGCACCGAAGCGGTAGTACTGCTCCCCCAGGCGGTAGTACCGCGCTGGGCCGGTAGTATCATACTCTCCACGCACGGTAGTACCGTGGTAGGCCGCGGTAGTACCGTGAGCTCAAGAAGAAGCACATTCCCAAAAAGAGAGAAAGAGAGTGGTCTTTGCAAGGAAACTTCGAACGAACAAGACACCACACAACAAACTCAAACACGAGGAGAAGAAGGGGGCAAACCGACAACAAGAGACGACCACGAGACAAAACCTCTCCAAGGAGAGGGCGGTGGCCGGAGCCACCTATGTTTGAGTTAATTGGTATGGCACCGCAAAGAATTACCCTTGGGCCCATGACCAAAACTCGTCTTTGAAGCACAAGCACCATCAAAAATGGCTAATGTGAAAGATTTGATCAATTTATGCATAATGGGGGAGGGAGAGTTCATTGAGAGAACAACACTCCTCCCATGTCCATGCCTACATCTAAACAAGACAACAAGTTGAGCATGGTGGGGTGTGCAAGGGTTCAAGCAACATTGCTCGAATCAATGATATTTATCTCATGCCTTAACTCGCGAAATCTTGCTTCATCCAACGGCTTCGTGAAAATATCTGCAAGGTTATCATGAGTGTTGACGTAGTTGAGCTCGATCTCCCCTCGCCTAATGTGATCCCACATGAAGTGATACCGAATCTCAATATGCTTCATCTTGAAGTGTTGCACCAAGTTGAGAGAAATCTTGATGGCACTTTCATTGTCACACCAAAGAGGCACTTTGTCACCAATGACACCGTAATCCTTTAAAGTTTGCCTCATCCATAGGAGTTGTGCACAACAACTACCGGCCGCTACATACTCCGCTTCGGTGGATGAGAGAGACACACAACTTTGCTTTTTGGAAGACCAACTTACCAAAGAGCAACCAAGGAATTGGCACCCTCCGGAAGTGGACTTCCTATCCACTTTGTCTCCCGCCCAATAGGAGTCTGAATACCCTACAAGCTTGAAGTTTGCTCCTCTTGGGTACCATAAGCCAAAATTTTGGGTATGAGCCAAATATCGAAAGATTCGCTTGACGGCCACATAGTGACTTTCCTTAGGTGCGGCTTCAAACCCTGCACAAATTCCCACACTCAACATGATATCCAGTCTAGATGCACAAAGGTAAAGCAAGGATCCAATCATGGAGCGATATACCTTTTGATCCACCGCTTTACCATTGGGATCTATGTCAAGTTGGCACTTGGTGGGCATTGGAGTGGAAGCCGGCTTGACATCACTTAGCTTGAATCTCTTGAGCATGTCTTGAGTGTATTTAGATTGGTTGATGAAGGTTCCTTCTCTTCTTTGCTTCACTTCAAACCCTAGAAAGAACTTCAACTCTCCCATGGAAGATATCTTGAACTTTGAGGTCATGAGAGCGGCGAATTCCTCATTGAAAGCTTTTTTAGGGGAACCAAAGATAATGTCATCAACATATAGTTGGCATACAAACAACTCTGCTTTGACCTTCTTAGTAAAAAGAGTGGGGTCGATTAGCCCAACTTCAAACCCACGATCTTGTAACAACTCGGTAAGGTGGTCATACCACGCATGTGGGGCTTGTTTAAGCCCATAGAGTGCCTTATCGAGTTGATACACATGATCGGGAAAGTAGGGATCCTCGAACCCGGGGGGTTGCTTGACATAGACCAACTCATTAATAGGACCATTAAGAAAAGCACTCTTCACATCCATTTGTTGCAACTTAAAGTTGTGATGAGAATGTGGCGACCCGACCCGAATGGATCAAGTCTACTGTGCTCCGGTGTCATCCCTGGATCAGTAATGCTGACACCACACAGTACATCGAAGGATTTATAGCAGAGTGGCAATCACACACTTATTACATCGTTGTCTCAAAGAGAACTTATTACAATAAATATGGCTTAAGGCCATCTAATAACGATAACAGCAGAAGACTCGGAAGATAAATGGGTCCATCAACTCCAACGACATCACTGAGTATAGAACCACGACCCAAAAACACCTTACTCGTCGTCTGAAAAGTCTGCAACATGAAAGTTGCAGCCCGAAAACGGGTCAGCACATGGAATATGCTGGCAATGTAACACATAGAGAGTAATGGAATGAAACAGCTATACTATATGCATATATGGCTGGTGGAAAGCTCTATGGTTACAGTTTTGCGTAAAGCCAGTTTTTCCCTACTGCAAAGGAATAAATTTATTTAACTATCATGGTAGTTGTTAAACATCGAGAATGGTTGACAGCATTCCGATCCCAATTAAGTGGACAATTAAAACCCAACAACATTAATTAGAAGTAACGTGATGAGATTCACATGATATTCAAGTACTAGATACTCAAGTTGTCCATAACCGGGGACACGGCTAATCATGATTAGTTTGTACACTCTGCAGAGGTTTGCGCACTTTTCCCCACATGACTCGATCGCCTCCGTTTGTTTTCTCGCACTACATGGTGTTTGAGAAACGGATGACCGAGACATAGTCTTTCAGAAGCGCTAGCACCTTACATGTGGGGTAGACCGTACCACCTACAACCCCTACATCTGCTAGTCCACCCCGTAAGAGTTCGCACAACTTAGTCAACTATGCCAGAGCCCATAGTAGCATGTGGCTGCACACGGAAGTTTCTAGCATGAATTATCTTATGATCCCTTTGAGCCTGGGTGGCGGTCCGAAAAAAAACAGGCAAGTCCTGATAGACATCAGGTGCCTCAATCCACCCAGATGTGTGTTTAAGTTGCCACCTTAGATAAACCATTAATTATCAATCTCACATCTGTCATGGATATCACTCACCCAATCCACGTCTACTAGCATAGCATGGCAATAAGCAAACGTAGAGGTAACTCCCAAAGGTTTCATAATAATACAGGTGATAGGTACTACCTCATCTACTTCCCATCCCACAATTTAATTAGATCCTAACCATGCAATGTGAGAGGATTGATCTAATGCAATAAAACATGGGTTGTAGAAAAGGTATGATCAAAGTGTTACTTGCCTTGCTGATGATCCGCGAGACCTAGGGTTTCGAAGTAACAAGCGGCGCAATCCGGGTGATCTATCGCAGACAAACAACAAGCACACAATAAGTACTCATCTAATGCACAGGTAAAACTCGAACAAGAGAACGAACCAGAAAGTTCAACTTAAGAACTCCGGTTGCAAAGAAAGAACGAACCGAACAGACGACGGAAAAACAAACGGCGGAAGAAAACAACTCGATTCTAGCAAGTTGAAACTAGGTCAAATTTTACCGGGGCAAAAACTTGTTTAAGTTGATTAGATGGAACGGCGGTTTCGAAACGAAACTCCAGGCGCTTGAATCACCTGATTCCGATAAACGAGCGAGAAGAAAGACTAGAAAGAAGATCGGATCTGAGATCGCGATCGCGGAAAAGACGCGGAATAAATCCGATGAGAAAGAAAACGAAGAACGATTAAACGAACGAACGTTTGTTAGCGGCCTAGAGTCCTTCTAGGACTCGGCCTGGGCGGCGGCTGCGCCTGGCGGGCAAGGCGGCGGCGGCCGGGCCGGCCGGCTGGGCCTTGGCCCAGGCGGGCGCTGGCTCTTCTTTTTTTTTCTTAAATCGGTTACGCGCGCAGAAAAACAAAAGAAAGAAAATCTAAACGAACTCCAAAATTCCTAAAGTAAATTTTCTCCGACTCCTAAAAATGAGTCGAACAAAATGAACTTTTCTCCGGGCCTAGAATGCAATTTTCGAAAACACGCATTTTTCCCTATCCAAATAAAATGCAAATAAACACCGGAAAAACAAAACTTGACTTATTCATTAAATCTTCATTTTTCCTAACTTTGGGAAAAGTCATATTATTTCCCTCTCTCATATTTTGATATTGGAAAAATAATTGAAGATGAAATAAATAAATCAAATGATCCTCTTTTTCCAAAATTTGAGAGAACTCAAATATGAAAATAACGAAATCTCCAACTCTCTCCATGGGTCCTTGAGTTGAGTGAAATTTCTAGGATCGACCAAAATGCAAGAAAATATGCTATGCATGGTGATCTAGTGTATAACATTCCAAATTGCAAATTTGGGATGTTACAGAGAAGCATAAGCAATCAACAAACGAATGGATTCAAGGCGAGCAACGGGAGCAAAGGTTTCACCGTAGTTGATACCCTCGACTTGGGAGTAGCCTTGTGCCACCAATCTTGCCTTGTTGCGAATGATGGTCCCATGAGCATCTTGCTTGTTCTTAAATATCCACTTGGTTCCAATGACATTGTGGTTCCCCGTTGGCCTTGGCACCAATCTCCACACCTTGTTGTACTCGAAGTTGTTTAGTTCTTCATGCATGGCATTAAGCCAATCCGGATCTTCGAGTGCTTCATATACCTTTTGGGGTTCAACACAATAGACAAATGCGTGATGTTCACAATAGTTTGCCAATTGTCTACGAGTGCTTACCCCCTTTTGAATGCTTACAAGTACATTCTTCATGAGATGACCCTTGGTGGAGAGCTTGGAAGCAATCTTGGCAGCACGACGCTCCAATTCCTCCTCGGTGGTGAGTTGAGGAGCGGTCATTTGATCATCTTGAGCGACGTCTTGAGCTTGTTCTTGCTCTTGAACTTGCTCGGAGGAGAGAACTTGACCTTGGGCATCACTTGGTGTGTCAACACCGTCTTGAGCATGATCTTGCCCTTGGTCTTGTTCATGAGGATGAGGGCCTTCACTTTGTTCTTCGAAAGCGTGTGGGCCTTGGGTTGGTGATGGCTCCACTTGAGTGGAGCATTGTCCTTCTCCTTCGGCCACAAGGGGTTCCTCAACGGGTAGGATAAAACCAACACCCATTCTTCTTATGGCTTGAGGAGGAATTTCATCACCTACATCACAAGTGCCACTTTGCTCCACTTGGGAGCCGTTATTCTCATCAAACTCCACGTTACACGTCTCCTCAATAAGTCCCGTGGATTTATTGAGGACATGGTAAGCATGACAGTTTGTAGCATAACCAACAAATATGCCCTCATAAGCTCTAGCCTCAAATTTAGACAACCGAACACCTTTCTTGAGAATGAAACACTTACACCTGAACACCCGAAAGTACTTGAGGTTGGGCTTGTTACCGGTGAGTATCTCATATGGAGTCTTGTTCAAGCCCTTGCGGAGGTAGAGCCGATTGGATGCATGACACGCGGTGTTGATGGCTTCGGCCCAAAAGTTGTACGGAGACTTGAACTCCGCCATCATGGTCCTTGCCGCATCCATCAACGTCCGGTTCTTCCTCTCCGAAACACCATTTTGTTGAGGGGTGTAGGGTGCGGAATATTGATGCTTGATCCCTTCATCACTAAGAAACTCATCCAAGGTGTAGTTCTTGAACTCGGTGCCGTTGTCACTTCTTATTGTCAAGATCTTTGCATTGTGTTGACGTTGTGCTTCATTTGCAAAGTCAATGACGCTTTGTTGGGTCTCGCTCTTCGTCTTGAAGAAATACACCCAAGTATATCTTGAGTAGTCATCCACAATCACCAAGAAATAATTCCTACCCCCAAGACTATCAAAGGATGGAGGCCCAAAGAGATCCAAGTGAGGGAGCTCCAAAGGCCTCTTTGAGTAAATAATAGTCGTGGGAGGGTGAGCCTTCTCATGTAGCTTTCCTTCGATACAAGCACTGCAAGCACAATCTTTAGCAAAACTAACATTTGTTAGTCCACGGACATGGTCCCTGTCGGTGTCAAAACCGGCAGATCTCGGGTAGGGGGTCCCGAACTATGCGTCTAAGGCGGATGGTAACAGGAGGCAGGGGACACGATGTTTTACCCAAGTTCGGGCCCTCTTGATGGAGGTAAAACCCTACGTCCTGCTTGATTTATTCTTGATGATATGAGTATTACAAGAGTTGATCTACCATGAGATCGGAGAGGCTAAACCCTAGAAGCTAGCCTATGGTATGATTGTATGTTGTCCTACGGACTAAAACCCTCCGGTTTATATAAACACCAGAGGGGGCTAGGGTTACACAAGGTCGGTTACAAAGGAGGAGATATACATATCCGTATTGCCTGGCTTGCCTTCCACGCCAAGTAGAGTCCCATCTGGACACGGGACGAAGTCTTCAATCTTGTATCTACATAGTCCAACAGTCCGGCCAAAGGATATAGTCCGGCTGTCCGGAGACCCCCTAATCTGGGACTCCCTCAGTAGCCCCTGAGCCAGGCTTCAATGACGATGAGTCCGGCGCGCAGTGTTGTCTTCGGCATTGCAAGGCCGGTTCCTCCTCCGGATATACCACAGAAGAGTTCGAATAAAAGGATAGTGTCCGACCCTGCAAAATAAGTTCCACATACCACCATAGAGAGAATAATATTTCCACAAATCTAATCTGCTGACACATTTTGGCAACATGACATCATGTCATGGCTCGGCGATTATTCGAACCGTTTTTTTCTTTAACTAGCCCCGCACATAACGCGAGGCGGTTTTTTGACACGTCTTGTCAAAGCAGAGATCGTGTTCCCCTTATTACGGGATTCTCATCAATACGGGCGTGGGTAACCCAACTGCGCCTAGGACTCCTAGATTTTAGGCAAGTCCCAAACGGCTACGGGGAGGACACTTGATATTCACCCTCTTTATAAAGGGACAAGACTTTTACTTTTTCCCTCCCGTGCTCAATTGAATCCTTCCCCCGCCTTGAGTTCTAACACCCAAAGACCAGGTCAGGTGCTTCGGATCTCCAATCATGTCCAGATCCAGCCTCCAGGGCCGGTGGATGCCTTCCTCTGTCACGGAGGAGGACATCAAAAAGTTGAGGGAGGCCAGATATCTGACCGCCGAGATTTCACACAGGCTGCCCGCCCGAGGGCAGGTCATCCCTACTCCTGAACCCAACGAGACCGTCGTGTTCGTTCCCCATTTCTTCCGAGGACTAGGCCTTCCTCTAGATCCCTTTGTCAGGGGTCTTATGTTCTATTACGGGATGGATTTTCACGATCTAGCCCCGGATTCCCTCCTACACATATCGTCATT
This sequence comes from Triticum urartu, assembly GCF_056163025.1. NCBI lineage: Eukaryota > Viridiplantae > Streptophyta > Magnoliopsida > Poales > Poaceae > Triticum > Triticum urartu. Next base: position 460,391,669 of record NC_141873.1, on the reverse strand, counting down.
CATTGTCGTTTGTGAGGCCTTTCTCCGCATTACCCCTCACTTCGGCCTGTGGCTCAAGACCTTTGACGTGAAGCCGAAGATAGCTGAAGGGCAGCACGCAGCGTGTGGAGGCGCTCTAATAAGCAAAAATTGCTGGCGCTTCATGGCCGAAGGGTTCCTTTCCAGAGGTATCTGGATTATGGCAATAGGAGTGGTTTTACATCACAGCTCCCAGAAGTGCCAAGTGGGTAGCTGCTCCTGCTTTGTGTTCGGGCCCTTCACCACAACTGATGTCATGGATTAGCAGAGGGCTGAGCTGGGGTCCAGCCAAGGACGTGCCTATACTGCAGAGCCGCATTCAAGATCTCTTTGAAGGATATTTCAGTCTGGTTATGGTGGTGCAAGTCATGCTGGTTTGTTGAGTCCAGCCGTGCAAACGCTAACCCCTCTGCATGTGGGAGTTCAACCCAGAAGGAGCGCGCACTATTCAGAATTTCCTCGGCCTGACGCACGAGGAGATGTATAAATAATTCTTCGGACCCCAAATAGAGTGTCCAGATACCACTGAGGACGTGGGCCTGAGCAGCAACCGCACCGCCGACCAGGTAAGTAATCCTCTAGCCGAACACACCGTCTTTCATTTATCATGACGTCATTCTGAGAAATCGCTCTTTGACCAGGTCTGGCTAACAATGGCGAAGATGATTCGGTGTTCGGCCCCCCTTCCTGAGGGTTTGGACAATCCGATACTGGAAAAGATGCTCGAGCTAGCACCTTACCCGGAGCCCTCGAAGGAAGATAAAGGGGGAATAATGAGGGCGAAAGCGGGCCCCCATCGCTACCAATTCCAACCGAGGGAATGAGCGCCTCCGTGAGGGAGGATAACCAAGGGGAAGATTCTGACCTTCTCTCGCTCCGGGGAAGGAAGAGGACTGCCTCTGAAGATCCGGAAACCAAGGCTTCCAAACGGGAGAAGAAGTCTCCAACAGAGGGTCCTGCCTTGGGGGGTGCTCTTGCCGCACAAAGTCCGCGCAGGGATCAGCCCTCTAATGAGCCGTAAGTGATCAAAAATACTTAATAGTAAAGATATTCTACCTTACTTCCGAGGAAAATAACCGAAGCGTTTATCTTGCAGTCCGGATCTTAGCCCTTCTCAACAGAGCTCGTCTTCAGGGGACCTTCTTCCGGAGATGATGGAGAGCGAAACACCTCCCTCGGACTCCCCCGCTCAAGAAGCGGGTGACCTTGAAGTGTTGTCACGGAGGGCCTCTTCGAATCCGGTGAGGCCAGAAGATAATCCTATAGTCACCCGAAGTCCCTAGTATTCGGCTCTTGAAGAGGGCAAACAAAGGAGTCTGGCGCCGTCTGATATGCGGTCGGATGCACTAAGGGATCTGCTAAAGCGAGCGACCATCTCGGAAGAACACCATACGTTGATGGGTACGGTGATGGAAAGGATTTCGTCCACCGAAAGCGGGTTGCATGATGCCTTTATGAGTCTACTAACGGGCTTTGAGGTACATAAAATGATATACATTTGTGAAAGTACCGCACATTTTTAGGTGTGCCCTGTGTAGATAGTAGCCCCTGAGACTCTGGTTGTTGCCGAGAGCGGCGGCAAACAGAGGATCATAGTCCCATGTAATAACCATACTGCTTGTATGTGCAGGTGGTGGAAGCTCCAGTGGCTAGCCGGACTAATGAGTTTGCCGAACTAAAGCGGCAACTGGATGCGGCGGATGCCGACATCGAGCTTGTTAACAAGCGGCTTGACGAGGCACAGAGTAAGTGATGTTTTATGGTGAATATCACATAGTAAGAGCAGCGTGATGCCAGTATCTTTAATATGTTTTGACTGCAGATCGAGCTGCCACCGTGGAGACCCTTCGGGCGGAACTTGCCCGAGCCAAAGAACAAGCAAGGAGTAGTAATGCGACTGCTTTGAAGGCGGCCGAAGAGTTAAGAGCCGAGAAGGCCGTGCATTGCGAGAGCAAAGAGAAGATGGCCAAGATGGCTGTAAAGTTAAAAGACACTGCCGACCATTGCCGGTTCCTTGAAGAAGAAAACCGAGCGAAGGCAACGGACCTCGAAAAGGCCACGATGGCGACCAAAGACACCCACTCTGCCATGAGAGCGAAGAAGGAGGAGCTGCGTGAAGCCGGTGATATTGTGGCTGGGAAGCCCTTTTTGCTATGGAGGAAGTTCGGAGATCCGTGGTATGCCCCTCTGGATCGGCTGTGGAGTTCGGCAGACGCATATCTGGATTTGACGGCGAGTGATGTCGATGCGGCCGAATACTTCCGAGATCAAACAGATCGTGAAGTGGACAAGCTATTCTGGTCGTAGTTTAACGTTCCAGAGCGTCCGCTTCCACTAACTGATCAGCTTGCCGAATGGGCCGAACTCAATAGATTGTCCGGACTCGCCATGAGGTCCGTCGTAGGTCATCTGTGGCCGGAAAGGCCAAAGCCGAACAGCTATTTCAGCTTAGTGCAGCAGTTCCTTGGTGCGGTGTCGCGCATCAATGTGATGAAGAGGTCGGCGTGCATAGAAGGCTCGCGGATGGCCCTTGCCCATGTCAAAGCATACTGGGCGGAGATGGATGCTACCACTGTTGCGGCGCAGGGTTCGGCCATAGGCCGAGTGGCTGCCGAGCACTATTTTGAAGAAGTTCTTGAGGGTGCTCGTTTGATAGAGGCCCAGTGCTCGAAGAATATTATGTTTGAGTGACATGTATTCCCATTGTAAAAACAATGTTTTATTAAATTTATCAAGGCTGTATTTATGCTTTTGCCTGAAGGTAATATGATGCCTCCTGTGCGGCCGTTTACGTATATATATATATATATATAGGACAACACTATTCTAATCCTAGGATTAGAATAGTTATTTGGATCACAACGCCCTATATAGGCCGGATGAGGTGTTTCTGGATCCGAGAAAAGAAAAGAGAGACGAACTAGACCGGCCCATTATCACATACTGAACGGACACATATCCTATCCATGACCTTTCTTCCTTGTCGTCTCCAACCTTCCATGTTCCTTCCGTCGCCGGTGCCGCCGGAGCCGGCCTCCTCCCGCAGACCTGCCGTTGCAGCTGGCCTCCACCCGCATCCCCACCACCACATTAGGCCTTCACCCCCATCCCCGCCGCTGGCTAACTTCCACGCGCCGCCGCTTGTGTCTTGCCATTCTGCGTGGTCTGGATCCAATCGCCTGCCATGGCGAGGCTCCTCCGCCGCACTTCCTCTTGTTGGTGGCGCTTCTCTATCGCCGTCGACCAGGAGCCCAACCGCTTGCCCCCACCAGCCGACCCGCACTCCGTCTTCGTCTGCGCGTCGCGCCCGGCTGGCACTCTGCCCCAACCCAACATCCACCACTCTCCGCCTCTTTCGCCAATCCGCCAGCTCATGGGTTCAATTGAAGACTCCAGTGCGTGAAGACTCAATCCAATGCATGTAGGAACCTGGAGAAGTTCTAATGCAACGTTGGTATTTTCTGAAATTTTCTGTTTCTCGTGAGTGTGTTTGGTTGTGGCTAATGGATCTCTAGCTCCATATATTCTTTGATCTTTTTGGCATGACCTGCACCGAGCTCTCTTCTCATTTTGTTTCAGCTTACTGAATCTGCCATGTTCTTCATGCACGGTAGCTGCTTGCGTTAATGTCCATGAGATATTAGCATGTGAAACTGGGGCAGAGAGTTAAGAGATATATTGTTCATCCTTTTATTAAAAAAATCAATGAACAAAGCAGTTGTCAGCAGAGTGCCTCTCTCTCTCTCTTTGGAATGAACCTCTTGTTCTGTATTATTTGTTTGAATCAAGTTGCTGCTACTCTGACTATTGGTTCTCTCTCTCTATGTGTGTGTAGAATAACCTCTTGTTATTGCTCTCCCCTTTTTGTATTATTTGTTTGAATCAAGTTGCTGCTACTCTGACTATTGGTTATTGCAACCTGCAACAATTCCATTTTGAAAAATAATAGAAGTCCATCTTGCAAAGCTACCCCTATACTGTACAATTGTATTTATCCTACAATTATTTTTTTGCGTCCTCCACAAGTGTGTGGTGCATATATGTTTTCTTCCCCTTTAGGCCCTGTTCGTTTAATCCCCTCCGCACAGGGATTGGAGGGGATTGGGGGGTTTGAGGTAGATTTTGACTTGCAAGGGATTTAATCCCCTCCAATCCCTTTCAAACCACTCCAAACCCAGTCTAACCGAACAAGGCCTTACTTATATTATGTCATATGCTGTGGGATTTATTTTCAGGGTGCAGCAGGAAAAATGAAAAGCAACAGTTCAAAAAATGAAATTGAAGAAGTCCAATAGCTTATATGAGGGAAGAACTAATTTATTTTCAGTTCATTGGTACTCAGTTGCACTGCATTAATGCCTTCTTCTTGTATGAATTATTTTTCTGTTTTTTAGATTATCTCATTTAGTAGCTTCCACACTACATTTGGGAATTCAGTCAATGTGTTTTCAGGAAAGTGAATTGGGAATATGATGTGGTGTGTCATGTAAAAAAATCACAGACGTTAGTCAGAGAAAAATCGTTGATTTGCTATATTTCTCATAAGTGTGGTCTCATGAGTGTGTCATGTACAATTGTCCGTGTTTAAGAAGTGGATAAACTTTTTTATGCCTTTCTGTTTGAAAAAACTGGAATAGGATAAACCCTTTTGGTTCTTTTTTTGTTTTCTCTTTTGTAAATATACTTATTATTAATGAAAATTACCGTAGAACAATTCTTCTACGGTTGGTGCTTCAAAAAATAATTGTCCGTGTTGGATTATTTGGTACAACCACATGTATATTTGTAAAAGAAATACCTATTTACTTTACAAAAATGCAAAAAAAGTGCCCCAAGAATGTCAAGAAGAGCACTAGAGTAACCAAAAATTGATACAGTCAGATAAGTTCTTCCTCTTCGCGTGTGATAGTTCAATGAATTGGTTCGTCAAAAAGTGTACGTGATGCATGTTGTCGTTCCACACCTTTGGTAGCTTGACAATAAAATAGTCAATGAAGTTCATGTATTACTATCGCTGAAAAATTCAGTGAAATAAAAAGAATGAGGTGTTCCCAAAACCAGGGGCATTCGTCAAAAACTGAACTTCATAAAAGGTACATGGCCAAAAGGTTAAAAAATCAACTATTATTTTAGAAGTTAAAAAACTTCTAGGTTGGACCATTCTCTAGAATTTTGGTTGGAAGGCGTTCCGTGGCAAGAGAGCCACATCTTCCTTTTCTTTCTTGTGAAAAATTTAACTATTATTGCAGAAGTTCAAAATCATCGGCGAAATAAAAGTTCATAGTTCTTGCTCTGAGTTATTTGTGCACATTTCCTCCAAAAAAATGTACAAAGTAGTTCAGTACTTTTTAGAGAGTTCGTGTATTACTATCAAGTGTGCACATATGATTTCTATGTGTATGTGTTTGTACGCCATGGGCAGGCTATGTTCTTATTCAGTAGGTTCCTAAAGAATAAAAACCAAGTAATATATATATATATATATATATATGTAAGTCCAAAAGAATAAAAAAAATAACAAACAAACCCATGGGTATTGCAAAAGAAAAACTTTGAATTAACATGACGAGAAACGAAAAGTTCAAGGATGAAACCTTGGGAGGTTCACAAAATAAGTTAAAAAAGGTTTGATGTTTATTGTAAAACAGTGATTTCCTCGTTACTAAAGAATAAACCAAGTAATTCAAATTAAGAAATAGAGCAATTCGAATTACAAAACAGGAAAGTTCAAACTGAAATAACGCAGTTGTTTGATGTTTACTACAAACCTAGGGTTTTTCCTGTTAGAAATGATTAACACCAAGAAGTCCAAATTAAAAAAAACCAAGAAGTTCAAGTTTTAAAAAATAGACTAGTTCAATGTATATGAAAAAGGCAGGTATTCCTCGTTACTAAAAAATAAACCAATAAGTTCAATTTCAAAAAACGGAGCAGTTCGATATTTATTACAAAAACTTGACTTCTCTTTCATTACTAATGAATAAACCAAGAAGTTCAATTCGAAATAATGAAGAAGTTCGATATTTACTAAAAAAACTCCAATTTTTGCGATTTCTAAAAATACACAAAGAGGTTCAAAAATTGAAATGGCAAAAAATGGCATCCGGCCTTCAATTGCGTGTAATTCGACGTATACACAAAAATGTGACAGAAGTTCATCAGGAAAACAGCGAGAAGTTCAAGTACTGCAAGGAATGTATTTCACGTGAGAAAAAAATCATAGAAAGTAAAAGCTTAAAAGGTTTGTTGAAAGAAGCTCAAGTGCTCTGTCCGGGGAAGTTCAAAAATTCTTGCGAGAGAGGTTCACCTTGTATTTCCATGTTCGATTTCTTCCGTATAAAAATCCAATATAATTCTTTACGCAAAAATATAAAAAGGTGAAGTTCAAATTGAAATAACAGAGAAGTTTGGAGTTTATTAAAACATAGGATTTACCTGTTAAAAAATAAAAAAAACACAAGCTATTTTTTGCACTTTTAAAAACAACTCGTATATGAAAAAATGGTTGCTAGAAGTTCAAGTGCTCGGCGAGGAAAAGTTTAAAACATTCTTGTGAGAGAGTTTCACCGTGTATTTAGATGTCGAAAATACAAAAAAATATATGTTGTTTTTTGTGTTTTAAAATAATTCTCTCAAACCAGAGAGAAGTTTAGAGTGATAACGATCGGAAGTTCACGTACTACATGGTGTGTATTTCATATAATAAAAATACAATAAAGTGAAACTGAGTGAAGTTCAAACAGACATGTCCCAGAAGTTCAACTACTTCACACGGTGCAAAAAACAACACGTCAAAAACATTACGTCAAAAACATTACATCAAAAACAGAGTGAAGTTCAAACAAACATGCCCCAGAAGTTCAACTAGTTCACACAGTGCATTTTCGTTCGCGATGAACGCATAAATCATGATCTCGCCATTTTTTAATGTACCTCAGAACGACAGGAATATCATTTGTGTAAGTTCAAGTCCTCGGTCGGAGAAAGTTAAAAAAATTATTGTGAGAGACGTTTGTACAAAAGGAATATTATTTGTGTAACAGTAATGAATGGATGAGAAAATTACAAACAAAAATACGTCATAGAAGTTCAACGTGAAAACAGCAGGAAGTTCAACTACTACGTTGAATGAATTTTAGATGAAAAACTTTTAAAATCGTCGTGAGTATGAAAAGATGATCAACACGGGAAACTTGCGTGCTTACAGCAGCTTTCCATCGGTATATCACCTGCTCAATTCCGGTGAATGGATGGAGAGTTACGAGCAAGTGGATGGAGACCTACGAGCAAAAAAATCACGTGAAAAACAGAGTGAAGTTCAGGTACATGCGCCGAGAAGTTCAGGTTCTTCACGCGCTGCATTTTCGAAGAATCTGTTTCACAATAAAGGCAGAACGCATGATCCCGCCATTTTCGAAATTACTTGAAAACGGCTAGGAATCAGAGAAAACCATCAACATGAAAAAGTTTCGCATTTTCCTTAGCTTTTCAGCGGTATATTATTTGCCCCATTCCAATAAAGTTTGTAGAAATTACGGCAAAAATACATTTTTAACCATTTTCAAAACTGACATAAAACCATAATGAATTAGGAGAAACAATATATACAAAAAAGTTTCGTATTTCTTCAAGCTTTCCAACTCCATATCATTTGCTGCATTTGGACGTACGGTTAAAAAATTAGCTCGAAAATACAAACTCGGTGGAACTTGTACCGTTTTCTAAATTACTTTTAAACCATTCAAAATTAGAAAAAACTTTTAACATAAAAAAGTAGCGCATTTTCATAAGCTTTCCAACGCCATATTATTTGCCTCAATTGGATTAGCCGTTTAGAAATGGCGTCGAAAATACGAACTCGGGTGTTCGGTTTGCAAAATTTTACGATTTTCTGAATTACTCTTTAGCCGTAGGGAATTAGAGAAAACTTTCAACATGTGGAAGGAGCGGTTTTGCAGCAGCTTTCCAACGCCATATTATTTGCCTCATTCCGATAAACGGTTTAAAAATGCGATCGAAAATACGATTCATAACATGAAAGATTGCAGTCGTCGGCTTCAGCCCCGCATAACGCGTCTTCTGCGAACACCCCCGCATATTATCCTGAAATATTGCAGTCGTCGGCTTCAGCCCCCTCGCATATAATGCGGGGGTGTTCGCAGAAGACGCGTGTTCACACTTAATCCAACGTCTTGGTCCTATTAGGGAGGTGATAGCGCAGCGAACTAGGCAACCGGACTATAATGCTTTAACACTTTCACTTAGCCAGAGGAGTTTGACAATGGGGCTACTATATAGCCCCTGGTGGCTCCGCACTCAACCAAATTCGGGGTGCGTACATGAACGGCCGGGAAACGGCCCTTCGTTAAGGTGGAGGAATTCTAAGATTCCGATAGGTCATCGAGTGGTTGACCAGTCTCGCGCTATATCATGACAGTCAGTTTTCGGCTTTCTCTATTGAGGTGCTCGTCCGGATGAACCAGGGCACAATCGCAGTAGTTCTCCTGGTGCCGCCTTAGCCGATAGAGAGGAACGTAAGGCAGCAAAACACAGGAGCCGGGCAAACCCAACATTTGACCAAAGACATGATTCGGAGCTGATGCATATAAGGCCAAACTCGTGACGCCGAACACTCCCTAAGGTATTCGGTCTTTATGGTGTAAACCGGGCCTAAACAGTGCCCTTTGTAAGAAGCCCCTGGTGTCCAGGTACGTGCATTATTCTGACGTGGCCACATGCCAAGACGTCAACATCCTTCTCAATTGTACTGAGAATCCGAGGGATGTGTATCAACAAGAGAGAGTAAAAAAGGTTGACGCAGGGTCTTAATCTAAAAAGAATCCTTGGAATGGGTCCCTGCTGCACGTCTGCGCCTGTGTCTCTGTTGTGCCGTATCCTGGACGGCTGTAGCACGATGGTCATCTGTAAAAGAGAGGAACTTAGGTGAAAAGTTGTTGTGCAAAAAGGTAGGTTTAAAGAAACCATGTACAGTTCAAGATGAGTAAAAATTGCCACTTGTCTGCGCGCGTTGAGCCCCTTGTATTTGTAATAGGGGTGTGGCCATCAAACCTGTATGAATTACATATAGCTGCACTGGACTCATCTAACCATGTCCGTGGTCTTGACGACCTATCGAATGCTTTAGTTGGTGAGGCCGTTTTAGTGTGCGGCTGCCAAGGCAGCCACACTCTCTTCGGCGCGTAGGGATAGCTCAATATTTCCATTTACTGTAATGATGCCACGTGGACCCGGCATCTTAAGCGTGAGGGAAGCGTAATGCGGTATTGCATTAAAGCGAGCGAAAGCTTCACGTCCAAGTAGTGCTTGATAGCCACTTTGGAACGGAGCAATGTGGAAGGTTAAATTTTCGCTACGGAAGTTATTGGGGAAGCCGAATATAACCTCTAGTAGCAGGGAGCCCGTGCAATGAGCCCCTGGGTCTGGCGTTACTCCTCTAAAGGTAGTATTGCTGTGGCAAATTTTCGTTGGGTCTATCCCCGTTTTGCGGATTGTGTCCTGATATATCAGGTTTAAGCTACTGCCGCCGTCCATCAGGACTCGTGTGAAGTGGTATCCGTCAATTATTGGATCTAATACCAAGGCAGCCCATCCTGCACGCTGGATACTTGCCGAGTAATCCCGATGGTCGAAGGTGATCGATTGAGACGACCAGTGGCAGGGCTCTGTGGTGATAGGCCCTTGGGCATATTTATTTGGGAGCGCCGCTTTGTTTCTCCCCTTTATTAAGTGTAATACGTTTACTATTTTGACTTCTGGTGGAAATTTCTTCTATTCCCCAGTGCTTTGCTTGCGAGGCTCATCCTCGTCTTCGCTTGGTGTATCCTGCCCCTTGTGTTCGGCGTTGAGCTTGCCGAACTGCTTGAAGACCGAACATTCTCTGTGGGTATGATTTGCAGGTTTACCGGGGGTGCTATGGATCTGACATATTTGGTCCAGAATTTTGTTTAGGCTGGACAGTCTCTGGCGCCTTTAGAGGGCGGCTTTTGCTGACCTGGCGAGAGCTTCTAAATCCGGCGTTTACCACCGTGCTCTTCGGGCTGTCTTCTTTATTCCGGCCCTTATTATTTTTGATGCATCGTGATTTCCCGTTTCTGTCTCTAACTTCGGATGTAATTGGGTCGCTGGTGCTGCATCGGGCTAGCCAGCTGTCCTCGCCCATGCAAAAGCGGGTCATGAGGCTTGTTAATGCTGCCATTGTTCTTGGCTTTTCTTGGCCGAGGTGTCTGGCAAGCCATTCATCTCGGACGCTATGCTTAAAGGCTGCCAAGGCTTCGGCGTCCGAACAGTCGACTATTTGGTTCTTTTTAGTAAGAAACCTATTCCAAAGCTTTTGGGCTCACTCTCCGGGCTGTTGAGTTATATGACTCAAATCGTCCGCATCCGGAGGTCGGACATAAGTCCCTTGAAAATTCACCCAAAAAGCGTCTTCGAGCTCTTCCCAGCTTCCAATGGAGCTTTCGGGGAGGCTTTTAAGCCAGTGCCGAGCTGGCCCTTTGAACTTGAGGGGTAAGTACTTGATGGCGTGGAGATCATCTCCTCGAGCCATATGGATATGGAGGATATAGTCCTCAATCCAGACCCCAAGGTCTGTTGTTTCGTCATATGCCTCTTATGTTTACGGGTTTGAATCCCTCTAGAAATTCATGGTCCAGCACCTCGTCGGTGAAACATAGGGGGTGTGTGGCACCCCTGTATCTGGGTGTACTGTGGTGTTCGGATGTTTGTTGTGTTGCATCGTATGCTGGAGCATGCTTGCGTGGTCCATAAATGGATCTGGTTGCGTCGTCCTTTTGATGCGAGCCCTCGCGTGGATCGCGTATTGGCTTATGTGCGGTGTTGTTTGCCGCTCTATGTTGGACGTGAGATCGTCTATCCGGCCGGATGGCCATTTTAATTTTTGGTTGCGGGGGATCTAAGGCCTCCTCATCGAATTCAGGTAGCAACTTCCGCTTCGGGTAGCTCTTGGTGTGGCGATTACTGCCGTACTTCGCTGCTGTGTTGAGTACTTTACTCCATCTGATTCTGAGTATGTCTTGCGCAGCCTTGAGCCTTTGCTTCTGCTTTTTTAGACTCCTCGCGGTGGCAACAAGCCTTTGATGGGCATTCTATTGCTCCGGGTGTCTGTCCGGTGTGATGTCGTCCGGATTATTATCTTTGACAGAGTCGGGTTGTTCCGTTTGATTCTCCGTGTTGCCATGGTCCGGCGATGGTTCACCCTGCTCTAACGCTGGGTCTATATGATTGTTGTTTCTGCCGAGGCAGGATTTGGGGCGGCGCTTACGCCGCTTTGACTGCTTCTCGAGGGGACAACCCTTCGTTGCATCCTTCCGTTCCTCGTCGTCATTTTCTTTTGGTGTGTCCACCATGTATACGTCATGTGATGAAGTGGGCGTCTGGTGCCCTGTGGGCAGTGGTTCCTGTTCGTCTCCTGCATCGTCGTCCATACCGTCGATGTCTTCGGAGTCGAAGTCGAGCATGTCGGTTAAATCGTCGATAGTGGCTACTAAGTGGGTGGTGGGTGGGCGGCGAATTTCTTCGTCATCCGCATCCCAATCCTGCCGGACATAGTTCGGCCAGGATCCTCCTGACAAGGAGAGAGACCTTAATGAGTTCAGTATGTCGCCAAAGGGCGAGTGCTGAAAAATATCCGCAAAGGTAAACTCCATGATCGGCGCCCAATCGGATTCGACAGGAACGGGCGCAGGCGGTTCGGACTCCGTGGCCGGAGAAGGATCCGGCGGTTTGACAATACGGCTCTCGTGAAGGGTAAGGTCGATATTCGGCTCGATCGCCGCTGAGGATACGGCCTTCATGACGGGGTCTATCCACCCGTCCATGGATGGCGCAACTGGCTCTGAATTGAGGCTCAGAGCTGCTGCCAGTGCGATCTCCTGAATATGGTCCGATGGTAGAGCTAAATCGTACCCATCGTGACCGCATGGCGCACAAGGCCGGGGCTCGAATCCGTCGAAGATCAAGTCTCCGCGGACATCGGTCGTGTAATTTAAGCTTCCAAACCTGACCTGGTGGCCAGGGGCATAACTTTCGATCTGCTCCAGATGGCCAAGCGAGTTGGCCCGCAGTGCGAAGCCGCCGAACACAAACATCTGTTCGAGGAGAAAAGTCTCACCCTGGACTACATCGCTATCGATGATAGTAGGAGCCATCAAGCCTAACAGCGACGACACAGAGGAACTCTCAATGAAAGCACCAATGTCGGTGTCAAAACCGACGGATCTCGGGTAGGGGGTCCTGAACTGTGTGTCTAAGGCGGATGGTAACAGGAGGCAGGGGACACAATGTTTTACCCAGGTTCGGGCCCTCTTGATGGAGGTAAAACCCTATGTCCTGCTTGATTTATTCTTGATGATATGAGTATTACAAGAGTTGATCTACCACGAGATTGGAGAGGCTAAACCCTAGAAGCTAGCCTATGGTGTGATTGTATGTTGTCCTATGGACTAAAACCCTCCGGTTTATATAGACACCGGAGGGGGCTAGGGTTACACAAGGTCGGTTACAAAGGAGGAGATATACATATCCGTATTGCCTGGCTTGCCTTCCACACCAAGTAGAGTCCCATCCGGACACGGGACGAAGTCTTCAATCTTGTATCTTCATAGTCCAACAGTCCGGCCAAAGGATATAGTCCGGCTGTCTGGAGACCCCCTAATCCGGGACTCCCTCAGTCCCCCTTGAGAATACTTTGCAAAGATCTCATATTGACATGGGCTAAACGGCGATGCCAAAGCCATCCCACATCAACTTTAGCCATTAGGCATGTCGCGGTCTTAGTGGGTCGCTCCGAAAAGTTAATCACATATAGACCGTTCTCGACATGCCCAACAAAGGCTACTTTAAGAGTCTTGCTCCACAAGAGGGCCACGGTATCAATATCAAAGAAAGTGGCAAAGCCCATGATTGCAAGTTGACGAATAGAAAGTAAATTGTATGCAAGGGACTCAACAAGCATGACTTTCTCGATCGTGAGATCATGAGAGATGACAACCTTGCCAAGTCCCAATACCTTAGAAGATGAGGCGTCGCCCCACTCGACATTGGTGGGCATAGATGGAATCTTGTGCATGTCCACCACCAAGTCCTTGCTTCCGGTCATATGATTTGTAGCTCCGCTATCGAGCAACCATGATCCCCCACCAGAAGCAAACACCTACAAGAGATCAATGATAGGTTTTAGGTACCCATTTTGTAATGGGTCCTTTGATGTCAGTAACAAGGGTCTTAGGAACCCAAATAGACCATTCAATGTACTCATGGGGAGAACCAACAAATTTGGCATAGACATGCCCATCACTAGCACGACATAACACATAAGAAGGATTAAAGTCGCCGGCTTTGTTGGGAGGGGTGGCATTGCCCTTTTTGACACCGCCACCCTTCGCATTGTTCTTCTTCTCCTTGGAAGCACTCTCTCCCTCCTTCACATAAGTTTGCTTGAGAGGAGGAGGTCGTTTGGTCTTGTTATCCTTCTTCTTTTCTTGGGGTTGGATGCGAACCCAATCCCCTCCTTGGCCACAACTTCCTTTTGATTTCTCAGAAGGTCATTTAGGTTCTTCTCCCCTTGTATGCATGACACAAGGCCTTTCTCAAGTTGCTCCTTCAACTTAAAATTCTCCTCAATAAGATGCACATGCTCACAACAAGGGTTAGTAGCATTTGCATTATCAATTAATAGCATACGAGGAAATGTGGCTTTCTCCTTGGTTAGCTTCACTTGGAGTTGATCATGCGACTCCTTGAGGGTAGCATGAACACCCTTCAAGACTTTATGAGCCTTGTCGAGAATGTCAAAATCCTCTTTGAGTCTAGCAAGATCAACCCCAAGCTTTGCCTTCTCGGAGTTTAGCACACGAGAAACAACAAGCGCGTGATCAAGATCTTTCTTTAATTTAGCATGATCATCGTTGTGAGACTCCTCAAGAGCCAAACGAAGACCACGCTCTTCCTCAAGAGCATTGGAAAGATCTGAAATCTCATCGGCATAGTCAAGACTATGCCCTTCCATCTTAGAGATGATATCTTTGTGAGCCTCGATCATGTCATTGGCTTCACCAAGTTGTTCCAAGAGAGCAACAAAGTGCTTCTTGGATTTACCCTTGAGTTTACCCATAAAGGCCTCAAACTCATTCACCTCCACATTAGCTCCTTCATGTTCATCAATGCTATCCATCGAAGAAGGATGATTAATGATGGTAGTTTTGATGTTGGGGGTTACCTTGTTGGTGGCTTTAGCCATGAGGCACTTGGCGGTGATGCTCTCATTGGGTGAGTCGAAGAGAGACACCCACGGAGTCGTCGCAATGGCAACTGAGGCCATGGCAACCGACTCACCATCTTCATCATCGTCATCATCCTCATTGTACTCTTCTTGTACCACCAATGCCTTGGGAGGAGTCTTCTTGGTGAAATTGCTCTTGTTGGGGAACGACTTGGCCTTGTCCTTTCGGATGAGCTTGCCACCATTGTATTCCCTCTTCTCATACGGGCACTCCGCAACAAAATGACTCACATTGCCACAATTGTAGCAAGTCCTTACACGTTGCTTGCTCTTCGTGCCACTTGAGTTGTTTTTGTTAAAGTTTGGCCTTGAGTTTTTCTTGCTTCCAAATTGCCTTGAAGCAAGTGCCATGTGTTCATGATATGCATACTTTGTATCTTCAGGGTTGCTTTCCTCTTCTTCCTCTTCTTCTTCTTCAACGCAAACCTTGGCCTTCAATGCAAGGTTGGGCTTCTTTGCCCTTTGAGAACGAAGCACCGCATTCTCGGCGGTCTTGTCCAAGATGTTCATAGCCACAAACTCATCCAACACTTCGCTTGAGGTCAAAGTGTGGAAGTCCGGCCTTTGACGAATGACGGAGGACATGACCTTGTGGTAAGGCATCATTGCCTTGAGGAATTTGCGCTTGATCCAATTGTCATCCGTGTCCTTGCTCCTATGATCTCGGAGTGAGACCGCGAGTTTGGTTACTCTCCGATAAAGCACACGAGGTTCTTCATCTTCTTTCATTGCAAACTCATTGGCTTCATCTTGCACCACTTCATAGTTGGAGCGTTGAATGCTTGCGCTTCCCCGGTAGAGAGAGACAACACAAAGCCATGCGTCTTTGGCCAAGGCGAAGGGCCGAAGATGAGGTAGATCTTCGGGTGGAATTGCATCTTGAATGATGAAGAGAGCATTCTCATTGAATTTATTATCCGCGGCTTCTCAAGGAGTGAAGTTGCTTGGATCATGCGGATGGAAACCTTCTTCAATGATTCTCCAAAGATTAGTGTTCACATGATTTAAATGACGCTTAAAGCGGTAAACCCAAGAATCAAAGTCCTCATTTTTCACAATCTTAGGGGGAGGACCGGCATGAGTGGAAGGAACCGGTCCACCATAAACAAGTGGTGGTTCCACATGAGCAAAGATGTCGGTGCCATTTTTACCACTAGAAGGAGCCTTTTCACTACTAGCTTCCCCCTTGTCGGAGATAGCATCCGTCACCTTGTCAGTGGGATCACCCACTTTCAACGGTGCGGTGGATAGTTTAAGCCCTTCAAGGAATTTAGTAAACATGCTTTCAACCTCGGTCGTCATGGAGGTTTTCAATGTCTCCAAGGCCACATTGAACTCCTCATGAGAGACCGAGGTTCCCCCATCGCCCGTAGACGAGATCGGATTCACACCGGAGTGTTCCTCCACACCGTCTACAGTATCAACCATACTCTTCGGACGGTAAAGTCCTTAATAAAGAGACGAGGCTCTGATACCAATTGAAAGGGTCGATATGGTTGACTAGAGTGGGGTGAATAGGCAACTAACAATTTTTAGCTTTTCCTTAACAATTTAAACTTTGCATCAAAGTAGGTTGTCTAGATATGCAACTAGGTGAGCAACCTATATGATGCAACAAAGATAGGAACACAAGCAAGCAAGAGAGACATCAAGAATAAGCTTGCACAAGTAAAGGCATGAGATAACCAAGAGTGGAGCCGGTGGAGACGAGGAAGTGTTGCCAAAGTTCCTTCCCTTTGAGGGGAAGTACATCTCCGTTGGAGCGATGTGGAGGCACAATGCTCCCCAAGAAGCCACTAGGGCAACCGTATTCTCCTCACGCCCTCACACAATGCGAGATGCCGTGATTCCACTATTGGTGCCCTTGGAGGCGGTGACCGAACCTTTACAAACAAGGTTGGGGCAATCTCCACAACTCAATTGGAGGCTCCCAACGACACCACGAAGCTTCACCACAATGGACTATGGCTCCACGGTGACCTCAACCGTCTAGGGTGCTCAAACACCCAAGAGTAACAATATTCGCAAGGGGTTAGTGGGGGGAATCAAATTTCTCTTGGTGGAAGTGTAGATCGGGGCCTTCTCAACCACTCCCGAGCAAATCAATAAGTTTGATTGGCTAGGGAGTGAGATCGGGCGAAAATGGAGCTTGAGAGCAACAATGGAGCTTGGGGTTGGAAGAGGTAGTCAACTAGAGGAAGAAGACACCCCTTATATAGCTTGGGACAAAAATCCAACCATTATCCACCTACCAGCCCGCGACCAGCGGTACTACCGCACCAGACCAGCGGTACTACCGCAGGGCCACGCGGTACTACCGCTTGCTGACAAGTGGTACTACCGCAAGGCCACACAGTACCACACAGTACCACCATGAGGACCCGCGGTACTATGGCAGTAGCAGCAGCAGCTAGGGCAGACCTGTAGCACAAGGGCTGAGGACGGTACTGCCGCGGGTGCTGTACTACCGCTCCCCCTTGCGGTACTACCGCAAGGCAGGAAACCCCTAGCCTGGGAAGTGCGTGGATAAAAATACATTCGTGCCTACTTCCGCTGGAAAACGAACGAAGCAAAAATCTGAAACAGTACTACCGCACAGGAGCGGTACTACCGCCTGGAAGCTGAGCCAGGCCGCGGACGGTACTACCGTGGAAGGGATGCGGTACTACCGCGGTGGCGCGGATGTAAAAAATTACATCCGCCCTTACTACCACAAAGGAGCGGTACTTGGCATGGGGGCCACGGTACTACGGCTCCAGAGGAGCGGTACTACCGTGGGCACCTGCGGTACTACCGCGCCATAGTACGGTACTACCGCGGGTGCCTGCGGTACTACCGCTCACCAGGGAGCAGTACTACCGCGAGCCCATCAATAGCAGCCAGGACAAGGCAGAGAGAGGATAAACGGAGGATGCTCCAAAGTGCAGGGGAAAGGAGGGGACAAGGAAGAAAACGTGTATGTGATTATTCCACCCAAACCTTTCCGACGCGGACCCCCTCTAAATAGTATGGCTTTCCTACGACTCAAATCCACCAAAAAGAAACGTAGAAAAAACGCCGTCTTCAACAGTCTTCGAGGGGCACCAAAACTTCTTGTGCCTAGCGATGAAACGTCTGGGAAACTCAAGGCACACGATTAGTCCGCAAAAGCGTTGTCATCAATCACCAAAACACCTTAGGGATAAATATGCCCTTACACTTTGTTTTGATGACTAATAGATTTTTGCAATAAGTATGTGAGTTCTTTATGACTAATGTTGAGTCCATGGATTATACGCACTCTCACCCTTCCACCATTGCTAGCCTCTCTAGTACCGCGCAACTTTCGCCGGTACCATAAACCCACCATATACCTTCCTCAAAACAGCCACCATACCTACCTATTATGGCATTTCCATAGCCATTCTGAGATATATTGCCATGCAACTTCCATCATCATCATATACGTGACTTGAGAATTCATTGTCATATTGCTTTGCATGATCGTAAGATAGCTAGCATGATGTTTTCATGGCTTGTCCATTTTTTGATGTCATTGCTGCGCTAGATCATTGCACATCCCGGTACACCGCCGGAGGCATTCATATAGAGTCATATCTTTGTACTAGTATCGAGTTGTAAGTAAATAGAAGTGTGATGATCATCATTATTAGAGCATTGCCCCAGTGAGGAAAGGATGATGGAGGCTATGATTCCCCCACAAGTCGGGATGAGACTCCGGACGACAAAAAAAGAGAGAAAGGCCAAAAAAGAGAAGGCCCAAAAAAATAAATGAGAGAAAAAGAGAGAAGGGGCAATGTTACTATCCTTTTACCACACTTGTGCTTCAAAGTAGCACCATGTTCTTCATATAGAGAGTCTCTTGAGTTATCACTTTCATATACTAGTGGGAATTTTCATTATAGAACTTGGCTTGTATATTCCGATGATGGGCTTCCTCAAATGCCCGAGGTCTTCATGAGCAAGCAAGTTGGATGCACACCCACTTAGTTTCCAGTTTGAGCTTTCATACACTTATAGCTCGTAGTGCATCCGTTGCATGGCAATCCCTACTCACTCACATTGATATCTATTGATGGGCATCTCCATAGCCCGTTGATACGCCTAGTTGATGTGAGACTATCTTCTCCTTTTTGTCTTCTCCACAGTCACCATTCTATTCCACCTATAGTGCTATGTCCATGGCTCACGCTCATGTATTGCGTGAAAGTTGAAAAGGTTTGAGAACGTCAAAAGTATGAAACAATTGCTCGGCTTGTCATCGGGGTTGTGCATGATGTGAATATTTTGTATGGTGAAGATGGAGCATAGCGAGACTATATGATTTTGTAGGGATAACTTTGTTTGGCCATGTTATTTTGAAAAGACATGATTGCTTTATTAGTAGGCTTGAAGTATTATTGTTTTTATGTCAAATGATAGACTATTGCTTTGAATCACTCATGACTTAATATTCATGCCATGATTAGATATGTGATCAAGATTATGCTAGGTAGCATTCCACATCAAAAATTATCTTTTTATCATTTACCTACTCGAGGACGAGCATGAATTAAGCTTGGGGATGCTGATACGCCTCCGTCGTATCTATAATTTTTGATTGTTCCATGCCAATATTCTACAACTTTCATATACTTTTGGCAACTTTTTATATTATTTTTGGGACTAACATATTGATCCAGTGCCCAGTGCCAGTTCCTGTTTGTTGCATGTTTTATGTTTCGCAGAATATCCATATCAAACGGAATCCAAATGGGATAAAAATGGACAAAGAATATTTTTGGAATATTTGGAGAATTCCAGAAGAAAAATCCACGCAAGACAGTGCCCGGGGTGGCCACGAGGCAGGGGGGCGCGCCTGCCCCCCTGGGCACGCCCCTGACCCTCGTGGGCCACCCGTAAGGCGGTTGATGCCCTTCTTCGGCCGCAAGAAAGCTAATTTTTGGAATAAAAAAATCACGGAAAAGGTTTCGATCCAATCGAAGGTACGGATCTCCATGTATATACGAAACGGTGAAAGGGCAGCAGGACAGAACGCAGAAACAGAGAGAGACAGAGAGACAGATCCAATCTCGGAGGGGCTCTCGCCCCTCCCTTGCCATGGAGTCCAAGGACCAGAGGGGAAACCCTTCTCCCATCTAGGAAGGAGGTCAAGGAAGAAGAAGACGAAGGGCCCCCCTCTCCCCTTCTCTTCCGGTGGCGCCAGAACGCTACCGTGGCCATGATCATCATCACCGCGATCTACTCCAACACCTCTGCCATCTTCACCAACATCTCCATCACCTTCCCCCCTCTATCTACAGCGGTCCACTCTCCCGCAACCCATTGTACCCTCTACTTTGACATGGTGCTTTATGCTTCATACTATTATCCAATGATGTGTTGCCATCCTATGATGTCTGAGTAGATTTTCAGTGTCCTATCGGTGATTGATGAATTGCTATGATTGATTTAATTTGCTTGTGGTTATGTTGTTGTCCTTTGGTGCCCATCATATGATCGCGCGCGTGGATCACACCATAGGGTTAGTTTTACGTTGATAGGACTATGTATTGGAGGGCAAAAGTGACAGAAGCTTCAACCTAGCATAGAAATTGATGCATACGGGATTGAAGGGGGACCAATATATCTTAATGCTATGGTTGGGTTTTACCTTAATGAACATTAGTAGTTGCGGATGCTTGCTAATAGTCCCAATCATAAGTGCATAGAATTCCAAGTCAGGGATGACATGCTAGCAGTGGCCTCTTCCACATAATACTTGCTATCGGTCTAGTAAAGTAGTCAATTGCTTAGGGGCAATTACGCAACTCCTACCACCACTTTTCCACACTCGCTATATTTACTTTATTGCTTCTTTACCTAAACATCCCCTACTTTTTATTTACATAATCTTTATTATCTTGCAAACCTATCCAACAACACCTACAAAGTACTTCTAGCTTCATACTTGTTCTAGGTAAAGCAAACATCAAGCGTGCGTAGAGTTGTATCGGTGGTCGATAGAACTTGAGGGAATGTTTGTTCTGCCTTTAGCTCCTCGTTGGGTTCGACACTCTTACTTATCGAAAAATGTTGCGATCCCCTATACTTGTGGGTCATCAAGCCGCTGCCTGGATTGTTACTGTGCTAAAGAAGGATGCCCATGTAACTCACTGGTACCTGTGCCCATAGGGCTTCCATCCATATTGTGGAGTTGCAGAAGGTAGAGAAAATATCTACTTCAGACTTCATTCCCTCTTGTGTTTAGGTTAGTGAGTTTTTTATTCTTGCAAAAATGACATGCTTGAGAGCTCAATAGTAATGGATTTTGTCTTAGTTTGTTTGTGCTTAAAACGTGTTCTTATCATTTTAGTTAGCATCTAGCAGAGGAAATGTTTATTAGGAAATATGTATCATGTATGCAAAGCTAAAATCATAATATGAAGATTTCACTTCAATCTTCATAGTAATTGTTGCATTCTGAAATCTTTGTCCCTGTAGATGGGTAAAAACTGCAGTGACAGCTGCGAGTCAATGATATCTCTTATGCTTTTTTGCAATTATCTACAAATTCTTACTTAAGGCTACTGTTCACTGATTGAAAGCAGATGTTGCTCCATCCTAGCTTTGTACGGTACAATATTAGTATCTTTTCGATTTTTACTTACTACTTCGTGAAATAACTTATTTCAGTCTATTTTAGAATTTTCCATACAGCACTAAAAATAGACGGGCGCAGCAACGCGCGCCATCAATGGTCTAGTAGCCATCACTTCCCGACATGCTAACACCTCCAAGATGGGAGCTTCCGAAATACCAACAAAAGTGACACACGATGACCCCGGGAAGTGACCATGTTCATCCCAGCAGATGACTGTCTCACCTTTTGTCGCTATTGTAAGAAATAGGCTGGTACGATAATGATCGTGATGCTTTTATGTCTGTATTATGTTTTACCGACACCTCTCTCTCTCTCTCTAAACATGTGGTCATGATTATTGAGTTTGGTTTTCGCTTGAGGACAAGCGAGGTCTAATTAAGCTTGGGGAGTTGATATGTCCACTTTGCATCATTTTTCCTACTATTATTTATAATTTTTTATCATTTTTTCACTTTGTGATGCAATTCTACTGTCTTTTCTCTCTTAATTTGCAAGATCTACATGAAGATGGAAATTACAGGCAGCTGGAATTCCGAACCTAAAAGAGTGTAACATCCCAAATTTTCAATTTGGAATGTTATACATAGATCATTCATGCATATCATATTTTACTGCATTTTTGCTTTGCGATCCTCGAAATTATAAGCAACTCAAGGACCCACGGAGAGACTTGGGGATTTCATGTTTTTCGTATTCGAATTTTATCAAATATCGAAACAAGGATCACTTTGGTTTTAGTTATTTTTCTCTCCGAAAAATATATCATATTAAAATATATGAGAGGAGATAATATGACTTCTCCAAAATAAAGGGAATATTGGGGAAAAATATTAAAATCAAATAAATATTTCTTTTGGACTTTTGTTGCTATTCAATTTGAATTAGGAGAAATTATGCGTTTTTCAAAATTGCATTAGAGGCCCAAATAAATGCTCACTTTGTCCGGAATATTATTAGAGGACCGTGAAAATTTATTTCAAGATTTTTGGACTCCGTTTGGTATTTCTTTTATTTGTTTTCCCGCATCAGGATATATTTAAGAAAAAATGCACCGACCTAACCGGGCCGTGCCCGAGCCGGAGTCCTCCGGCCGGGGCTTTATTAGCCGCCAGCCCGCGACCCCGAGGCCCAAGCCGCCGCCCCGCGCCCTAACCCTAGCGTCGCGCCCCGCCGCGATCCGCCGCCGCCGCCGCCATCCGCCATCGCCGCCCCACCGCCGCCGCCTCCGACCCCGCTGCCGAGGTAGACGCCGCCGCCGTCCGGTTTTTCTCGGGAAAAAACACCTTTTTTGAAACCCTAGATCTAGATTTTTTTAGATCGTTTTTGTTCGGTTTTTCTTCGGTTTAGTTAAATATCGGACGTTTATCAGTATGTTCATTTAACGAACGATGTTTGTCAGTTAACCGCAGACAGCGAACGTTCGTTCGTCAGCCTGTTCGTCTCGCTTTTTTCCCAGGGCTTTTCCGCAATTATTTTCGATCGTGATTTCTGCCCTGATCTTCGTTTTAGTTTATCTTTTCGCTCGATTATCCAAATCGGGCGAGACAAGTGCCTAGATCTTCGTCTCGAAGCCCTCTTTCTGCTTAACCAACTTGAACAATATTTTGGTACTATAAAATTTGACTTTAGTCCAGATTAGTAAACGGATCTTGTTTCTTTCGTAGTTTGAGTTTCGTTGCTCCGTTTGATTTGATTCTTTTTGCAAATCGAATCTCTTCAGTTGAGTTTTCAGATTCGATATTCTTATTTGAGTTTTACCCGTGCACCTTTGCTTGAATGCTTATATATGCTATTGTTTGTTGCGATAAAATTCCTGGAGTGCGAAGCGTGCTACTACGAATCTCTAGGATTTGCAGAACGTCGGCAAGGTAAGTAACACTTTGATCATACTTTTCATACCCAGTTTTTATGCATTAGTTTCAACCCTCAAACATTGCATGAGTAGGATCTCTTAACATGTGGGTATTGGGAAGTAGATGATGAGGTAGAACCTATTACTTGTTTTATTATCAAACCCTTGGGAGTTACTTCTATGTTACGCTTAAATTGCCATGCTATGCTCATAGACGTGGATTGGGTTTGAGTGTATTCATGACAGACGTGAGTGTTTAATTTAAGGTTCAACTTAAGGTGGCAACTTTAATACACATCTAGGTGGATTGTTGGTTTGGGCACCTGGGGATATACCAGTGTCGTCCTAGGAGATCCCGGGGTTATACCGTGTGATCCTCCTATGGTCCGCCACCCAGGCTCAAAGGGGTCGTAAGATTTTTCATGCTAGAAACTTTCGTGTGCAGCCACAAGCTATTATGGGCTCTAGCATAGTTGAGTAGGTTGCATGACCTCTCCCAGTGCTAGGCTAGCAGATGTAGGGGATCTAGGTTGGTACTGTCTACCCGGGGTTAGAGTTAATGCTTCTGAAAGACTGTGTCTCGGTCATACGTTTCTCAAACACCATGTAGTGCGAGAAATCCAATGGAGGAGATCGAGTCTTGTGGGGAAAAGTGCGCAAACCTCTGCAGAGTGTACAAACTAATCATGATTAGCCGTGTCCCCGGTTATGGACATCTTGAGTATCTGGTTCTTGGATTATCATATGGATCTCATCACTCTAAATTAATCTGTTTGGTTGATAATTATTTTTAATTGGGATTGAGATGGGGGTACCATTCTCAATGTTTCAACTACCATGATAGTTAAATAAAATATATTCCTTTGTAGTAGGGGAAAATTGGCTTTTCACAAAAACATTGTAACCATAGAGCCTCCACCAGCCAAATATGCATATAGTGATAGCCATTATCTGTGCATTGCTCTATTGTGTTACATTTCCAGCATATTCCATGTGCTAACCCGTTTCGGGCGGCAACATATCATGTTGCAGACTTTTCAGACGAGGAGTAAGGTGCGCTAGGTCGTTTGTCGTGCACTCAGCTATGCCGTTGGAGTTGATGGACTCACTTTATCTTCCAAGCCTTCCGCTGTTATCTTATTTAGATGGTCTTAAGCCATATTATTGTAATAAGTTCTCTTTTGAGACATTTGATGTAATAAGTGTGTGATTTCTACTCTGTTATAAATCCTTCAAGTACTGTGTATGTCAGCATTACCGATCCAGGGATGACACTGAACACAGAGACTTGACCATCTAAGGTCGGGTCGCTACAAGATGGTATCAGAGCACACGTTGAATGTAGGAAACGACCACTAAGATGAGCCATAGGGCACTCCTCTCTACTCATTTCTAACTCCTCTCCATTTTCTACTCTATAGGATGGCAGACACAAGGAATAAGTTTACACAGCCAGATGAAGACACACCTTTTGGATGACACTTGAAGGAAGTCACTAGGTACCTGAACATTGGAATACCAAGCTTCACCGGGACCTACACCCCCATACTACCAGAAGAGGAACGTTGGATGATTCGAGTTCAAATTCCAGGAAGGACATTCACGCCAGTCACTGAGCCCATAGAATTTTCCTTTGATGCACCAACCTGGAGTCTAGGAAAGAGCATGGCAACCCACATCGCCATGGGACGCATCAGCGGAGTTTATCACAAGGAGCTTAAGGACACTATCTACCAGATATGTGGGCACCGAGATGAGCAATGGGAGATGATCAGCACCAGGAAGGACAGGTCCATTGCAGCCTTCATCCAGGAGTTAAATCATCACATTCGTCGCCAGGAGAACCAGATGTGCGCAAGTGATGTCTACTACACAACCTTCTTCTTGTAGACGTTGTTGGGCCTCCAAGTGCAGAGGTTTGTAGGACAGTAGCAAATTTCCTTCAAGTGGATGACCTAAGGTTTATCAATCCGTAGGAGGCGTAGGATGAAGATGGTCTCTCTCAAACAACCCTGCAACCAAATAACAAAGAGTCTCTTATGTCCCCAACACACCCAATACAATGGTAAATTGTATATGTGCACTAGTTCAGCGAAGAGATGGTGATACAAGTGCAATGTGGATAGTAGATAATAGTTTTTGTAATCTGAAAATATAAAAACAGCAAGGTAACTAATGATAAAAGTGAGCGTAAACGGTATTGCAATGCGTTGAAACAAGGCCTAGGGTTCATACTTTCACTAGTGCAAGTTCTCTCAACAATAATAACATAATTGGATCACATAACTATCCCTCAACATGCAACAAAGAGTCACTCCAAAGCCACTAATAGCAGAGAACAGACGAAGAGATTATGGTAGGGTACGAAACCACCTCAAAGTTATTCTTTCCAATCAATCCGTTGGGCTATTCCTATAAGTATCACAAACAACCCTAGAGTTCGTACTAGAATAACACCTTAAGACAAAATCAACCAAAACCCTAATGTCACCTCAAGTATCCGTGGGTATGATTACGCGATATGCATCACACAATCTCAGATTCATCTATTCAACCAACACAAAGAACTTCAAAGAGTGCCCCAAAGATTCTGCCGGAGAGTCAAGACGAAAACGTGTGCCAACCCCTATGCATAGATTCCCAAGGTCACGGAACCCGCAAGTTGATCACCAAAACATACATCAAGTGGATCAATAGAATACCCCATTGTCACCACGGATATCCCATGCAAGACATACATCAAGTGTTCTCAAATCCTTAAAGACTCAATCCGATAAGATAACTTCAAAGGGAAAACTCAATCCATTACAAGAGAGTAGAGGGGGAGAAACATCATAAGATCCAACTATAATAGCAAAGCTCGCGATACATCAAGATCGTACCACCTCAAGAACACGAGAGAGAGAGAGATCAAACACATAGCTACTTGTACATACCCTCAGCCCCGAGGGAGAACTACTCCCTCCTCGTCATGGAGAGCACCGGGATGATGAAGATGGCCACCGGAGAGGGATTCCCCCTCCGGCAGGGTGCTGGAACGGGTCTAGATTGGTTTTCGGTGGCTACGGAGGCTTCTGGCGGCGGAACTCCCAATCTATTGTCGTCCTCGATAGTTTTAGGGTATATGGATATATATATATATAGGCGGAAGAAATACATCAGTGGAGCCACGAGGGTGGAGGGCGCGCCTAGGGGGGTGGGCGCGCCCCCTGCCTCGTGCTCTCCTCGTTGATCCCCTGACGTGCACTCCAAGTCTCCTGTATTACTTTCTTTCCAAAAATAACTTTTCCGAAGGTTTCATTCCGTTTGGACTCCATTTGATATTCCTTTTCTGCGAAACACTGAAACAAGGGAAAAACAGAAACTGGCACTGGGCTCTGGGTTAATAGGTTAGTCCCAAAAATCATATAAAATAGCATATAAATGTATATAAAACATCCAAGGTTGATAATATAATAGCATGGAACAATCAAAAATTATAGATACGTTGGAGACGTATCAGCATCTCCAAGCTTAATTCCTACTCGTCCTCGAGTAGGTAAATGATAAAAACAGAATTTTTGATGTGGAATGCTACCTAACATATTTATCCATGTAATTCTATTTATTGTGGCAAGAATATTCAGATCCATAAGATTCAAGAAAAAAGTTTAATATTGACATAAAAATAATAATACTTCAACATACTAACAAAGCAATTATGTCTTCTCAAAATAACATGGCCAAAGAAAGTTCATCCCTACAAAATCATATAGCTTGGTCATGCTCCATTTTCGTCACACAAGAATGCTCTCATCATGCACAACCCCGACGACAAGCCAAGCAATTGTTTCATACTTTAGTAATCTCAAACTTTTTTCAACTTTCACGAAATACATGAGCGTGAGCCATGGATATAGCACTATGGGTGGAATAGAATATAATGATGGGGTTATGTGGAGAAGACAAAAAGAAGAAAGTCTCACATCGACGCGGCTAATCAATGGGCTAGGGAGATGCCCATTAATTGATGTTAATGCAAGGAGTAGGGATTGCCATGCAACGGATGCACTAGAGCTATAAATGTATGAAAGCTCGACAAAAGAAACTAAGTGGGTGTGCATCCAACTTGCTTGCTCACGAAGACCTAGGGCACTTGAGGAGGCTCATTGTTGGAATATACAAGCCAAGTTATATAATGAAAATTTCCCACTAGTATATGAAAGTGACAAAATAAGAGACTCTCTATTATGAAGATCATGGTGCTACTTTGAAGCACAAGTGTGAAAACAAATAGTAGCATTGTCCCTTTTATTTATTTTTTATTTGGCCTTTCTTTTTCTTTGGCCCTTTTTTGGGATAATGCTCTATTAATGATGATCATCACACTTCTATTTATTTACAACTCAAAGATTACAACTCGATACTAGAACAAAGTATGACTCTATATGAATGCCTCCGGCGGTGTACCGGGATTGCGATGAATCAAGTGTGACATGTATGAAAAATTATGAATGGTGGCTTTGCTACAAGTACGATGTCAACTACATGATCATGCAAAGCAATATGACAATGATGATGTGTGTCATAATAAACGGAACGGTGGAAAGTTGTATGGCAATATATCTCGGAATGGCTATGGAAATGCTATAACAGGTAGGTATGGTGGCTGTTTTGAGGAAGATATAAGGAGCTTTATGTGTGAAAGAGCGTATCATATCACGGGGTTTGGATGCACCGGCAAAGTTTGCACCAACTCTCAATGTGAGAAAGGGAAATGCACGGTACGGAAGAGGCTAGCAATGATGGAAGGGTAAGAGTGCGTATAATCCATGGACTCAACATTAGTCATAAAGAACTCACATACTTATTGCAAAAATCTACAAGTCATCAAAAACCAAGTATTACGCGCATGCTCCTAGGGGGATAGATTGGTAGGAAAATACCATTGCTCGTCCCCGACCGCCACTCATAAGGAAGACAATCAAATAACACCTCATGTTTCAAATTTGTTACACAACGGTCACCATACGTGCATGCTACGGGACTTGCAAACTTCAACACAAGTATTTCTCAAATTCAAAATTACTCAACTAGCATGACTCTAATATCACCATCTGCATATCTCAAACAATTATCAAGTATCAAACTTCTCTTAGTATTCAATGCACTCTATATGAAAGCTTTTATTATACCCCTCTTGGATGCCCATCATATTAGGACTAAATTCATAACCAAAGCAAATTACCATGCTGTTCTAAAAGACTCTCAAAATAATATAAGTGAAGCCTGAGAGTTCATCTATTTCTTCAAAATAAAACCACCACCGTTCTCTAAAAAGATATAAGTGAAGCACTAGAGCAAATGACCAACTACTCCGAAAGATATAAGTGAAGATCAATGAGTAGTCGAATAATTATGCAACTATGTGAAGACTCTCTAACATTTAATAATTTCAGATCTTGGTATTTTATTCAAACAGCAAGCAAAAAAAATTGACGCTTCAAACAAAACACATATCATGTGGTGAATAAAAATATAGCTCCAAGTAAAGTTACTGATGAACGAAGACGAAAGAGGGGATGCCTTCCGGGGCATCCCCAAGCTTAGGCTTTTGGTTGTCCTTGAATATTACCTTGGGGTGCCTTGGGAATCCCCAAGATTAGGCTCTTGCCACTCCTTATTCCATAGTCCCTCGAATCTTTACCCAAAACTTGAAAACTTCACAACACAAAACTTAACAGAAAACTCGTAAGCTCCGTTAGCGAAAGAAAACAAAACACCACTTCAAGGTACTGTAATGAACTCATTCTTAATTTATATTGGTGTTAAACCTACTGTATTCCAACTTCTCTATGGTTTATAAACTCCTTTACTAGCCATAGATTCATCAAAATAAGTAAACAACACATGAAAAAAAGAATCTGTCAAAAGCAGAATAGTCTGTAGTAATCTGGATCAAACGTATACTTCTGGAACTCATAAAATTCTCAAATAAATTTCTGGACGTGAGGAATTTATCTATTAATCATCTTCAAAAGGATTAACTAAATATCACTCTCCAATAAAAAATAGCAGCAATTCTCATGAGCGCTAAAGTTTCTGTTTTTTACAGCAAGATCAACAAGACTTTCCCCAAGTCTTCCCAACGGTTCTACTTGGCACAAACACTAATTAAAACATAAAAAATCAATCATAACAGAGTCTAGATAGATTATTTATTTCTAAACAGTAACAAAAATAAAATTGGGTTGCCTCCAAACAAGCGCTATCGTTTAACGCCCCTGGCTAGGCATGATGCTTTCAATGATGCTCACATAAAGGATAAGAATTGAAACATAAAGAGAGCATCATGAAGAATATGACTAACATATTTAAGTCTAAACCACTTCCTATGCATAGGGATTTTGTGAGCAAACAACTTATAGGAACAATAATCAACTAGCATAGGAAGGCAAAACAAGCATAACTTTGAAACTTTAAGCACATAGAGAGGAAACTTGATATTATTGCAATTCCTACAAGCATATATTCCTCCCTCATAATAATTTTCAGTAGCATCATAAATTAATTCAACAATATAACCAGCACCTAAAGCATTCTTTTCATGATCTACAAGCATAGAAAATTTACTACTCTCCACATAAGCAAGATTCTTCTCCTTCGAAATAGTGGGAGTATCATAAGAGACTCGAATACTATAAATTGTTTTCAAATTAAAAGAGTAATGTTCAGAAAAGGGTAATCATAATCATGACAAGTTTTATAAATATAATCATCGTTACTTTTTATAGCATATGTATCATCACAATAATTATCATAAGTAGCAACTTTGTTCTCATCATAATCGATTGAAACCTCTTCCAACATAGTGGAATCATCACTAAATAAAGTCATGACCTCTCCAATTCCACTTTCATAATTATCATAATAAGATTAAACATCCTCCAAAATAGTGGGATCACTACTTCCTAAAGTTGACACTCTTCCAAACCCACTTTCATCAATATAATCATCATAAGTAGGAGGCATGCTATCATCATTATAAATTTGCATATCAAAACTTGGGAGACTAAAAATGTCATCTTCATTAAACGTAGCATCCCCAAGCTTGGGACAAACATTAATTGCAGCAAATATATTCTCAAAAACATAATCTTCTTCAAACATAGCATCCCCAAGCTTGGGCCTTTTCATATCATAAGCATAATCACTCTCATCATCAATAGTATGGATAGCACCAATAGTATAGCAATTATCATATTCTTCCAAGCAAGTGCCAAAAAGATTTTCAAGATCATAAGAAGTATCATTATCTTCCCAACCATAATCATCACAACAAGCAATAAGCATAACGAGATCATCATCAAGTGCATCATCTTCCACAATTATATTTTCATGAGGCACAACAGTAATAGGAGCAGCATTATTTGGGAGAGATATATTTTTACCTCTCTTCCTTTTTCTTTTCTTCTTTTTCACCACATCATGTGTGGGTTCAATCCTCTTTTTGGAGCTCCTTATTAATGAGATTGGTTGAGTAGAAGGCTCCTCCTCATTACCTGATTCATCATAAGATATAATAGGAGGATATTGGGAAGTCTCTTCCCTTTCATTAGTATTCTCTTCATCCTCTATTTGTTTTGTTTTCTTTATGTAATTGGCAATATAAGGGTTTTCAATGCAATTCACTGCACAATACATATAAAATTTCTTCTAGATTAAGAACTCTATAAAGGGCAAATTCTGTAATAACCTTAGTTATACGTTTCATTTCTTCATAACTCAAGAGCAAACTAAGTTCATTATGATGTGCAAGAGAAATCAAGTCATCACAATTTTTGGACACGATACGATCATGAAACAATTTGCATTGGGTCCTGAAATGATCACGTTCATTGCAAAGTTCACAGGTACGGCTAAGAAAATTTAAATTTTCAGCACAAACATCTAGTCTTTCTTGCAACAATTTAGTTTCTAAATGCTTATGCCTCTTGCAATATCTATCTTCCCTAATTGGTGTGTACTTGCAAACCCAATGCACTCCACAAAAATTGACATGTTTATAGGAGACATTTTCATCATAACTAGTGCAATCATCATTAGTACTATGGATATTCAAGGAGTTCATACTAACAACATTGCAATCATGCTCATCATTCAAAGATTTAATGCCACACATTTTAATGCATTCTTCTTCTAACACTTTGGCACAATTTTCCTTTCCATCATACTCACAAAAGATATTAAAAAGATGAAGCGTATGAGGCAAACTTAATTCCATTTTTTTGTAACTTTCTTTTATAAACTAAACTAGTGATAAAACAAGAAACTAACAGACTAGATTGCAAGATCTAAAGATAAACCTTCAAATGCTAACCTCCCCGGCAACAGCGCCAGAAAAGAGCTTGATGTCTACTACACAGCCTTCTTCTTGTAGACGTTGTTGGGCCTTCAAGTGCAGAGGTTTGTAGGACAGTAGCAAATTTCCTCAAGTGGATGACCTAAGGTTTATCAATCTGTAGGAGGTGTAGGATGAAGATGGTCTCTCTCAAAAAACCCTGCAACCAAATAACAAAGAGTCTCTTGTGTCCCCAACACACCCAATACAATGGAAAATTGTATAGGTGCACTAGTTCGGCGAAGAGATGGTGATACAAGTGCAATATGGATAGTAGATAATAGTTTTTGTAATCTGAAAAAATAAAAACAGCAAGGTAACTAATGATAAAAGTGAGCATAAACGGTATTGTAATGCGTTGAAACAAAGCCTAGGGTTCATACTTTCACTAGTGCAAGTCCTCTCAACAATAATAACATAATTGGATCACATAACTATCCCTCAACATGCAACAAAGAGTCACTCCAAAGCCACTAATAGCGGAGAACGAACGAAGAGATTATGGTAGGGTACGAAACCACGTCAAAGTTATTCTTTCCAATCAATCCGTTGGGCTATTCCGATAAGTGTCACAAACAGCCCTAGAGTTCGTACTAGAATAACACCTTAAGACACAAATCAACCAAAACCCTAATGTCACCTAGATACTCCAATGTCACCTCAAGTATCCGTGGGTATGATTATACGATATGCATCACACAATCTCAGATTCATCTATTCAACCAACACAAAGAACTTCAAAGAGTGCCCCAAAGATTCTACCGGAGAGTCAAGACGAAAACGTGTGCCAACCCATATGCATAGATTCCCAAGGTCACGGAACCCGCGAGTTGATCACCAAAACATACATCAAGTGGATCAATAGAATACCCCATTGTCACCACGGGTATCCCACGCAAGACATACATCAAGTGTTCTCAAATCCTTAAAGACTCAATCCAATAAGATAACTTCAAAGGGAAAACTCAATCCATTACAAGAGAGTAGAGGGGGAGAAACATCATAAGATCCAACTATAATAGCAAAGCTCGCGATACATCAAGAGCGTACCACCTCAAGAACACAAGAGAGAGAGAGAGAGAAAGAGATCAAACACATAGCTACTAGTACATACCCTCAGCCCCGAGGGAGAACTACTCCCTCCTCATCATGGAGAGCATCGGGATGATGAAGATGGCCACCGGAGAGGGATTCCCCCTCCGGCAGGGTGCTAGAATAGGTCTAGATTGGTTTTCGGTGGCTACAGAGGCTTCTGGCGGCGGAACTCCCGATCTATTGTCGTCCTTGATAGTTTTAGGGTATATGGATATATATAGGCGGAAGAAATACATCAGGGGAGCCACGAGGGGCCCACGAGGGTGGAGGGCGCGCCCAGGGGGTGGGCGCGCCCCTGCCTCGTGCTCTCCTTGTTTATCCCCTGACGTGCACTCCAAGTCTCTTGTAGTGCTTTCTTTCCAAAAATAACTTTTCCGAAGGTTTCATTCCGTTTGGACTCCGTTTGATATTCCTTTTCTGCGAAACACTGAAACAAGGGAAAAACAGAAACTGGCACTGGGCTCTGGGTTAATAGGTTAGTCCCAAAAATCATATAAAATAGCATATAAATGCATATAAAACATCCAAGGTTGATAATATAATAGCATGGGACAATCAAAAATTATAGATACGTTGGAGACATATCAACAAGCATGATAGATTTGAAGAACGTGATGACCAGGATCACATATCTAGAAGAGGAACTCAAGTCTACATGCGATGGATATGAGGAGGAAATGACGATACTTGTGGAGAAGAATGATGACCTGACAAGGAAGCTAGGAGTTTTTATGGGAGACCCCGCGCTAGGAGGAGAAGACGACGAACCCAAGGAGATTCGTTCTGAAGACTACGTCATCATCGACGACACCGACTCCGACCCCGATGGTAGTGATGATGACTATGAAGACAAAGCTGGAGCGGATATCATGGAGTCTTCCACCGATCAAAATTTCTAGTAGACCACCATATGATTAGTAGTATTCCCCTATGTATATATTAGTAGTCCGAGCACTATAACGATAGTTAGATCGATTGTATGCCATTGCTTCATATTGATTTGGTGTGATATGATTGTGTTTGTCTCATGTGCATATGGGTAGTGCTTTCTCCTTAGACATCTTTCTATTCTAATATCTCCCCTCTAAACCCATCAGATGCCTCCGAGACGTGACCCCGGATTTGCCTTCCCACCGGAGCTCACCCAGTTGATCCAGCAGCAGAATACACTGATGCAGTTACTAGTTCAGAATCAGGGCAACAACAATAACAACAACCCACCGCCACCACCTCCAGTTACCCACCTTAGCCCTTAGACACCCTTGTTAGTGAGCTCACCTGGTGCAAAGTATATGGCTAGTCGATGGTGCGACCGGTTACCCTTAACCATTGGCAGTCATGTTTTCCCCTCATACCTAATAATTTTGGAATCCCAAGGATTGGATGTGATATTGGGAATGGATTGGCTATCGAAGTATGGAGGAAACATTGATTGTGCTAGCAAGTCAATTCTGCTCACTACCCCGGAGGGAAAAAGGATTAAGTATGTATCCAGGCATGTACCAAAGAGGACTCACGTAAATTCCCTCACGGGAGTTGTTCAAGAGGAAGTGCCTCTAGTGAAGGATTACGTGGACGTATTTCTAGAGGAATTACCAGGCATGCAGCCGGATCGAGACATTGAGTTTTTGATAGAGCTGTTGCCAGGCACCGGACCAATATCAAAGAGACCATACTGGATCCCCGTAAATGATCTGGAGGATATCAAGAAGCAGATTAGAGAGTTGTTGGAGAAAGGTTACATTCGACGAAGTTTGTCACCATGGGGAGCCCTAGTGCTCTTGGTTGAGAAGAAGGATAAGTCTCTGAGAATGGTTGTTGATTATCGGGCATTGAATGAAGTAACGATCAAGAACAAGTACCCACTACCGATAATCAATGATTTGTTTGACCAGCTGCAAGGAGCTAAAGTCTTTTCCAAGATCGATCTTCGATCATGATACCACTAGTTGAAGATTCAAAAAAGGATATACCAAAAACAGCTTTCACCACAAGGTACGGGCTGTATGAGTATACGGTTATGTCATTTGGATTGACTAACGCCCCTGCCTATTTCATGAGTATGATGAATAAGGTGTTCATGGAGTTCTTGGATAATTTCGTTGTGGTGTTCATTGATGATATTTTGGTGTACTCGAAGAATGAAGAGGAGCACAAGGAACATTTGCATTTAGTTCTCGAGAAGCTTAGGGAACATCAGTTATACGCTAAGTTCAGCAAATGTGAGTTTTGGTTGAAGGAAGTTGGATTCCTTGGACATGTTATATCAGGAGAAGGTATAGCAGTAGACCCCACCAAGGTTAAGTCAGTCACTGAATGGTTGGCACCCACCTCAGTTGGAGAGATCCGCAGTTTTCTTGGACTCACGGGATATTACCGGAGATTCATTGAGAATTTTTCTAAGATTGTGAAGCCCATGACGGTGTTGTTGAAGAAGGACACCAAGTTCCATTGGACTGAAGAATGTGAAGCAAGTTTTCAGGAGTTGAAGAAATGTTTGACTACAGCCCCAGTGCTGATTCTGCCGGATATACGCAAGGATTTCCAAGTGTATTACGACGCCTCTCGCTTAGGACTTGGAGGAGTACTAATGCGGGACAGAAAAGTTGTTTCATATGCCTCACGACAACTTTGACCGCATGAGTTGAATTACGCCACGCATGATTTAGAGTTAGCAGTTGTAGTGCATGCACTCAAGACCTGGAGACACTTTCTTATTGGAAACCATTGTGACGTGTACACGGATCATAAGAGTTTGAAGTACATTTTCACACAGAAGGAGCTGAACCTCAGGCAGAGGAGATGGTTGGAGCTCATAAAGGATTATGATATGAAGTTGCATTATCATCCAGGCAAGGCCAATGTCGTAGCAGACGCTTTGAGCCGGAAGAGTTATATAAATACCCTCGTAAGCGGGGAATTGCCAAAGGAGTTAGCAGAGGATCTCAGGGAACTTCGTTTGGAGATTGTTCCTAGAAGTTTTGTTGCAACGATGGAAGTTCAGTCAACATTATTGGGAAAGATTCGAGAAGCACAGAAGGATGACACAGAAATTGCTGAAATAAAGGAGAAAATGAGCAAAGGAAAAGCCAAAGGTTTTCGTGAAGATGAGCACAACACCTTGTGGTTTGAGGACCGTGTTTATGTGCCCAATAATGTCGAGATCAGGAAGTTGATACTACAGGAAGCTCATGACTCGCCATACTTGATACACCCTGGAAACACCAAGATGTATTTGGATTTGAAGGAGCGTTTCTGGTGGACTGGAATGAAGAAGGACATTGCCGAGTATGTAGCCATATGTGATGTATGTCAGAGAGTGAAGGCAGAACATCAGAAGCCAGCAGGATTACTACAACCTATTGCCGATACCCGAATGGAACTGGGATAAGCTTAACATGGATTTTATCACCGGATTACCCAGGACCCGATCGAGATATGATTCTATCTGGGTAGTAGTGGATCGCTTGACCAAAGTAGCTCACTTTATCCCAATGAAAACCACATATACCAGTTGGAAGTTGGCCAAGATATATATGACCAGGATCGTATGTTTGCACGGAGTTCTGAGGACCATCGTATCAGATAGAGGAACACAGTTTACTTTGAAGTTTTGGCACCAGCTGCACCAGATTTTGGGAACCAGGCTAGAGTTCAGTACGGCTTTTCATCCACAGACAGATGGACAGACCGAGAGAGTCAATCAGATTCTGGAGGACATGTTGAGAGCTTGTGTACTAGATTATGGATCTAGTTGGGATGATAATTTGCCTTACGTGGAGTTCTCATACAACAATAGCTACTAGGCCAGTTTGAAGATGGCACCGTTCGAGCCATGTATGGAAGAAGATGTTGAACACCGTTGATGTGGGATGAAGTTGGAGACCGCCAGTTGTTTGGACCAGATTTGATCAAGGAGTCCGAAGAGAAGGTTAAACTGATTCGAGATAGACTAAAGGTAGCTTAGTCTAGACAGAAGAGCTATGCAGACTCAAAACGCAAGGAGGTAGTCTATGAAATCGGAGACATAGCATATCTTCGTGTGTCACCACTCTGAGGAGTTAAGCGTTTTGGAGTTAAGGGAAAGTTAGCCCCGAGATTTGTAGGACCATACCGAGTTCTGGAACGTATGGGAGAGGTAGCCTACAAGTTGGAGTTACCGGAAGGACTGTCAGGAGTTCATGATGTGTTTCACGTTTCCCAGTTGAAGAAGTGCCATTCAGAGATGGCTGATATCCCTCTGAGAGATACCGTGCCCCTGGAAGCAATTCAGTTGGATAGTGATTTTACCTATGAGGAGAAACCGGTCAAGATTCTCGAGTTTGCCAGCCGAGTTACACACAGCAAGGTTATCAAGTTTTTCCAAGTTTAGTGGAGCCACCATACCGAGGATGAAGCTACCTGGGAACGAGAGGACGATTTACGCAAAGACCGCCGACACCTATTTTCTAGCCAACCCGAATCTCGAGGGCGAGATTCATCTTAAGGGGGGTATTTGTAACATCCCAAATTTTCAATTTGGAATGTTACACATAGATCATTCATGCATATCATATTTTACTGCATTTTTGCATTGCGATCCTCAAAATTCTAAGCAACTCAAGGACCAACAGAGAGAGTTGGGGATTTCATGTTTTTCATACTTGAATTTTATCAAATATCGAAACAAGGATCACTTTGGTTTTAATTATTTTTCTCTCCAAAAAATATTTCATATTAAAATATATGAGAGGAGATAATATGACTTCTCCAAAATAAAGGGAATATTGGGGGGAAATATTAAAATCAAATAAATATTTCTTTTGGGATTTTATTGCTATTTTATTTGAATTAGGAAAAATTATGCGTTTTTCAAAATTGTATTAGAGGCCCAAATAAATGCTCACTTTGTCCAGAATATTATTAGAGGACCATGAAAATTTATTTAAGGATTTTTGGACTCCGTTTAGTATTTCTTTTATTTGTTTTTCCGCGTCAGGATATATTTTAAAAAAATGCATCGACCTATCCGGGCCGTGCCCGAGTCGGAGTCCTCCGGACGGGGCTTTATAAGCCGCCAGCCCACGACCCCGAGGCCCAAGCCGCTGCCCCACTCCCTAACCCTAGCGCCGCGCCCCGCCCCGATCCGCTGCCGCCCCGCCACCGCCGCCACCGACCCCGCCGTCGAGGTAGCCGCCGCCGCCGCCGTCCTGTTTTTCTCGGGAAAAACCACAAGTTTTTTTCGAAACCCTAGATCTAGATTTTTTAGATCGGTTTTGTTCGGTTTTTCTTCGGTTTAGTTAAATAGCGGACGTTTGTCCATACGTTCGTTTTAACGAACGTTGTTTGTCAGTTAACCGCAGCCAGCGAACGTTCGTTCATTAGCCTGTTCGTCTCATTTTTTAGGGCTTTTCCACGATTATTTTCGATCGTGATTTCTGCCCCGATCTTCGTTTTAGTTTATCTTTTCGCCCGGTTATCCAAATCGGGTGAAACAAGCGCCTAGATCTTCGTCTCGAGGCCCTCTTTCTGTTTAACCAACTTGAACAAGATTTTGGTACTGTAAATTTTTACTTTAGTCCAGATTAGTAGGATCTTGTTTCTTTCGTAGTTTGAGTTTCGTTGCTCCGTTTGATTTGATTCTTTTTGCAAATCAAATCTCTTCAGTTGGGTTTTCAGATTCGATCTTCTTATTTGAGTTTTAGCTGTGCACCTTTGCTTGATTGTTTATGTATGCTATTGTTTGTTGCGATAGAATTCCGGGAGTGCGAAGCGTGTTACTACGAGTCTCCAGGATTTGCAGAACGTCAGTAAGGCAAGTAACACTTTGGTCATACTTTTCATACCCAGTTTTTATGCATTAGTTTCAACCCTCAAACATTGCATGAGTAGGATCTCTTAACATGTGGGTATTGGGAAGTAGATGATGAGGTACAACCTATTAATTGTTTTATTATCAAACCCTTGGGAGTTACTTCTACGTTACGCTTAAATTGCCATGCTATGCTCGTAGATGTGGATTGGGTTTGAGTGTATTCATGACAGATGTGAGTGTTTAATTTAAGGTTCAACTTAAGGTGGCAACTTTAATACACATCTGGGTGGATTGTTGATTTGGGCACCTGGGGATATACCAGTGTTGTCCTAGGAGATCCCGGGGTTATACCGTGTGATCCTCCTATGGTCCGCCACCCAGGCTCAAAGGGATCGTAAGATTTTTCATGCTAGAAACTTCCGTGTGCAGCCACAAGCTATTATGGGCTCTAGCATAGTTGAGTAGGTTGCATGACCTCTTCCAGTGCTAGGCTAGCAGATGTAGGGGATGTAGGTTGGTACTGTCTACCGGGGTCAGAGTTAATGCTTCTGAAAGACTGTGTATCGTTCATTCGTTTCTCAAACACCATCTAGTGTGTGAAATCCAACAAAGGAGATCGAGTCTTGTGGGGAAAAGTGTGCAAACCTCTGCAGAGTGTACAAACTAATCATGATTAGCCGTGTCCCCGGTTATGGACATCTTGAGTATCTGGTTCTTGGATTATCATATACGAAGCCTTTTGCCCTAGAAAAAAAAGATAATACTTTGGGACGAAGCACCGCCATCTCGAGGCAGAACCTGGACAGGAGCCCTACTGCTCTTCGGCGGAGCGATTCCACACGGGATACTTCCCTCCGGGGGGAATCGAAGCCATCGACATCACGAACGATCCTCTCATCATG
Source organism: Triticum urartu (assembly GCF_056163025.1). NCBI lineage: Eukaryota > Viridiplantae > Streptophyta > Magnoliopsida > Poales > Poaceae > Triticum > Triticum urartu. The sequence goes on along the minus strand of NC_141873.1, from coordinate 460,352,665 downwards.
GGAGGACCAATCTTCATCAACATCTTCACTAGCACCCTCTCCTCTCAAATCCTAGTTCATCTTTTGTATTCAATCTTTGGCCCTAAACCTCAGATTGGCACCTGTGGGTTGCTAGTAGTGTTGATTACATCTTGTAGTTGACGCTAGTTGGTTTATTTGGTGGAAGATTATATGCTGAGATCCTTAATTATATTCAATACCCCTCTGATCTTGAACATGAACATGATTTGTGAGTAGTTACTTTTGTTCTCGAGGACATGGCAGAAGTCTCGTTACAAGTAATCATGTGAAGTTGGTATTCGTTCAATATTTTGATGATACGTATGTTGTTCTTCCTTTAGTGTTGTCATGTGAACATCGACTCATGACACTTCACCGTACTTGGGCCTAAGGGAAGGCATTGGAGAGTAATAAGAAATTACTCATCATATAACTTCTCATAATCAAGTAACAATGCATTCACAATATTAAACTATGAAGCATAAACTTTCTTGAAAACAAACAAACTATGTTCTCAATCATCGAAACAATTACAAATCATCATATTTTCAGGGAGAGTTTATGTAAGAGCTTTTTGCTTTATCAAGTCCACATACTCAACTATCATATAGTCTTCTATGATTGGTAACACTCAAAAGCATATTTTTGGAACAAACATTTTCGTCAGACACATAGGAATATGGGGTTTATTGTTTTCACCTCCCAACTTATTTACCTCAAGGATAATGTCAACAATAATAACTCACGATTACCTACATCACTACAAAAAAAGACACATCTGTGACATTATGGCCTGAACGAAAAAAGTTATGTCATGGATATGGCACTTGTATGCCGATAATTGTGACGAAAACACATATCATCATCGATGTGGTGAGCTCCTACTTTTATGACAAAAAATTATGACAGTAAATGGGCTTTTCGTCCTGGGCGGGCTGGAGGCGCATCTGTAGTGTGGTTTGTGCATTTCTCTCATACGCGTGTGTGTGCGAGGCATTCGCTAACTGAACCCCCGAACGAGGCGTTGGCTTATTGAACCCGAGTGATTGCACCAGATTTGTACTGCGAACACAAGCGATCAATCCCATTACATATTGAAGCCGATCTATCCCTTCGCTTCTAACTGGACCCGAGTGATTCCTTCACTCCTAACTGGACCAGGCCAATTCCTTCACTGCTTCTACTAACTGAACCTGAGCGATCGGTCACTGCTGCTTCTTACTGAAGCCGATCGATCGAGCCTCCGATCGTACGAGACGTAACCGGTTCGGTTGCCTCTCATGAACAGTGCTTGTTGCTGCCGCGCACACGATACGTACAATGAGTTGAGACTTGCATCGATCGAGCCCCTTGCGCGAGACATGGTGAGTTGACCTAGCCGATTGGTTGGCTGTGGAAGAATAGTTCTTGTTGCTGCCGCCCGCTCTCGTACACCTCATCCTAGCCAGTGGGTTGGTTGTGGATGAAAAGTACCCTGTCTATGTGTAGGTGGTTGGCGATGTATGAACAAGACCATGATCGATCAAGGAGGGTGTGCCGTGGTATGCCACACCACAGCCGGTTGGGGTGGATGAACAGGAGCCCGCGGAGGCCGTAGGCAGTTGCGGATGAACAGTGGCCAGTGGAGGCTGGAGGAAGTAGATGGTGATGAGTAGTAGCCTGTGGAGTCCCGTTTTGCGGTACTCCACACCCCTTGTGATGAACAGGACCCCCGTTTCAATCGTAGGCGGTTGGAGGGAAGTCCGTTTCATCCGTTTTGCGGTACGCCACAACCCTTCCGATGAATAGGACCCTGTTTCGACCATAGGCAGTTGGAGAGAAATCTGTTTCGTCTGTTGTGTGGTACGCCAGAACCCTCCCAATTAACAGGACCCCGTTTCAACTGTAGGCGGTCGAAGAGAAGTTTGTTTCCTCCATTTTGCGGTATGTCAGACACTGAACCGGTGGGGTTGGTACTTGTGAGCTGCGTTGGGATTTCCTCGAAAAGGAGAGGATGATTTAGTACAATAGAGATAATTATTTCCCTTAATTAAGAACCAAGGTTATCAATCTAGCAGGAGAACCATGCAACAACTCATTAGCAGTACCTACACACAAATAACAAATAGTTGCACCCAACACGAACAAGGGGTTGTCAATCCCTCAGCTGTTAATTGCAAGGATCAAATCTCGTGGTGATAGATAGATCGAACAAAAATACAAAATAAAATAAATAAAGAAAAATACCACTCTTCTTCTAACCATTCAACCATAAGTTGGTTCAAAGTAAAACGACATTTACTAAACGACACCAGAAGTGCCCATTTATTCGATACCTGCAAACGGGCGCACTCCCCCGCGTGGGCTCGGACCAGCCCATTAACACTTTTTTTCTTTTCTGTAAAAAGCTTCAAAAAACAAGCACCCATGGACTCATAAAAAAACGAGTCCTCATGGAGATTCGACCTCTGCACCTGTAGGGTGTGTACCAGCACAGGTAACCAACTAGACAACTTTCCGATTGTGATAGTTACCTTCTTTTAAGAGTCTTATTGAAATAACCAATTTGAACCTATTTGGTTTTCTTTTTTTGGTTTTTGTTTTGGCCAGTTTTCTTCTATTGTTTCCTTTTCATTTACTTTCTTCAAAACCGATGAACCTTTTCAAAATTGACGAACATTTTCAATTTTATGAACCTTTTTTCGATTTTGATGAACTTTTCATTAAAACTGGTGAACTTTTTTTCCAAATCGAATATTTTTTCAACATCGATGAACTTTTTTCAAAATTGAATGAGCTCTTTTTTATTTTGTGAAATTGTTTCAAATTCGTGAACTTTTTTTCTCAAAATTGTGAATATTTTTGAATTCCTACCCCCATTGGAATTTTTCCAAACTTGTGAACTTTTTTTGGAAATTGATGAACTTTTTCCTGAATTTGTGACTTTTTATACTTCCTAGATTTTTTCTTCAGAAAACCGGTTTCTATTTTTTTCCAATTGAGGGAGTCCTGGATTAGGGGGTCTCCGGACAGCCGGACTATATCCTTTGGCCGGACTGTTGGACTGTGAAGATACAAGATTGAAGACTTCGTCTCGTGTCCGGATGGGACTCTACTTGGCGTGGAAGGCAAGCTAGGCAATATGGATATGTATATCTCCTCCTTTGTAACCGACCTTGTGTAACCCTAGCCCCCTCCGGTGTCTATATAAACCAGAGGGTTTTAGTCCGTAGGACAACATACAATCATACCATAGGCTAGCTTTTGGGGTTTAGCCTCTCCGATCTCGTGGTAGATCAACTCTTGTACTACTCATATTGTCAAGAATAATCAAGCAGGACGTAGGGTTTTACCTCTATCAAGAGGGCCCGAACCTGGGTAAAACATCATGTCCCCTGCCTCCTATTACCATCCGCCTTAGACGCACAGTTCGGGACCCCCTACCTGAGATCCGCCGGTTTTGACACCGACATTGGTGCTTTCATTGAGAGTTCCTCTGTGTCATCACCGTTAGGCTTGATGGCTCCTTTGATCATCGATAGCTATGCAGTCCAGGGTGAGACTTTCCTTCCCGGACAGATCTTTGTGTTCGGCGGCTTCGCACTATGGGCCAACTCGCTTGGCCATCTGGAGCAGATCGAAATTACGCCCCTGGCCATCAGGTCAGGTTTGGAAGCTTAAGCTACACGAACGACATCCACGGAGACTTGATCTTCGACGGATTCGAGCCCCTGCCGAGTGCGCCACACTGCTTCGATGAGCATGATTTAGCTCTGCCACCGGACAGTGTTCAGGAGATCGCACCGGCAACTGCTCCGACCCTCAATTCGGAACCAGCTGCTCCATCCATGGACGGGTGGATAGACCCCGCCACGGAGGCCGTACCCTCAGCGGCGATCGAGCTGAATATCGACCTTACCTTTCAGGAGAGCCGTGTTGCCGAACTGCCGGATCTTTCTCCGGCCACGGACTCCGAACCGCCTGCGCCCGTGCCTATGGAATCCAGCTGGGCGCCGATCATGGAGTTTACCTCCGCGGATATTTTTTAGCACTCGCCCTTTGGCGACTTACTGAACTCATTAAGGTCTCTCTCCTTGTCAGGAGAATCCTGGTCGGCCTATGTTCGGCAGGATTGGGATGCGGATGACGAAGAAATTCGCCGCCCACCCACCACCCACTTAGTAGCCACTGTCGACGATTTAACCGGCATGCTCGACTTCGACTCTGAAGACATCGACAATATGGATGACGATGCAGGAGACGAACAGGAACCACTGCCCATAGGGCACGGGACGCCCACTTCGTCACATGATGTATACATGGTGGACACACCCAAAGAAAACGACGACGGGGAACGGAAGGACGCAGCGAAGGGTTGTTCCCTCGAGAAGCAGTCAAAGCGGCGGCGTAAGCGCCGCTCCAAATCCCGCCTCGGCAGAAACAACGATCATATAGACCCAGCGTTAGAGCAGGGTGAACCATCGCCCGACCACGGCAACACGGAAAATCAAGCCGAACAACCCAACCCCGTCGAAGATAACAGTCCGGACGACATCACACCAGACAGGCACCCGGGGCAACAAAATGCCCATCAAAGGCTGGTTGCCACTGCGAGGAGTCTGAAAAAGCAGAAGCAAAGGCTCAGGGTTGCACAAGACACACTCAAAATCAGATGGGCTGAAGTACTCAACACTGCAGCGAAGTATGGTAGTAATCGCCACACCAAAAGCTACCCAAAAGTCGATGATGGAAACGGGAAATCACGACGCAGCAAGAATAAGCGTCGGAATATAGAAGACAGCCCGAAGAGCACGGCGGTAAACGCCGGATTCAGAAGCTCTCGGCCAGGTCAGCAAAAGCCGCCCTCCAAAGGCAACAGAGACGAACTGTCCAGTCTAAACAAAAATCTGGACCAAATATGTCAAATCCATAGCACCCCTGATAAACCTGCAAATCATACCCACAGAGAATGTTGGGTCTTCAAACAGTCCAGCAAGCTCAACGCCGAACACAAGGGACAGGATACACCAAGTGAAGACGAGGACGAGCCTCGCAAGCAAAGCATAGGGGAACAGAAGAAATTCCCACCAGAAGTCAAAACAGTCAACGTGTTACACGTGATAAAGGGGAGAAACAAAGCAGCACCCTTAGAGAAACATGCCCCAGGGCCTATCACCGCGGAGCTCCGCCACTGGTCGTCTCAACCGATCACCTTCGATCATCGGGACTACCCAGCAAGTATCCAGCATGCAGGATGTGCTGCCTTGGTATTAGATCCAATAATTGGTGGATACCACTTCACACGAGTCCTGATGGACGGCGGCAGCAGTTTAAATCTGATATATCAGGATACAGTCCACAAAATGGGGATAGTCCCAACAAATATTTGCCGCAGCAATGCTACCTTTAAAGGAGTAACGCCAGGCCCAGAGGCTCATTCCAAGGGCTCCCTTCTACTAGAGGTTATATTCGGCTTCCCCGATAACTTCCGCAGCGAAAATTTAACCTTTCACATTGCTCCGTTCCAAAGTGGCTATCAAGCACTACTCGAACGCGAAGCTTTCGCTCGCTTTAATGCAATACCGCATTACGCTTCCCTCACGCTTAAGATGCCCGGTCCACGCGGCATCATTACAGTAAATGGAAATATTGAGCGCTCCTTGAGCGTCGAAGACAGTGCGGTCGCCTTGGTAGCCGCACACTAAACGGCATCACCAACTCAAGCATTCGACAGGTCGTTAAGACCATGGACGCGGTTAGACGAGTCCGGTGCAGCTATATGTAATTAATACTGGTTTGATGGCCATACCCCTAGTACAATACAAGGGGCTCAACGCGCGCAAACAAGTGGCAATTAGGCTCAATCTTACTCATCTTGAATTGTACATGATTTCTTTAGTATAACCTAACTTTTTGCACGACAACTTTTCAATTAAGTTACTCTCTTTTGCAGATGACCATCGTGCTACACCCGTCCAGGATACGGCACAACGGAGACACAGGCGCAGACGTGCAGCAGGGACCCGTTCCAAGGATTCTTTTTAGATTAAGACCCTGCGTAAACCTTTTTTACTGTCTCTTGTTGATACACATCCCTCCAATTCTCGGTACAATTGAGAAGGATGCTGACATCTTGGCATGTGGCCACGTCAGAATAATGCACGTACCTGGACACCAGGGGATTATTACAAAGGGCACTGTTTAGGCCCGGTTTACACCATAAAGACCGAATACCTTAGGGAGTGTTCGGCGTCGCGAGTTTGGCCTTATATGCATCAGCTCTGAATCATGTCTTTGGTCAAATGTTGGGTTTGCCCGGCTCCTGTGTTTTGCTGCCTTACGTTCCGCTCTATCGGCTAAGGTGGCACCAGGAGAACTACTGCGGTTGTGCCCTGGTTCATCCGGACGAGCACCTCAGTAGAGAAAGCCGAAAACTGACTGTCATGATATAGCGTGAGACTGGTCAACCACTCGATGACCTATTGGAATCTTCAGGATTCCTCCACCTTAACGAAGGGCCATTTCCCGGCCAGGCATGTACGCACCCCGAATTTGGACGAGTGCAGAGCCACCAGGGGCTATATAGTAGCCCCACTGTCAAACTCCTCTGGCTAAGTGAAAGTGTTAAAGCATTATAGTCTGGTTGCCTAGTTCGCTGCGCTATCACCTTCTTAATAGGACCAAGACGTTGGATTAAGTGTGAATACGCGCCTTCTGCGAACACCCCCGCATTATATGCGTGGGCGCTGAAGCCGACGACTGCAAACTTTCAGGTTATATACATGTATACATAAACGGCCGCACAGGAGGCATCATACTACTTTCGGGCAAAAGTATAAATACAGCCTTGATAAATTTTACAAAACATTGTCTTTACAATGGGAATATATGTCACTCAAACATAACATTCTTCGAGCACTGGGCCTCTATCGAACGTGCGCCTTCAAGAACTTCTTTAAAATAGTGCTCGGCAGCCACTCGGCCTATGGCCGAACCCTGCGCTGCGATAGTGGTGGCATCCATCTCCGCCCAGTATGTTTTGACACGGGCAAGGGCCATCCGCGAGCCTTCGATGCACGCCGACCTCTTCATCGCATTAATACGCGGTACCGCACCAAGGAACTGTTGCACCAAGCTAAAATAGTTGTTCGGCTTTGGCCTTTCCGGCCACAGATGATCCACAATAGACCTCATGGCGAGTCCGGACAATCTATTCAGCTCGGCCCATTCGGCAAGCTGATCAGTCAGGGGAAGCGGACGCTCTGGAACGTTAAATTGCGACCAGAATAGCTTGTCCACTTCACGATCTGTTTGATCTCGGAAGTATTCGGCCGCATCAACAACACTCGCCACCAAGTCCAGATATGCGTCTGCCAAACTCCACAGCCGATCCAGAGGGGCATACTGAGGATCCCCAAACTTCCTCCGCAGCATAAAGGGTTTCCCAGCCACAATATCTCCAGCTTCACGAAGTTCCTCCTTCTTCGCTCTCATTGCAGAGCGGGTGTCCTTGGTCGCCATCGTGGCCTTTTCCAGGTCCGTCGCCTTCGCCTGGTTTTCTTCTTCAAGAAGCTGGAAGCGGTCGGCAGCATCTTTTAACTTTACAGTCATCTTGGCAATCTTTTCTTTGCTCTCGCTATGCGCGTCCTTCTCGGCTCTCAACTCTCTGGCCGCCTTTCAAGCGGCCACATTACTACTCCTTGCTTGCTCCTTGGCTCGGGCAAGCTCCGCCCGCAGGGCCTCCACGGTGGCAGCTCCATCTGCAGTCACAATATATTAAAGATACTAGCATCACGCTGCTCTTACTATGTGACATTCACTATAAACATCACCTACCCTGTGCCTCATCAAGCCGCTTGTTAACAAGCTCGATGTCGGCATCTGCCGCATCCAGTCGCCGCTTTAGTTCGGCAACCCCATCAGTCCGGCTAGCCACCGGAGCTTCAGCCACCTGCACATAAAGGCGGCCTGGTTATTACCTGGGACTACGATCCTCTATTTGCCGCCGTTCTCGACGACAACCAGAGTCTTAGGGGCTACTATCTACACAGGGCACACCTAAAAATGTGCGGTAATATCACACATGTACATCATTTCACGTACCTCAAAGCCCATCATTAGACTCATAAAGGCTTCATGCAACCCGCTTTCGGCGGACAAAATCCTTTCAATCACCGTACCCATCAATGTACGGTGCTCTTCTGAGATAGTTGCTCGCTCTAGCAGGTCCTTCAGTACGTCCGACCGCATACCACATGGTGCCGGACTCTTTTGATTGCTCTCTTCAAGAGCCGGATACTGGGGACTTCGGGTGGCCATGAGATTACCTTCTGGCCTTACCGGATCAGGAAAATCCCTCCGTGACGACACTTCAAGGTCGCCCGCTTCTTGAGCTGGGGAGTCCGGAGGAGGCGTCTCGCTCTCCATCATCTCCGGAAGAAGATCCCCTGAGGACGAGCTCTGCTGAGAAGGGCTAAGATCTGAACTGCATGATCAATGTTTCAGTTATTTTCCTCGGAGGTAAGGTAGTATATCTTCACTATTAAGTACTTTTCGATTACTTACAGCTCGTTAGAGGGCTGATCCCCGCACGGACTTTGTGCGGCAAGAGCACCCTCCGAGGCAGGACCCTCTGGAGGAGATTTCTTCTCCCGTTTGGAAACCTTGGTTTCCGGATCTTCAGAGGTAGCCCTCTTCCTTCCCCGGGGCGAGAGAATGTCAGATTCTTCCCCTTGGTTATCCTCCCTCACGGAGGCGCTCATTCCCTTGGTTGGAATAGGTAGCGGCGGAGGCCCGCTTTCGCCCTCTTTCCCCCCTTCATCTTCCTTTGAGGGCACCGGGCGGGGTGCTGGCTCGAGCATCTTTTCCAGCACCGGATTGTCCAAGCCTTCAGGAAGGGGGGCCGAACACCGGATCATCTTCGCCTTTGCTATCCAGTCCTGGTCAAAGAGCGACTCTTCAGAATGATGTCATGATAAATAAAAAGACGGTGTGTTCGGCCATGGGATTACTTACTTGGGCCGCGGTGCGGTTGCTGCTCAGGCCCACGTCCTCGGTAGTGTCCGGACACTCTGTTTGTGGTCTAAAGAACGATTTGTATAACTCCTCGTGCTTCAGGCCGAGGAAGTTCTGAATAGTGCGCGGTCCTTCCGGGTTGAATTCCCACATACGGAGGGGCTGGCGTTTACAAGGCTGGACTCGACGAACCAGCATGACTTGCACTACCATAACCAAACTAAAATCTCCCTCGAAGAGATCTCGGATGCGGCTCTGCAGTATGGGCACATCCTTGGCTGGACCCCAGCTCAGCCCCCTACTGATCCATGACATCAGTTATGGTGGAGGGCCCGAGCGAAAGGTGGGGGAAGCTAC